>NW_020897735.1:7442221-7605346 GCF_003984885.1 Neopelma chrysocephalum
TCTTTTCACCCCTCCTTCCCTCCGCTCCCCCTTCCCCAAATCTTTTCTCCCCTCCTTCCCTCCGCTCCCCCTTCCCCAAACCTCCCTCCCGACAAAAATCCCTATCCCTCCCCCAAATCCCTGCTTCCCTTCTCCCCTCCCTCTCCCCCCTGTTCCCCTCCCCACCTCCCACCCGCAGTCTCCCCGGTCAGGCTGGGCGCTCCCTCCCCGCGCCCCTCCCCGTCCCGTCCCACCCCCGACCCGCCTCCTGCAGCCGCTCGCTCCGGTCGGGGCGCGCCCGGCGGCGGCGGCGGCGGGCGCAGGGGAGGCAGCCCCGCTCCGCACCGGCACCGGCAGCGCTCGCAGCGGCACCGGCAGCACCATCGGCAGCGCCGGGCAGGGCGGCGGCGGGGCGGCGGCGGACGATGGGCCGGCGGCGAGCGGCGGCGGCGGCCGGGCGGCTGGCGCAGCCCGAATCCAGCGGCATGGAGCCCGGCGCCGGTGCAGAATGAAGGGTGCCTGCCGCCCCCCCCCGCAGACATGTCTGTGCCTTTACTCAAGATTGGAGTCGTCCTCAGCACCATGGCCATGATCACCAACTGGATGTCGCAGACGCTGCCCTCCCTCGTGGGGCTCAACACCACCAAACTCACGGCGGCCACGGGCGGCACCTTGGACCGCAGCACGGGAGTAAGTGCCGGGGGGCGGCGGGGGACGGGGAGGGCTGCCCGGAGCATCCCTGCCTCCCGGAGCATCCCTGCCTCCCGGAGCATCCCAGGTGCCGGGAGGATCCCGACCTCCTGGAGGATCCCGACCTCCCGGAGCATCCCAGCCTTCCGGAGCATCCCTGCATCCCGGGGTACCTCTCCCTGCCTCCCGCGGCGGCAGCGCCCCGCTCCCCACCGCCGCCCAGTCCCCTCCTCGCCTGGGTGTCCCCCGCGCTGCCACATCCCTCCTTGCCCCGATGTCCCTCCTGGGGACCCCCGCGGCCGTCAGGCTTCCCCCCCGCAGGAGCCCCCGCGCTGCAGAGAGCGGCAGGATCGCCGCCCCTCGGGGTGATGGGGGGCAGCGCTGCAAGTGCCCCCCGGGGGTCGTGCAGGAGCGGGGATGGGGCGGTGCGGGGACAGGGGGTGCTGGCAGGAGATGGGGATGGCCGTGCGGGGAGTACCTCTCCCTCTCCCTCTCCTCTCCTGTGGTTTAGCCATCCCTCGTTCCGGGCTGTGGACGATCCAGGTGCCCGCCCGTCCCTGCAGCCAAAGGGATGCAAAGTTTCCCTCGCCGCTACTGCAAAAGCAGCGGGACAACGGGTGCGAGTCCCGGAAGGCTCCTGCGCTTCCCTCCTTTCCCGATCAGTCCTCAGTGGGATGGAGATGCGGTGGAGAAGTTACCGTGTGTCGCGGTGGTGCCGTACGTCCCCTGTCCCTGCTCTGCTGGAGGGCTGGTGCTGTGCCTGAGCTTCCCGCTTTGGGAATGGCTGGGAAAACAATCCTGTCTGTCTCTCTGTCTTCCGTGAGCAGAGAAAATTGGGCATCTTTCGCCTCCAGGCTGCATGCTTGTGCCTTGTGAGAGAGCTCCAGTATTACAGCTCTGCTGTTCCAAGAGTATTTCATGTAGTGGTTCGGCTGCTGGTGAATGAAGCTGGGAATTTTTTTTTCCGTGTTATCAGGGTTTATGAAATCTGTTTACTCTTATTTTTTCCCCGGCTGCTTTAGCAAGAGAATCAAATTGTGTGTCTGCCTGAGCGTCTGTCTTAGGGCATGTCTGTCAACGTGGGCATTTGCAAGGTTATTTTCTACAGTGAAACAGTAGAAAGAACATTTCCCCTCTGGTTGGGAACATGATGACACCTTCCAAGTGATCGGAGGCTGGGTCGTGATTAAATAATGTATTTTGCAAAGTGCTGTGAGAACAAAGGAAAATTAAGATCAGAGAGGTTTGGAGAGCACAGAGGGCACGAGGGGGCTGGGGAATGTGCTGTGTTTGGGGCTGGGCTCCCTTTCCGCGGTGTGTCCTGGAAGCTCAGACCCTGCTGGTACCTCCGGACTGCATCCCATCCCTGCTGGCACTCCTCACAGGGCACTGCTCCGGGCTTTCCCTGCCTGGAACCCGGTGAACATTGGAGGGAAATAGTTGTCTGGTGAAGCTCCCCATCCCCGGGGGAGTCTGGCAGAGGGGGGAGAAACGTAACTCCCGGTGTCCGTTTACTCAGGAGAGCTGATTTTCCAGCTGACAGATCCGGGAGAGCTCTGCAGAGGCAGCTCACTGCTCAGCCCTCAGCAGGACACCGTGCCCTCACTGGTGGCTCAGGCTCATCCTTCTCAGGGTGTCAAGGAGAAGCCAAGTGCTCTGTCACGGCAGTGGGGCAGCGGGTCCCCCCCGCGATGTGCTCAGACAGCACCCGGAGCCCTCACTGCTGCCTGGCTTTCCTTCTGTCCATGCCCTCCCACATGCATTGCCTTCCTGTTTGAGCTCTTGCTCTCCTTTTCAGACCCTTGTTTTATTTGTCCCCAATCCATATTTTTGCATTACAAGTGAATTTTGCCAGCTGGGCCCTCGGAGGAGCCTCCCTCCACTTCCAGCACAGCTCCACTCTCTGCCACGTCCATCCTGCTTCCTCCACTCATTCCCCTTCACCTCCCACACCCCTGCCAGGCCTCCCCCCATTTAATTAACCCATCTTTCCCTGTGTTAATTAGGTGTTGCCTACCAACCCAGAGGAAAGCTGGCAGGTCTACAGCTCTGCCCAGGATAGCGAGGGACGTTGTATATGCACAGTGGTGGCACCTCAACAGACGATGTGCTCACGTGATGCCAGGACAAAGCAGCTGAGACAACTATTAGAAAAGGTAATGGTTGAGTCCTTCTGGGAAAAGTGGTTTGGTTTGGTGTGACATTGGGGGTAAAAACCTGAGCAGGGTGGACTGAGCCTTGGTTTCCAGGGAAGATGGACCCCTTGGCCCAGATCTCCCATGCCAGAGTTGTTCCCGTGTGTGTGGTGGGGAATAATGAGCTGCAGCCAGGAGGAGAAGTCTCTACGTGTTTCTGAGGCACAGAGGAGACCCTGGGCTAAGGTCAGGGTAAAACTGCTGAGATCAAAGCAACCAATATTGAACCATATCGCTAAAAACAAAAAAAAAAATTTGATCCTTTTTTTCATTATGTTGACACAAGCAGTTTCAAAGGATGAGCCTCAAAAAGATGAGAGGAGATAGAGTTAAAACCCCAAAGCCCATGCATTCCTAGCCAAGCTGATATTAAAGAGGTCGAGTAAAACTGTACAAGCTGTCAACATCAAGTAGCACAGAGATGACAGCTAGTGGTTTTCTTTCTAATGTTGACATCC
Source organism: Neopelma chrysocephalum (assembly GCF_003984885.1). Classification (NCBI taxonomy): domain Eukaryota; kingdom Metazoa; phylum Chordata; class Aves; order Passeriformes; family Pipridae; genus Neopelma; species Neopelma chrysocephalum. The sequence goes on from NW_020897735.1 coordinate 7,445,544, forward strand.
ACTTGATTAGTTTTTAATAGTCTGCTGTCCAAAAAGATCAAAGAATCTCATTAGGGAAACATTCCCAATAACCAGAAATTTTCCAGATAATAGATTTCACCGAAGAAATGCTGTTCCACGTGAAATGGTGCTCTTCCCTTTAAAATATAAGCTGACTCCTGTGCTGGATATATAATTAAACCCCATGCCCTAATGCTATATTGATATGTGTTGTGCATGACAAAAGAATTTTTGTCCTGCTGCTTTGGGGAAGCCGCTGTATTAATTCCCTGTAACAACATTAAACCTACACTTAACTGATGTTCCCATGTGATAAGGACAATAAAGCGAGCCAGGAAACATTTAGCCCTAAAACAATTCTTTGGTATGTCAGAGGCTTCTAAAAATAATCCTACTGAAGCTTTTATTTCTCTGAGCAATAACACAATGGGTCCATTTGCCTGAGAGGCAGCAGGCGTTATATTTATGAGCAGCTGCCATGGGTGTCCAAGAGCCTCCGTGTTCCCAGAACTGCTCAGAGGCATTAAATGAGCAAGATTTGACCCAATGCCCTCTGCTAATGGACAGGAGTTGGGTGTAGGAGACCTGGGATAACATCAGGAGGGTGTAAGTGAGTGCGTGGTGATTTTTTTTTTATGCAGCTCTCCGGCTGCCAATGGATAGAGTGAGGGAGGAGCTGTATTTCCAGGCATGTGTTCTGGGGATGTTACCTGCCTGCTAATCTGTCTGCATCTCACTCCCACGCTAACCTAAATGAAAAACCCCAAAATAAAGAATAGGCTCTTAGTGCCAGACATCTGATCTTGAGGAAGGCTGAAATGACAATCCCTGTAGGAAAAACCAAACTGCAGCGAAGAGCTCCCAGCTTCCCTGGAAGGATTTCGAACCTGAAAACTCCTTCCCTCGTCATCTGATGTTTTAACTTTAGCTTTGTGATGGGAAAACTCCCAGCTCCTGGTTTCTCTCCGCCAGCAGATGAAGCAGCATAATGTGTCAAAGAGGTAACTGTGTTTGGATTTTCAAAGGAGCAGACCTGGAAGTCACCTCTGGGGATGATGAGACGTTGCAAGAATTAAGCTGCATTTGTGTGTGGGTGGGTGGGTGTGTGTGTGTGTACACAAACCAATTACAGCAACTGCAGTGGAAATCTCCACACAGAGGCTTCAGCAGCTGAATTTTGAGGTTCAAAGCTGCCAGGACTGCATCCGTCTACACTCAGCTCATGGGGCTGAGCATCTGTGTAGGAAGTGCAGTTCCTGTGGCTGGGGAGTGAGTGCTGGGCACCGAGTCAGGTTAAAGAGCAGCGTTCAGGGAGGTGAGGGGAGCCAGGGCCACTCGCCACCGCACAAACTGTTCAGCCCAGGTTTAGACACTTGAGGTGTCTGAGCTCATCCTTGGCTGGAGTACACAGAGTCCTTCCAGCCTGATATGTGTCAGGTGCTGAGTCCAGCTCTTGGGCTGCCTCCAAACCAAGACATCACCTCAATCCTGCTCATAAACAGATTATGTTTTTTATCTTCAAATGGATTTTTATTTATTTATTTTGGCCCTGTTGTCGGAGAGGGCTTCCTCCTCTGATGGTCAAACCATTTTTGGTTTCCTGCCAATTCTTCATCTTGCCAGCACCGATTTCCAGATTAAACAGGTCTTTTTGTTCCCTTGATAGTCACTCTGAGGTGTATCCACAAAGGAAAATGCCATCTCTTCTCAACCTTCACTTTGCCTCCTACAGACCTTATAAGATGAACTTTTCAAGTTCTGGACCATCAGCTGAGTCCATTTCTCTGCTAATTTTTCCCATAGACCATGAAAATCTCCCTCAAGGTGCCTCATGCTGTTGTTCCACCAGTTTGTCCAGCTGCCCAAGGCTAAAGATTCATCCCAATTCAAACCCCAAAGATGGGCTTAGAACAGGCCTTTTGGAGCTGGTATGAAAGGCTGATCCACAGGGAAGCTTGAGCAGGGTTTAAACTGTGGTTTTGACCTTATAGATCTCACTGAGGTCATCAGGCTTTTTGTTATTCTGCTTTAATTCTGAAACAACTCATCAAACAAGATGACAAGAACAGCACTGGAAGTTTCATTTGTATTAATTTTCTATTTCAAATGCTAAAAATACCTCCTTCTCCAAGACAATCACAGGTACCTGTCTCACATTAGCTTGATGAAAATGAGGTTTCAGGTTGAGAGTGGGGGCAAAAAGCATTGTAGCCCATGATTGAGGACAGCAGTTAATGGAGGAAGCTGAGGGAATTTGAGAGACAGGATCCTTGGGCCTGAGTTCATTAGAGCACTTCTGTACATGCTTAAGTTTAAGCTATGAACAGTCTCATTGAAACCCAATCATGTGCCAAAGTACTTTGCTGGATCAAGGGCGTGATATGCTAATGATGGAAAACAATCAGATCTTCAACTGCTGGAGCACAAGCTGCTCTCAGGGACCAGGGGCGATGCTGCAGGTCTGGCCACAAATCTTGCCCGGCTGAAAACAATACGGGCAACAAATACCAAGCCCGGGCTTGTAAAATCCACCCCCAAAATAGCACAGCAGCTATTTTAGGCATCTCCATCTAGAGACATGTGAGGAGGTTATTTTCCTCTGCAGTCAGGGAGAGGCAGAAACACTCCAGAGGTGTTTTCAGAGCAGCAGCCCCAGCGAGATGCTCTGACAGCTGAGTCTGTCTCTCCCCACCAACCAAGAAGCAGCATAAGGAGCCCCCCAGAGTCTTACTCAGCCCCTGTGAATTCAGATACTTGTCTGTCATTACAGAAATGCTCTTTTCTGATTACTTGCAGCTTGGCCTTTAGTTGGGGTTAGGCATTAGTGCAATTAGATCAATTTTGCATGATCTGTACAAGCCATTCCTATCCCAACCCATTGGAACAATTCTGCTGGGCAGATACAGCTCATCTCAAAGGAGAAAAGACTGGATTACTAGAATAAAAATATCTGCAGAGCAGCCACGCTTGTCCCTTCTCCTGCCTCAGGGTAGAGAGAAGTCTTCAAACTCCTCCACATCCAGCCCAGGTGAATTAGCACCCAACTGTGACTGCTGAAAGCTCCCTGGGGGTGGCACAGCTAAACAGGAGTTGAACAGTCTCTGGCTGAGCTCAGGTTTGCTCTTTTCTTCTCCAAACCAAGAGGGTCTTGTTCTGCTCTTCCCTGCTCCTCAGGCTTCTCTGAGCAGGTCCTTGGGGGTAGTCAGGGTGGGTGCTGGTTCATCTCTAGGTGATGTGCTGGGGCTCAGAGGCTGAAAATAGCTTCACCTTTGCAGAGGAAGACTATTAGACCCCCGGAGGAGTTGTACAGAATGTTTCCTCGCTGCTGGCCTTTGCAATACAGGTCACCCATACATTTTTAATGGATCCCTGTAATAGTTTTCTTGTCATCGTGCATGAGCAATGGGCATTTTGATGGGCTCCCAAGCTGCAGACACCACATTTGGCATTTGACCCAGGCTGGTTTCAGCGAGGAGTCTCCCAGCCCTGGCTGCATGCGGGTGTCCTGCCGTGCCCTCGCCCTGTCACTCGAGGTAAGTCACCAACAGCCCAGCGCGATTGGCCCGAGGAAATATTGCACTTGCACCATTCCTTCCCCATCCCGGCTCTGGCGAGGACGGAGACGGGAGCGGATGTGGCAGTGGAAGTGTCTGGGAGCGGATCCGCGGCGACGGCGCTGGCTCACATTTGGGTTTTGCTGAGACGCCCACAGCCGAGGAGACTTGAGCCAGGACGGCCCTGACGCAGCAGCACGCTCGGGTGCCTGATTCATTTTAGCCACGGACGTCATCCCCACGGTGCCACGGCGGCGCCGCTGTGGGTGACGTGGCGGTGGCAGGAGCGCCGGCCGTGGGCTGAGAGCCCCATGATGTACCAGCCGGGGGACAAACACATCCGTCCCCGCTGCAAGGACCTTAAATATCGCTCAATGCCTCATGCTAAATAGGTGCTTTGGTGCCTGCCCACGTCAGAGCTTCGTTCCCCCTCTCCCAAGCCTGAGAAAGGAGAGGAGGGAATATCTTAATAAATCAGACGGCAGCCAACCTTCAAAATCAGGTCAGCCTAGCTGGCGTTTCCTTCCCCTCCTTACACCTTCAGCTCTTTTTCTCACGATGAGCCCAGCCAACCTTCTTTGCCTCATTCCTTGGGCGAGGCCAGATGGGCTCTGCACGGGGAGCTGCGGGGCTGCGGCACCGCTCGGCTCCCAAAGCTGCCGGCGCGGCACAACCGCCCCAGCGGGCAGGAACCGGTGGGGAGTGGGAGCTCCCACCGTACTTCCCAGCTCCAGGATGCCCTCCCCCGCAGCTGGGTTTGTTGTGGCAGATGCTGTGTAAACAGTTGGGCTGTTTTGGATAATGAAGTTTTACGAGCAGGGAGTAAAGTTTGCATTTAGGCAAATCAGCGTCGCTCACGCGCGCGGGGGAATGGAAATGTGCACCTGAGCAGAGGCTTTTCTCGTACCCAGGTGGGCCTCTGCTCAACTAAGAGCTCTCCTTGTGCAACAGCAGGTGCCACTCCAGCTTCTGAAAGAGGCCGTCGCGAGTGACATGTTTTAGCCTCGACTACAACCCTTTTTTGCATGTGAGATTGTTAAATTATTCTCTGCAGTGCAGCAGGAAAAACGTTTATGAAACACATTTACTCTAGTTTAGAGCACGGGGTCATAATCTATGAGATGCTGTTGATTAACTAGTAAATAATGCATGGGCTGATTGCCCTTTAGCACTGCTGACTGTGTGGAAAAGGTCAGTGTTGGGATGCAAGAGGGGCTGCCTTGGTGCTGGAAGCACCTTCTTAATGAGTCCCTTCTTGTTTGACAGGTGCAAAACATGTCCCAGTCGATAGAGGTGTTGGACAGGCGGACCCAGAGAGACCTACAGTACGTGGAGAAGATGGAAAACCAGATGAGGGGACTGGAAACAAAATTTAAGCAAGTGGAAGAAAGCCACAAGCAGCACCTGGCAAGGCAGTTTAAGGTATGTCTGCTTTCCAAACTCCTGATGGAGCTGTGGCCAGGGAATTCTCAGGGTGTGCGTGGGACTGTGGCCCTGGTTTCCATCAGGGGAACCATCCGTGGGCTCCCCCCTCTCCAAAGCACAGCCTGCTCCAGGTTGTGGCATCACATCCTCAGTACATTTTTCTGTAGGGTAGAAGCATAAATCTCCATGTTCCCACAGCCACAAACCACCTCGGTGCCCCAGCAGGGCAGCGTAGGATGGCTCCATGAGGGGGGTCTGCAGGGAGACCCTGGGGCAGCTGAGGTCTGGGCGAGGTGGGTTCCCCTCCATGGCCAGGCAGCCTTTCCCCATGCCATGCCCATGACCCATTTCTTGGGAAAAGCCAGGAACTGGGGCTGCATTTCCATTTCTGCAGCACGTGGCAAACTGCAATGGGCTGTCACCGAACCGCATCCCCCCTTGGGGTGGCTGTAGCAGTGGATTAATCGCTCAAACATCACCCCCCTCCCCCCAAAAAACCCCAACAGTACAATTATTACAGCTCTCCTCAGGCTGGCGAGCTGCACATCTCCAGGATCTTGTCCAATTTTGAAGGAATGGTGTTGGCAGCAGAGCCAGCACCTTCTGATGGACTCTGTGTGTTGTGTCCTGGTGCCACACAAACGGGGGGTGAAGCTGCCAGCCTTTGGAATGCAGCTGGCACTGAGAGCGGTGGCCAAACCCTCAAGAACTCAGTTTAGAACAAACTGAATTGCCAAAAAGAGTCTGAAATTTTAGTAATGCTTTGGGTCAATAGCTCTAAAAACAAGTTGAGAAGATTTCTGGTGAAATTTGGGGATGTTCCTGATCAGCCACCCAGCTGATTCTCACCCTCGTTTTCAGGCAGCTGCCCAGCTGGCTGGTATTTTACAGCAGAATTTTTAATGTTAAATACTTAAATACCAAGATTATATCATAAAAAGCTGGGAAGAAGGTTCTTAAAACTTTTCACCAACTCCACCTCCTCCGCTCCCCATCTCCAGTTACTGCAGGGCCCTAAATTTAGCTCTGCAGTCTGGATGTAAGAACCATCTTTCTGATTTGAGCATGACTTTCTTTTTTATTTATTTGTTTAATTTATTATTATTATTATTATTTTTCCCCTCCATTCTGATGAGTTTAATCCCCCCCATCGTCTGCCAGGGAGCTTGCACAGGGGAGTGCAAGTAAATAAAATTGATGTACAAAGCACAGGAGGGAAAACCTCCTGACTTAAATAGGAGGGGATGGATGGGAAGGAAAGGAATGAGGCTGAGGACCAATTTCTGATGCTGTTCAGCCCTGAGCTGCTTCAGCAGACAGGCAGATGTCACAGCCCTGGGCGCTGTGAACTTGGCCACTGTGCAGTAGTTTAAGCAGCACCAGGTATTCTGTGTGTACTAACATGCTTCATTAACGGATAGGTGCATGCATATTTATGTCTACTCATTAGCTGCTGGAGCAAAGCATCTTCAACAAAATGCTGCATACCGAGCCTTTCAACGAGGCCCTCATTTAATTTAAAAAAAAAAAGAAAAAAAAAAAGGAAAAAAAATTCATTTCTGCGAATTACATTTGATAATGACTTTGATTTTTTTGTGGTCTGTGCCTAAAAACAGTAAGGAATTTTTATCTAATTTGCTGCCAAAGCACCATTTTAAAGAACAGCCACAGCATTTTGTTTCTGCTAATGCCAGCATTAAAATGTGAGTGGTTTGGAGCTCTTGTGTTGTTTTTTTTCTCTCTTTAGTTCCGTAAGAGTATTTGTCTATGAATGGCTATCTATATAAGGCAGGTTAGTGAGCTAGATCCTCAACAGTATTTCATTTTCTTGCTTACAGGGCTAACTTAAAAGCAAGTTTTTTCAATGCTGCAGTGACTGAAGAAGCAGTTCACTCCCATGTAACCATGAAAAGAGGGCCACAGAGCATTTTGCACCATGCATTGATTTTTTTGATTATTTTCCAAATTAGCACCATATCTCACTAAGGAACCTTGAACCACACAACCAAGATCTTCCTTTGCATGCAATTGTAGATGCATTTCATGAATAGTTTGAAACCCTTGTCAATGCATATATATATATTATTTTCTTTTATTTTTTGGAAAGAAAAAAAAAAACCAACTCTTTGTGTATGTGATCTGAAGCATGTAACCCTAAGATGTTGCATTCTAAAAATGACAAATAAAGGCCTTTCCCAAATATTTTGGTGTTCTGCAGCCTGTTTAATATGTTCTTTCCAAGACATCATTTGGACCAAAATAATAATTAAACTAATTTTAATGCTAAATAATTGTGGGATATGAACATTGCGCTCACGTAGGAAGCAACCAGGTCAAGGCAGAGTGTTGCAGATTTTTGCACGCATAGCACTGAACCGAGCTTATTTTAACCTTGCAGGCAATAAAAGCGAAAATGGAGGAACTTAGGCCTTTGATACCAGTGTTGGAAGAGTACAAAGCCGATGCCAAATTGGTATTGCAGTTTAAAGAGGAGGTCCAGAATCTGACGTCAGTTCTAAACGAACTCCAGGAGGAGATTGGCGCCTATGACTACGAAGAGCTTCAGAACAGAGTGTCAAATCTTGAAGAAAGGCTTCGTGCATGCATGCAAAAATTAGGTAGGCTCAGAAACAACATGGTGGCAACTGGCTAAACACCATCGATGTTAAAAACCTCTCATCCCCTCCGGAGGCAGAGATGCCACGCTTGGCCATCTTGTGCCGTGCCCGGCCGGAAGGGATGAGCTGGCACAGCCAGGTTGGATCCTGTAAAGAGCTATGCTATCAGTAACATTCGTCTTGGGAGTAGTCCTGCCGAGGATTACTCGCATGAGCAATGTTGCTCGTGGTGTAAGTGCTTCAGGATCGGGCCCGTGAGTGGGCATGTGGCGCCGGGGGTGGCGTTTGCATAAGCGGCCGGGGCGGATCCGGCTTATGCAAAAGCAAACACATGCACCCGTGTTTTGCTCGTGCATCCGCGTCCGACCTTTCTGCTACCTGCAGCTGGCCCACAGCAAAGGTCTCTGCGCGGGGAGGGGGGGGTGTGGGGGCTCCGTGACTCGGTTTCCCCGGTTTCCCTTTTCCTTTTTGCATCTTGCAACCCCCCCATTCCCCGGAGAAGAGCATGGTGGAGCTGGGGCGGGCTCACGGTGTGGTCCGGACAGGATATAAATCTCCCTGTCTCTCCTGTTTCCCCGAGGGAGCAGGGAGCCCTTTCCGTCAGGCTGGTGCTAAACCACCAGAGATTCATCTCTAATCTCATTCTGAGAGTATTAATTAACTGAGACCCGTGGGTCTGTCGTGGGGAGGCTCAGCTGTCGCCAAACCCAGCGTCTGACCCCAAACAGAGAGGGAAGGAGGGCACTGCCTTCTGCAGCTGCAAGAACTCTCCCCACCATTTGTTGGGCCAGCTCTGACTTGATTTAATTTCTCCTTACATTATTGACTTTCTTGTTACGCAGTTTAGATAATCTAAACACATTAACTGCTCTGCAGTCCATTTTGGTAGCACATACGAAATTACACTCTCAGGTAACTTCATGGAAGATCAGATCTCTTCTGAGCACTTTATATCCTTGGCAAGGTAATGCTTTGTTTCTCTCTTGGCTCTGGTGGTGGCATTGCTTTTGCTTGTTTCTAGATGCCTCTACAGGTCTGTAAGCAGCTGCTGACCCTCTGTTTCCCTCCGCATTTCCATCCTGCCCTCTGATATCATGTTGATCCCTTACAGGCTCCATCCGACTTGAGATCTCAGAGAGGAAAGTGAATTCCCACCTAAGCCTGGATGCTCAGAGTATCTGAACTATGAGTGTGCAGAGAGTAAGGCACTGAGGTACCCCTGGGGCAGGTATAACCCCCCTGGCCAAGCGAGAGGGCAGAGCCTGATTTCTCATTTATTAACGAGCGTTGGTGCACCCAGGTTTGGTTTGGGAGTGGGGGAAAGTCACACCATAGCAGGCAACTTTGTCCAGAAACTTTTGTTTTGGTTTTTTTTTAAATCTTTTTTAGTCTTTACTTGGGCTTTTTTGCTGTGTCCCTTCTTCCTCCTCTTGCTCTGTCTGTGACCGTGGGGTCAGGGCAGCTCTTCTGCCCTGGGATGTTGCAGCACTCCTGGGTGCTTGCAGAGATGGATGCTGTGTCTCACAAAGGTGAGACAAATCCAGGAGGATTTGCTGCTCACCCAGGAGGGTGATTTATTTGGTCACTTAACAGCAAACAGCACGGATTGAATTTCCAAAGTTGTTTATGGCTCCGGCGTGTAAACCAGAGAAAATGGTAGTTAATTAAGTTAAATTCAAATAACAACCTTACACTTTGCTGCCACACAATGAGGCCCTGATTGCTGAGGATTTCTGCAGGTTTGCAGCAGGTTGTCTGCTCTGAGGGGTTCACTGATGTTTCAAGGAGCACGTTTGTGCTTAGAGTTGCTCCTGCATGGGCCAGAAATGCTGCTCGCCTGGAGCATGTTCACCTGCTGCAGCTCAGGGTGCTCCAAACAGGGTCAGGGAGCTGCTGCAATAAGCACAGGGCAAGGGAAGGGGAAGGATGTGCCAGATTCCCATCCAGTTCACCTCTCCCGGGAAGCACTGATGCTCCACAGTGCAGCAGCATTTTCCTTAGACAAGGCCCTGTTTTGCATTTTGGGTTTCCTAAGCATTATTGATGGATCAATAGTGAAAACACTTCCTGACCCTGGCATGTGTGTGAAGGGAAAAAAAAAATCAATAATGGCAAGTTCAATCTGTGTTTCTGTTTACACTCTCAAAGATCACTATTTATACAGGGATTTTAACGTTTCCATTAATGTTCCTAAGAGGAGCCTTGGAGGAGTGGAGAGGCTGTCACTCCTTGGCTCAAGGGGGAATTGAACTCAGGCTCATGTTTGCCTGCCAGCCTAAGCTTTCCCTGAGCCTTTGGAAAAAATCCTGGTGCAGGGATGGGGATAGAGCCCTGCCAGCCTGTCCCTGATGTTTTTGGGATGGGGTGCTCCCAGCCAGGCAACAGAGATGAAGACAGGGCATTCTTCAGCTGCCATAACCCCATCCCTGCTGTGGAGGGCTGGGACTGGGATGAGGGGATGAGACCTTGGCTTCCTGGGAAGCCCCAGCAGGGAAGGATCCTGACTGTGGCAGCAGCAGTCCAAGCAGAACCACGGAGTCCAGAAGGAGCCGGTGGCTGCGTTGGTGGATAAATTGCTCCTGAGCTGCTAAACATCACTTGTGGGCTGGATCTGAGGAGAAATATGGAGCGGAGGTGTTGGCATCCTGGGAGGATGGTAGAGCTTGTTTTAGCTGGCAGGAGGAGAGCGTGTCTTCTCCTGCTGGAAAATTCCTCATGCAGTTCGAGGAAGGGGCTGGGGGGGGGTTGTGTTCCGTGGCTGCTCTGAGGAGCTGCAGGAGGGCAGGACAGAGGCTGGTCAGCCTGGAGGGACACTTGGGGAGAGGCTCATTTGTGCTGTTTTCCAGGAAGAGGGACTTGAATAGCATTGGGGAAAGAGGAGTGAAAACAACTCCTCTGTGATGCCCCAAAAGCTGCTGCTCACAGGCCTCCCCTGTGTCCTGGACTCCTGGATGAGCACCAGGACATGCTTTGCTGCTGCACATTTGTCCTTGAATGACCTGAAACGTGCCCAGAATCCCTTGATCCTACCATCCCAAAAGGAGGGTGGGTTTGCTGCTAAGGGCTCAGCACCCATGGGGGGAAAATTGCTGATGATATCCAGAGTGTGGTGTGGGTCTCAGCAGGGATGGATGGGTGGGTGAGGATCAGAGGCTGTAGTTGTCCATCCCTGGGTGGTAAGCCCAGGAAAGGTGCAGGGACATGGCTAAGTAGGGACCCTGAAGAAACTTCCCCCAGCATCTGAGTGCCTGGGATAGATTTACACCAGGAGAGAGAACACCTTGCCCTGTGTAAGAACAACCCTCTTGCATTGCAGAAGAGCTGTTGATGAATGTGCCTCCAGCTATACGTGTAGGAGATGTTGCAAACAACACTAGTTTACCCTTATCAGCTGCTGCTGCTTTATTTTTTTAACTATTTTTTTTTTAATCAATGAGCTTTTATACAACACTGCTCTCCAGGGAAATGGAAGGAAGAGATAAAGTGACAGCACTGTAGGGCTGTGATAATGGCAGGCAGCGCTGAGCAGATCTGTGATTAGAGGAAGGCTGGACCTCTGCAAGGGGAATTTGCAAGACATTAAAATTTCTTATTTTAACCCATTGCATCCCTTTGCCAACACTTTGCTCTCCCTCTGAGCTGAGAGGTTTTGAGTGCATCAGGTAGGCAGGAGGGCAAATTCCTCTCTGTTGTGTCTCAGGGAGGCCAGGAAAGCTCTCTGCTTTTTGGTGGGATCTCTCTCTGTCTGCTGGGGTCTGAAGGCTGTGGGAAGATTGATAGTCCCCTTGCTCATGTCATGCTGGTGCATATCAAGAATATCTTCACCTATTTGGTGCCCCAGGATAAGGTGACCCCTTTGGGCACAGCTCAGGGCTGAGGGAGGAGGATGTGTCAGGATGGAAAGGTGCTGGTGAGAACAGGCTAAAGGAGGGAGGCAGCTAAAGAGATTGCAGAGTGTGTGTTCTGGAAACATTCAAGGTCTGGAATCTATGATTCTATGAAGGTCAGGTTGGACAGGGCTCTGAGCAACCTGATCTAGTTGAAGACGTCCCAGCTCATTGCAGGGGGTTGGACTAAATAACCTCTAATGGTCCCTTATAACAAACTATTCTATGATGATTTTACTTGGTAATTTTGAGCAGAATGACCTTGTCCTGAGCTGGCAGAGCTCTGCCTGTGTTTCAGCAGCACCTGCAGGGGCTCCCACCTGCAGCCCCAGCCCTGGGTGCCCCGCTGAGCAGGTACTGCAGTGCAGCTGCAGCTCTGCTGGGTCCTCAAACCCAGCACCCAGAGCAGCTGCTCCACCCCAGCACCGCCACCTTCCCCTTCCCAACCTGACAGAGGCTTCCACGTCAAAAAGGAGAAGTCAGGAGACGCTTTCTGAACTTCAGGGGCTGCCTGTCCCCCTGGTGCCACTGACCTGAGCTTGGCTTGCTCCAGGGATGCTGCTGCAGGACCAGCTCTGCCCTGAATGTGGCCAGGTTTTAAATGAGCGCTCCCGTAGCAACAGAGCATCCAACACCAGCCCCCCCCGAGGCGTCTCTGTCTCTTCACCTGTCATTCCTCACTGCACACATGTTAAAATGTTGGCGATGCAGGAGACCAGAGTGGCAGCTTTGCTGAAACTTGGGGATATTGTTGGAGGAAGGAACTCAGCGTGGCTGCACCTGCTGTGCCGAGGCTGCAGCGTTCTGTAGGAGGCATCTATCCATGGGCATCCCTGGAGGGCTCCTGGGTTCAGTGCTGGGGACAGAACCATGGATGGGAAAAGAGCTGCTGTGGGCAGCTGGCATGGCAAGCTGGAGGAGAGGTGCTGCTGCTTCCCCTCATATTTAAGGCTTGAAAACCCAGCAAGGCACTGCACTGGGCTCTAAGATGCACTGAATTTGATAGGCGTGGGACACCTGAGTGTGCTCCAAACCTGGCTCACAGCACTGAGCGGGCGCTCGTCCCTGTTGTGGTGATGCTGAGTCTGGGCAGAATTCCCGGGGCAGCTCCTGAGGGATCCCTGGGACACCCCACCTCCCTCCTTCATCCTGCCGCCTTTGGTTCCTCTCCTGGAGCTGGCTGGGAGGAAGCTGGTGAATTCATTAGTGTCTCCTAAGTGTGCCGACACGACAGGGATCAGAGAAGGTGGCTGGTAGACGCTGGTAAATGGTCTTTGCAGGGACAAGATTTATGTTGTGTATCATTTCCCAACTTCTTTTTTTTTCCTCCTCTGCATAACCTGTAACAAATGCATGTTTCCAGCAGGGCCGGAATAGACACTTCTGTCTTTTTATCTTGGCTGCACCCACTGTATTAGAGCAGAAAAGAGCAGCTATCCAGCTAATTCCTCCACCTGGCTGCTGGATCCTGGCTCACTCCCCTCATTCCCTATTCTGTGACATTCACAGCCCGGCTGGTTCAGCAAAGCTTGTTTTCCTGGGGACAGTGTGATAAGGACAAACGTTATTAAGAGGCATGAAACAACCAAAAGCATTCAACACTTGTTCTTGACTTAATTCCCTCTAATTAACTAACCCTGGAGCTGCCATCAGCGGGGCAGAGCAGTGGGCAGAGCTGTGGGTGGTGGCCAGCTCAGGTGCCCCTCGCCGGGGTCTCGGGGCTGATGTGGTGCTCACCAGCCTCCTTCCACTCTTTTCCAGCTTGTGGGAAGCTGACAGGAATAAGTGACCCGATCACAATTAAAACCTCGGGGTCCCGGTTCGGCTCGTGGATGACGGATCCTCTCGCTCCCGAGGGAGAGAACAAGGTAAGGCCGCAACAGCTTCGCTTCTGTTCCCACCTGAGGGCACTGAGAACTCATCACAGACACCCAGAATGCCCTGTGAAACCTGGGGAAGGTCCCAATTCATCTCACAGGGCTCTGCTGGCCTCCTCTGCAGCGGGAGGGGCTGAGCATCCCGCAGGGAGGGAGGATGAGGAGGGGGTGAGCAGCCCCATGCAGTGTTCCCTCCCCTGGGCAGGTCAAACTCCTTGCAGTGATGAGCAGTCATGGTCTTAAAAGTGTCACCACGAGGTCTGTGCCCTCCCACAACAGGGGGGAAATAATCAAGCATTGGGTTTCTCCTCTGTGTTTGGCAGCCAGGAGGGGGCTGAGGCTGAGCAGAGGGACCCGTGGTCCTGGTCCCTGCTGCTCTTCTCCTGCCAGAGCCTCTGATAATGTCATCTGACTGCATTTGTCCTCCATCCTCCACTTTCATTGTTGTGAGGAATTAACTGACTGCAGCCAGAGAGAGAGATTTGTTTTGCTTTGTTTTGGTCTTTTTTTTTTTCCATTCAGACCATTCAATTTTGATCCCAAGGAGGTAGGAGGCCAATAACTGGCTGAAAATCAATCCAGGCTTCCCATGACTGATGGAATGGAAAATATCTCGAGTGTTTGCTGAGGATTTGCAGGCAGCAAAACAAAACAAAAGGCACAGAGCTTGGCTGCATGTAATTCCCTCCTGCATGCAGCATCCTTCATCAAAGGATAAAGGCTCCAGCAAGGGCTGTATTGGGGCAGCTATTTTGGGAGCTCTGTAGCTAAGAGAGGACAAGGGATGCTCTGGAGAAGCCACCCCTGGGTGGCTTCTTTGAAGGTGACTTGATTTGTTGCGCTCTTTTCCTCCAGCAGCCAGCTGGTTGGCACTGGTTCCCCAATTCAACACCTCCACATTTTACAGTTATTAAGCAAAACTTCCCCTATAACCCCAGTAAAACCCTGATTGGAGGTGAGATGGGAAGGCTTCACCACATCACATCTCATTTTGCTTGAGAGAGGGGACAGAATTGTCCCCTTTGGGCTGTGTTTGCTGTGTCCCTTGGCACTGACGTCATTTACAGCTGAAGCTGGTTGTTCAGATGCTAGAGATCCTCCATGTCCTCAGAGAGTTTTGTCTCAAACCACTCTTTTTAATGTTTTTTCACCCGTGCCTTTTTCTGCAGTGTATTTTTGTCATGCAAATAGACTGTAAACTGTAGCTGAAGCTTCACCAGCATCTCTGTGTGCCTAATACATGAACCTACTGGGAATTTTATTAGGAACACACCATTAAGTGAATTTTATTGGCTGCTCAGCAGAGTGGGAAAGTGGAGATGGGGAAAGATGGGCAGTTTATCATCCCCATCCTCTGTCCCCAAGCCCCAGGAGGTGTTTGGTGGCTCACGTGGCCGTTTGTTTGAGTCTCAAAACCATGGAACACAACTGGGGCAAACTGTGAGTCCCACAGGAGCAGCCTGGCACGAGGCAGCAGGTGGATGCTGAGGGCTGGGATTGATGTGCACTGGCAGGAGGAGGTTGCTCAAAGCCAGCTGGTGTGATGAGAGATGTTGTTCATCCATCCATCTCCACCTCTCCAAAGCATGGAATGCTCCTGGGTTCTGCCACCTTGCAGCCCCAGCGTGGTGACGTGGGGTTCTGCTGGGCTTCTGCCTAGAAGCTGAGCACAACACGCTGGTGTATTGAAGTTTTAATAACAGATAATGAAACGGGAGCAGCAGAGAGACAATTTGGTCTTGGGTTTGGTTTTTTTTTTCCCTATAATTTCCCAAGCTGGTTTAGTTGAAGGCATTTCACTGCCAGCTTTCCCAGGCTGCAGACACCTCTGTGCCGTGGGCTCAGGGACGTGTGTGGGTGTTCTCTGGTGCTTTTGCAGACATCCCTCAAATCCCACCAAAGTGTGAGGACCAGAGGCATTTGCCACATGTTCATTCCCCACCTCTGCAGTGTTTCTGGGGAGGTAACGCTGGAGGGCTGAAGTTCCCTACAAAGTTTTTGGAGACCCCACTTGGCCTTTCAAAGGCAGCAGCCAAATGTTGGTTTGTTCTTCTCAGGGACCCTGGAGACTGTCACACTGCAGAGATAACACTGTCAGATTCTGCAAAAGAAATTTGCACTACATCACCCAAATCTGCAGCCTTAAAGGCTTCCCTCTTGCTAAATTTACCTTTTCTCCTTCCTAAATTTACCTTTTCTCCTTCCTAGACAGTTTTTACAGAAAGCAGCTCTCTTATTTTTAGGCAGTAACTGTATCCATAATGTCATCACTGGCTGGATATTTCTTCTGGATATTAACTGCACAGCTTGGTCATTTGCCTCGGAATTGGTTTCATATAACAAAAGCTTTTTTTTTTTTTAGGAGTCTAGACAGTGTCCCCAGCGAACTGGCACTTAAATGATGATCTAAAATCTCGCCCCAATCTACCAATAGCAAGATTTAGATGTCTCTTTCTCTCTTATATTTTAGCAGCCTTGGTTTAAGCTTTCGATGCAGAAGTGTATGATTTTTAAGCCAATATGGACTTTGCCTGAAATTTCCTTGACAATGAGTGATTGCATCCCTCTCTCCTGCATGCCAAATTAATGGAGTTAGGCACAGCAGCTGGGATAATTTACTGAGTGCTACCACGACGGGGCTTACAGGAAGCAAAAGCAGCATCCACATAAAATGCTGGGTTTAGCCAGGGAAAAGATGTTAATTGCCCTCTGGAAGGATGGTGCCAATCATGCAGCATTCCCAGGGGAGCACTTAAGCTCTCATGCTCCTGGGGAGATACCAGGTTACCCCCCGGGAAAGCTTTGCTATTCAGCTGATTTCTTGGCTGATTTGGAGTTTCAGAAATTGAGGTTATTTCTGGGCAGGTGTTGGAGGCATCATTGGATTCAAGGCCAGGCTGGACAGGGTTTGGAGTGGTCTAGTGGAAGGTGTCACAGGGGATAAGTTTTAAGGTTCTTTCCAACCCAAACCATTCTGTGATGATTCCATGATTTCTTGCTCTGGGTTTCTCCCACAGCCCAGTTTTTTAGGGTGACATGCAAAGGTCTCAGCCGGTCTCTGCTGTTTTCTAACCCTCCTGTGTTTCTGTTGCCCGCCCAGGTCTGGTACATGGACAGCTACCACAACAACCGCTTCGTGCGCGAGTACAAATCCATGGCAGATTTCATGAACACTGACAACTTTACCTCCCACCGCCTCCCTCACCCGTGGTCGGGCACCGGTCAAGTGGTCTACAATGGCTCCATTTACTTCAACAAATACCAAAGCCACATAATTATCAGGTTTGACTTGAAAACAGAGACCATCCTCAAGACCCGCAGCCTGGATTATGCCGGCTACAACAACATGTACCACTACGCCTGGGGCGGCCACTCAGACATTGACCTCATGGTGGACGAGAACGGGCTGTGGGCCGTCTACGCCACCAACCAGAACGCGGGGAACATCGTCATCAGCAAGCTGGACCCCAACACCCTGCAGAGCCTGCAGACCTGGAACACCAGCTACCCCAAGCGCAGCGCCGGGGAGGCCTTCATCATCTGCGGCACCCTCTACGTCACCAATGGCTACTCGGGGGGCACCAAGGTGCACTACGCCTACCAGACCAACGCCTCCACCTACGAGTACATCGACATCCCCTTCCAGAACAAGTACTCCCACATTTCCATGTTGGACTACAACCCCAAGGATCGGGCCCTCTACGCCTGGAACAACGGGCACCAGATACTTTACAACGTCACCCTCTTCCACGTCATCCGCTCCGACGAGTTGTAGTCCCGCTCCCCCCCCCTCGTTTAGAGACCGGTTTAGGAAAAAAAAAAAAGAAAAATAAATAAATGAAATAAACGCGAAAAGGATTAAAAAAAGAAAAAAAAAAAGGGAGAAACTTAATTTAAAAAGAAAAAATGCTAATAAGGAAACACACTTTAAATAAGTAAATATATAAACAGCTGCCAAAATTAAGACCAACGTCATGGAGGAGAATTCAGCATAAACCTGACAGATCAGCATTACCTCTACATTTCTAGAAGTCTGGCTCTGTGTTATAGACTAACGAGTCACCATGTACTTGCAGCTGGAACTGCACTTAAAGAACCACTTAAGTTTGGGGTTTTGTTTTGTTTCTGTTCTGATAGCAAACCTATAGTACATACTAAAGCAGTAAGGCAATGACTGTTGGAAGTTTATCCTTGGGAGACTCGCTCTCTTCTGTGTGTGGGTTGCATGGACATTCCCCCGGCGTCACGGTCAGCTGTGATGGATGTGTGATTTGTATTTTTAAGCAGAAAAAGCTGACCCGTGAGGAGCTCTCGCTGTCTGAACAAGACCTATCACAGGTTAGTTTTCTTCGCCTTCCATTGCAGCTACTGTCTCTCTCAACTGTGTTCTTGTCACTTAGATTAACTGTGCTGAGACCCGAAGTAGCTCATGGATCTGTGTCTTAGTAACTATTAAACACGATGGTTTAAGTATGTATTATGAACAAGTTGTTGTACCCATATTGTTTGAACTTATGTATTCAGCAAATATATTGTATAATGTATGTCTGTTATTTACCAGAGGTGGCAAAACTTTGTATGTCCAGTTTATGCAATGAATGTTGTAAATGCAATGATGTAGTTTGGATTAATAAATGATGGTTTTTGTTTCTAAAATGAAAAAAAAAAGATCAGTGTTCACCCTTATACACAGATAACCAATTTCATGTTGATAATTACGAGAATATTCTCTTACTGTTATACTATCTACATAGCATTATGGTGGTTGGAAATTGCTTCTGTGGAAATTCTGTGGCAGCAGATTCCCATGGGAAGCTTTGTTTATGGAAGTGTGAAGGTAATTAATTTTTTTTAAGAGGAAAACTTTGTACTATCCACAGTTATCTAAGGAACAATAAAAATATTAGGAGACTTCCCTGCTTTGTTTATTGTCTTCTCTGTATGAGTGAGCGAGTGCAGGGGAGGGATAACAGGAATTATTGTGGGGTTTTCTGGGTAAATGTTGAACAGCCATCCTGAGTTTCCTTCCAGAGAGTATTACTGCTGCTGGGAGCTGGAGGGGCTGGGAGAATGGAGGATTTGGCTCTCTGCTTTAGGGATTCCCCTTCTGTTTGCATTTGGAGCAGACATTGCCTCAAGGAGCTAAAATCCTGCTCTGCTCCTGCAGCTGCATCGCTGTTGGTGCTGTGGACAGGGGTCCATGCACCCCAGGACTGACAGTGTTTGGTGTTGGTGCCTCAACAGGAGGAAATCGTGTCACCTGTTACCTTCACTGGAGCTGGAGAGACAGTGCCTTGGACCACTGAGGGCAACTGGATCATTTTCCTTCTCGGATGCTTGGAGTGCCCCCCGTCCTGAACTCACCGCGGGCTCGTGCAGGTAAAAATGTCCTTCCATTTAATGTAGCCAGCACTTAAAATGAGTGATTGTCACCCAACACAATCCTTCCCCCTGGTTTGGCCAAAGCAGGGCCCTTGCAGCCCTGCAGGATGCAGCAGTGCAGCAGCACACACCCTGAAACCATCCCAGGCACTTTCCCAGCTGAACTCTCCTACGTTTCTTGATACTTTGAAGCTTAAGACACTGTGTGTTAACATGTCCCTCCCAACCACCTTTGATGACTCCTGCACTTCCCTGCTCTTCCCTTACACCCTTCCACAGTATGTTGTCCCCAAGGCAGGGCTCGTTTTACCGGGAACCCAGCACCACCAGCAGCTTCATTCTGCTGCCACTGCCTGGGGTGAGATGCGGGGTCCCACCTCCCTCTGGCATGAGATGTGGGGTCTTCTCTCTCCCCTCCACCCCCAGGAGAGCATTGTTTAGCAATTCCCACGCCACAGCCAGCTCCAGGTGAAGGGACAGGACTTTTCCTCCCCTCCACTGCCCAGCCAGGGACCCCCTGAGCTGGATCTCTCTGGCATCTGGGGGAACTGGTACCAGTGCAAGCTGCAAAGGGCTCTCTGGTGCATCATCAGACCCTCGTTGTCTCCTTTCCACACAGAGCAGCAAGTGACCGTGTTTAGCACCACCAGAGAACGTGATTTTTCAGCCACATGGCCTGATGAGGCTCAGCCTTCAAACTCAGCAGACGGATGCACGAGAGCCCCTGGAAGGAGTGCGGATCACCAAGGTCAGGAAATTGAATATAAGCAATTGGTGTTTGCTGCAAACTGCACATACTCATTTCAACCTCTTGGCCTTTGCAGCAGTTCCCTGCTGGGCTCTTCAACGGGAGGAGGGAAAGGGAAAAAAAAAAAAAGGAGTGGTGTAATGTGGTTTCTCAGAGCTGGATTAAACCACAAGCAGGGAGCAATCCTCCACACGTAGATGTTTGAGGCAGTTACACAGGGCTGAGCTGCTGCCCTGTGTCAGCACTGCTGCTCTCACTGAAGTGCTGGCTGAATGCAGAATGGGGACAGCTCTCTGAGGACTCGTTTCCCTGCTACACACTGTATTTCCAGCCAGGTTTGTGGAGAACTTCGATATTTAGCAGTGGTTTTCTCCCCAAGAAGCTAAAAAATGGGGCTGGAGCCCCACAGTGTAATTGGCAGAAATACTGATCTTTGATAGGCAAGAGAAATCTGTTATGCCAAAAAGCAGGAAGGCACCTGCAGTAATTTCTATTTACTTAATGTATTTCTTCAGAGCAAACTCACTGAAGGGCAGCACGTTCTTTTTTGTAAGGTTTAGAGCTGGATCCAGCAATGCTGCAATCAGTGGGATGGAAGCTGATGCTGCCACCAGGGCTGGGCTTGGCTGAGACAGCTCCTGCCCAGCTCTTCAAGAGCTTCAGGGTGATTCCCATGCACAGCCTTGCCATGGATGTGAATCCTGGCTGGACCACGCACTGAATTGCTTTTTGGTGTAGATTATTGCCCCAGCAGCTGGGCTCGGTGTCCTCTGTCTTGGGAGATGTGCTACATGACCCTGAGCACCAGACAGTTCTTCTCTAAGACCTCTGCAGGTGTTCACAGAGTTTGTCCCAGCCAATCTGTCCAGCTTGGGGGAGATGTTTCAGGTAGACCACAGCACAAGGCAGGGCACCACCTGAAACTGTCAGCAACCCATCCAGGCACACTGCCACACACACACACACACAAATTACCCAAAGTCAGCTTGGTCATTAGGCAAGATTTGAGGACAAAAGAACACGTTTGCTTCAAAACATCGATCGGCAAAAATAAATCGAATTACAGAAAGGCAAAATAATGCTGTTTGCTTTAGGGCATAGCTACATTTAGATTCTAATTTTCCTAGTGCAATTCATTTAAGACAAGACTCCACAGCACAAAATGTCCTTGAACACAACAGAGACAGAGCAGCTTCTCTGTAACATGTACCCAAAGTTAATGAGATGAGAAAAGTGCTTTAAGGGGTGTACCTTTATCCTATTTGCCTGTAGTGCAATATTCTATAAATGGATGCCATATGGTCATATACTTAATGGTATGTATTACTTTGGAAGTGGATGAGCCACTCAAAGGCAAGTACATCCCAGAGGATTGCTTTCTATAGCCTATGACTTAATTATTTGATGCACGAGGCTTGTTGGTCCAAATTTAGTTCTGGGAGTCAGTGAGCTACTTCAGAGAAACATCTGACCATACTTCTGTATGTGTGTTTAGGTGTTGTTAATATTTCACAAGGCATTAATCTGAAAGCAATGTACTGGGGATTTGTGATGGTGTGGTGCAGAACACAGGTCCTGCTCCCAGCCCCACCAGCCGTGCCAGTCCCAGCTCCAGAGCTGAGACAGATTTGATTGAAAGGGACTTCTTACAAGGACATGGAGGGACAGGACAATGGAGAATTGATTTAAGCTGAAATAGCAGCGATTTAGATTAAATATTAGGAAGAAATTCTTCCCTGTGAGGGTGGGGAGGCCCTGGCACAGGTTGCCCAGAGAAGCTGTGGCTGCCCCATCCCTGGAAGTGTCCAAGGCCAGGTTGGACAAGGCTTGGAGCAACCTGGGCTAGTGGAAGGTGTCCCTGCCCGTGGCAGGGGGTGGGACTGGATGATCCTTAAGGTCCCTTCCAACCCAAACCATTCTATGATTTAATTTTGCCTGTCCTTTATCCTGTGAGTCAGATGGACCAATGCTCTCCAGCTGGTTCACACCTTCCTTGGGCTGCAAGGGGTACCTGGTGGGATTTGCTCTCATTCTGGCAGTTCACCTTTTCTACCCTTGGCTCTGATACAACTCCCTTCCCTGGAGCGCTCATGCCCATCCCAGGGGATGCCTGGGTAGCTTTTGGGCAGGGTAGGACACGAATGCAGCACAGATGTTTGTCTGCCCTGCTCAGACACAGCCAGCACAGCTCCCTGCACCTCATCACTGTGATACTTCTGCCATTCTCCAGGCCATGCTTATCCACAGGAGTGACTGGTTCTGTGTGCAGGGTAGAGCCTGACCCATGGAAACTGGAGCTCATCCTTCCCCCACCAGTGGGGAGGCCCACAGGAGCAGCTTTGGGCTGTGAAATGCAGCTTTGGGCTGTGAAATGCAGCTTTGAGCTGTGAAATGCAGCTTTGGGCTGTGAAATGCAGCTTTGAGCTGTGAAATGCAGCTCAGAACTTCAAGAGCACTTACACAGACTGTCCCATGAATTAAATGAAGCTCACTCAGCACCTGGCCTAAAACCCAGGCAGAAATACTGGCTGTTGCTTAGCATCATCACAGCACCGAGAGCTAAAAATTTTCCTTTCTTCCTTTGCTGTTACTTCTCTGACCTTCATTAGTTCTGCAAGCACCGAGTGCTGAGCCCATATGGAGACAGTTATCATAAAAAACTGAATCCTGGCCCCTTAATTAGCTCCTCATTATCGGAGAGCTCCATATTGAAGCATTAAGAACTTCCGAAGCAATTTGTTGAGTTTCCAATTAAAACTTTTTAGAATTGTTGAGCCTTTTAATACTTTGTGTTTACAAATTGCCTTGGACCTCCACCAATACACACATTTCCTTCACTGGGGAAATATAACTGAGGAGCTGATGGTTATTAATATAAAATCCTTGGGTTTAATAAAGCCATAAACCATGTCAGTGAAGCTGCTCTTTTTATACCTGATACAATAGAGATGGCTCTGAACAAGTGCAGAGGAGTTAGAATCATTAAGAGGGCAATTAAAGGCTGATTTCCTAGTAGCTCCACTTTTATAGCACTGTAAAAACAAATGTACACATCCCTCTTTATATTAATTTACCCTGGATGTGCTCCTGCCAGCTGACAGGTACCAAGACCCTCCATTTCAGCACATTGCAGGATCAGGACCATCATGAATAAATAAAAGCCAGATGGGCATGGATTATATTCACGGTATCACACAAGCTGTGAGCTGGAGGAGTGCAGCTACCAGATATGAACACAAGAAAAACGGGTCTCCTATGAAGCATGGAATTGCACAGGCTTCCCCTGGGTTCCTCAGGTGAATCTGTGGCCTGATCTGCCGTGGTGGCCAAAAAAAATGGGGAGGTGGGAGGCCTCTTGGCAAGCCCAGGGATGAGCTTTTCCTAAAATCTGCAGAGCCAACGTGAAGCAAGGGGAGCAGCAACATTTCTGCTGACCTGGGGAGGGATTAAATGATTTGTTTAAAACCTCTTAAACACGGTTCCCAAGCCATTTGGAAAGAATGGTCACCTTCACACTGCATCCAAGGAGCATAAAGGAGGGATGCAGTTGTCTGCAGCAGAACAGCCCTCAGAGCTTTAACTAACCCCAAACGGCTTCTTCCTCCTGTAAAACAGTCCCAGGTCCTCCAGGAAGAGTAAGTTCATGGCTGTTAGGAGTCTGTTGTGTAAGCATCAGAGGAGGACATGTACCACCAAGGGAAGTGGCTTTGGTGTGTGGCAGATCTGTGCAAGCAATGACAAACAGCCCTGTGCTGACACGACCTGAGCGGGGACTTTGTTCTCAGCCTGTGCCGAGGACTTGTGATGATACAGTACTTATGTTCTTTGGGATGTTGTAAAGCCATGAGCTGATATCTATTGAACATGTCATTTGTATTCCCACGCTGGTTTTTAAGCAAATCTGTCAAATAAAACCAAAAAAAAGAATGAGAATAGGAATGCAAGGGAGGGATTACATAAGGAATTGGCTGCGCTGGCAGCCGTGGTCACTCCGGGCACCGGCGGCTCCGTGGCTCTGGTGTCCTATGAGAGGAGGGAGAAATGTCCCTCAGAAGCAGGTCTGGAACAGGGATCAGCATCCCAGACCACCAGCTGGGACCCCAGCAGGGGCTCAGGGCCATAGCTTTGGCCATAGTCTGCTGCTTCCCCCCGGTCCTCAGCATCCTCCCAGCTTTGGGGCTGCTTTGCGGTGGCTCAGCTTCCTCTCAACAGACAAGGACTGAGCTCCTTCCCACCCTCCTTCTGGCTTTTTGACCTGGCTTTTAAAGACATCATTACTTTTCAGGATAATTTTTTCATTTGGCCCATTTTGGCACTTTCTGAGCAGCCAGCTCCTGAAAAAGAAGGTGTCTTCAGGCAGATCAGCAACGTGGGTCCTTCCTCAAACGCTCACAGTGAGCCCCCAGCACCACAGGCAAGGGACCTTGGGGAGAGGAAACATAAATCTGCCATCTGTGGCAATTTAGCATTTACCAGTCATATTGCACCAGGGCACTGTCACTTTGAATGAATGTTAAAGCACTTCCTCTGCATGGCCTGAACAGTCTCCCTTTCCCATCAAATTGGCCATGGCATGCTGTAATAAAATAGACATACTGAGGCTGCAAAGGGTCACTCGGGGGGGCTGGCATTAACTCAGGGAGGTCCCCTTTTGAAGAAGGCATTCAATTAAAGTTTTATTGCAATTCTGCAGTATGAAGCCACAAGGAGGAGGCTCAATAGCTGTGCTGGGATTTTAAATTAGCGGCTGAGTAGGAATTTGCCAGTGATCCTGGGCGTGAGCAGCAGAGAGTCAACTGTGCTCCACTGCAGGAGCAACATCCAGGGAAAACACACTGGTGGAACTGTGCACTTGGCTTGGCTTTGTATGAGTAGAGGGATGAGCAAGGAAGAGCGTGGGATCAACTGGGAGCAAACATTGTGGAAGGATGAAAGGAGCTGCCATGGTGAGAGGCACACGGGGTGGCTCTGGGAGCTGGGGCTCAGCCAGCGCTTTGGGAGATGAGATTTGGGTGACTCCTGCAATCCAGGAGGAGTTTGCCTGAAGAAAAGGTGTTAGGTTAGGCCCACTGCCTTTGAGCACAAATATTTGTGCTCTCCAGCAAGATTTCCTCTTGCAAACAGCGCTTGAGAGCTGGCAGCCTTCAGCCAGCAGCAGAGAAATGCTTCCAGACTCCCACCTTTCCTATCAGTTCTGTCATTTCCCCTGAAACATCTGGAAGAGTCAGCAGATCTCATGGATGCAGCAGTGTCCAGAGGTATTTGGGATTTGCAGTGAATGGAGGCAAACAGGGATGTGACCCTCTGATACAGCAGTGATGGAGATGATGATACCAGGCCAGGTGTGTGCCTGTCCTTTTGCTGGACACAGGGCTGGGTGTTGGCTCTCCTCTGCACATTTTAGGATCCCTGGCCAGGAAATTAGCCTCAGGAAATGGAGGGCATTGTGCAGGAGGAGATCCTGCATTCCTGCCGAGCATCCCGGAGTCCCAGACATGTTAAGGACACAGGTTTGTATGGATGCTCAGGTGCAGGGGTTTGGAGCACAGCCCTCGCCACTGCAATGGCAGAGGAGGGTGAACTGCTGCAAAGGAGCAGGGCTCTGTGCCCAGCTTTCAGCCATAACACTTGCTTTCAAAAACTCAATCAAGCGGGTGTTTTTGCACAGGAAAAACTGTCAGACGTTTAATTACCAGCCATCGTTACTGCGTTACCATAATGTGAGCGAATCGACGCTGCTCTGCCACTGCCAGATGTTCACACTCCGGCTCGTTACAGCGGTGATGAGCTCGGTGCTTGATGAGCTCGGTGCTGCCCGGTCCCGGCTGGGAGCCAGGGCCAGCAGCCCCTGCCTGGGGCACGCACAAAGCCGGGATAAAGAGCTGTAAAGTGTTCCAGCCTTCGGCGTAAAAATAGCCTGTGCAGTTAAAGCAGATGGGCTAAAAAACCTGCGGAAGGGCAATCAGCCCTCATGCACCAGGGCTCATGAGGCTTGTCAGCTAAGGGTCAGGAAGAAATTTGTCCTGGGGGTGATGGTATCTAATGGACTGTGTTAGGAGCTGAAACGCTCCGCTGTGAACACGCTGCTGGAAAACAGGCTGCCAGACCTGACAGTCCACAGCGTTGCTCTGCTACATCTTTGTATTTTAAATATTAAATACAGTGTTAATGTTGTGATTCTCACCTGGTAAGCCAACATCACAGGTGCTCTGGCAGGTCGAACACCCACCTTGAGCACTGCAGAAAGTGCTGGGGGTCGGCGTGGTTTGGACTGGGTTTGGTTTAATGGAATCACAGAGTGGTTTGGGTTGGAGTGGAGGTTAAAGACCCTCTCATTCCAATCACCCTGATGTGGGCAGGGGCAACAGGTTGCTCCAAGCTCCACCCAGCCCGGCCAGTTGCAGCTCAAACTCCGTGAGGGCATAAAATGTGTGGTGGCCCATTATTTCCCCAAAATGCTGATGAAGGGAATGGAGGCACATCCCGGGGGATGGGCCACCAACAGCTTGGGAACACACCCAGTGATGTCCCTCAGCAAAGAACAAGAACTGCATGTAAGTGGAGGGGAGAAAAAGTACAAAACCAGGGAACTTGGATCACTTTATCCCATAGCAACAAGCCCATTCAACAGGAGGAGCGTGTTCACAGCAGAGCCCTAAAAAAAGGAGCTGTTAAAATAAACATTGGCATATCTCACACCTCCCTCTTCCCTGAAGGATGCTCCCTGGAAGCACATGTGGACAAACTAGGGAAGGGAAGAGAAGGAAAATAGTCATGAAGGGGAAGATTAGAGGTATTCTAATTAAGTGATGGAATTAATCTCTGTTTCTTTCACTTTCTAACGTTTAATCATTCAGGTGTCTCTGTTGTTCACTGATGAATCCAGCAGCCTCTTTCAGAGCATCTGGTCATATTCTTCCTTTGCTTAACCATAGCATAAAAAACCCCAGGAGTTTCCTGTGAAGCTTTTGCCCTACATATCACATGTCATATTTTAGGCAGGTAACAAAGAGGCCCTGTAACCTCTCTGTGAGCACCCTTCTTACACCACCTTCAAGGTGGACAGGTGGTTTCAGGGGGGTTTTCCCTGCTTTTTTTCTGTGTTAATCTTGTTATGTGGAAGGATAAAAATATCCCATTTTTCCTCTACAAACTGAAATAAGATTCCTGGAGCCTTTACAAGCTCATGTTGCCCCTGCTCGGGACCTCCCGGGGTGGATGCTCTGAGCAGCAAAGGTCTCTGCTGTGGGGAATCCATATCCCTTCACTCTTGGCATGCAGCCCCTCACGGGTAGAGCTGGGAGGGTGCACCTGCCTCTTGGGAACCCCTAAATTTCCTACATGCATGCAGATATCACACACTGCCATCATGTTGCCTCCAGTGACACCACAGAGCCGAGCAGAGTCACATATGTACGTGCTGCTCTCAGGGGAAATCCAGGCCAATGTGATTTTACAGCCAGCATCACATTGCATTTCTATTCCTTCCTCTTTCCCCTCTTTTTGTTTTTATCTTTGCATCACAGGAGGCCAAAACACCAACGTGTCACCGTCACCACAGAGCAGCTGAAAATGTGACATGATTAGAGATCAGGGCAGTAATGAGACAGTTTATCTTCCCCACACATATGGCACTGGGTGAGCCACTGGGAAATAAAAAAAGCTTCAATAAATCATATTGTCCCTGCCACGGAAGCAATTACACCAGCAACCCCAGGTGGAGGGAGAATTTTGCTCTGACACCCGTTCCCGAGTTGTCCTGGCTGCGAGCCTGGCACTGCAAAGGACTGGGAAGCCTCATTCCTGTTTAATTCATTCCTGTGCTGGATTTGGACTGTTCTTTTATTATCTTAGGAGCTTTTACCCTGGGGAGCTGTGTGACTCCATAATGGGGTTGTTTGCTTGAGGAAGGCTGGTTTGAAGAGGGGAGGCAACATGTGCACTGCGAGGCTAGCCAAGCTTTTCCTTGCTAAATCACCATTTCTCACTGAAAATACAGATGCAAGAGACTTTCTCCAAGACCTAAATCCAATTGCTTTGGAGGAGCACCAAGCTGGGCTTGACAAGGAGATGGGAGCAGGTCACAGGCCTGAAGGGAGCAGGGTGGTTTGTAACCTCCACCCCATCTCACCAGACACTGCTGGGGGATGGTACAGCTCTCTGTGCCCCTCCAGCAGATCCAACTCTGCAGGACAGACCTCCAGCCAAAAGCTACAGGTTGGACACTCCACCTTCTCTTGCATAATCAATCACTGGGGCTGAAGAAAAGCGACTCACAACGACTTCCCACTCACACATCCAACCCCCTACAAATGGCTTCTTGCCCTGGTGGAACAGAAGAATATTGTGAGAGTGCCAGAAATAGGTAGCAATCAGATAATGCTGCAGCCCACTCCCATCTGCCATCAGAGAAAAAAATCCTGCCCAAGTGAGAGCAAGGAAGAGCCGGGAGGAATCGCCGTGTCCCACACTGTACCCTGGGCATCAGCACCTGCTCCATGTTCCACACTCTGCCCTTGGAATGGGATGGGCAGCACTCCTCCCGAGCCAGGAGGAACTGCTGGTTGCAAATGAAAGTGCTGGAATGCTGGAAAGACATCTGGCTGACAGAGCCATGCGTTTCCTTTATGATGTGATGTTGGCAACGTTATATGAAAACATTGATGAAGAATGAAGCCAGACACTGGGGGGAATGTGTAAAACTTTGTGGTTCAGTCTTGCATCAGTTAGAACATGACCAAGTGGGTTCAGTGTGTAAAACAGCAAGGGACCAGTTGTGCTGCTGGAAAAAAAAACAGAAAAAATCAACATACAAGTCAGGGCCTCTTTGCAGCAGCTGCACTGACACGTGTGGGGGCTCTGCCCATGCACCAGCTCCTCCACTGGGTGATGGACCAGCCTTGGAGTCCTGCTTGGGGGAGCTGGGACACCCACCCATGGCTTGATGTAGACCAACACCTCTCAGGACCCAAATATCCCCAGGTTGCATCTTGTCCAGATCCTTAGGGTGGCACAGGTAACCCGCCCAGTTGAGCTGGGTGGGGTTAGCTTGGGCTGAGCAAAGGTGAGGATACCCCCACCACATCCCTGAGCTTGCAGGTGCTTGTCTGGGCTTGCTAACAGGGTGTTGGATAAATGACTTCAGCTCTGCCAAGAGGAGAGTTTCCACAGCTGTCTCAGAGGACACCTTATTTGTGCTGAAAGGTGAGAGCAATCCCCTGGGGGCTGGAGGGTTTGGGATTTGGGGTGGCAGGCAGGACTGCAGGGGGAACCAGCCTCTTCTGGGGTATGTGGCTAAAGGAAGGGAAAAAAATTAATCACAAGAATCCTTTTCATCAGCTTTCTTTGGCTCTTTGCCTGGCAACTTTTGGCAACACAAGCTCCAGATGATCTGTGGTGAGTCCTTCAGAACTGAGGCAGGACCAGCTCCACTCGTGCCCCTGCTCTCTGTCCTGAGAGAACCCATCATTCCTGGGAATGCATTGAGGCTTGGATTTCTTCATCCTGAGACATTACTGGAAGGACACCCTTGCTTTTAACCTCTGTGGCAGAGTTATCAAAGGTGAATTGAGGAAATGCAGCACTGGAGACTTTGGGCCAGAGTCCTGGGCCAGGGGGAGTCCAGCCCCCCTTCCCCTGCCGTGGGTTTTTGGAAGGATGGTGATGTGAGTTGCTGAGGAGCCAGTCCTGAGCAGAGACCTTGCATGTGTACAGAGAGTGCTGATTCATCTCGCTGCCACTTGAGACAAAAGAACATCTAATTAAGTCACCCAGCTATAAATAAATGCACAAGGTCCAACCTCGGGAGCACAGAACAGCACTGGAAAACCTCAGCAATGCACAATATGCTTTTCCTCTCTCTGGCAGGGCTGGAGCTCACCTCTGGGACTACCCCTTTCCTTAGAAATACCGAAGAATGGGATAATTTTTTTTGTTGTTTTTGCAGTATTAGTTTATACGTCAGACTTAGGCAATTTTCTCTTTCCCTGCAGTTCAGCTGCGTCTCAGGTACACCGAGGCTTTGATAACCCTCCAAATCAAACTCAGAGCAGGGTCCACTTTCCAGCTCGACCAAAGGGTGCATGGGGTCTGTATCTCTTTTTGGAAGAGAGTGAAAAACAACAGCAAGACCAAGAAAAACAGTAAGCAAGTAATTGCTGGTGCTGCTCTAATTACCAGCACCCGCTGCACTAATGGCCGAGCTGATGCTCCTGCAGCTGCAGGACACGGCCCCAGGCTCCACGTTTTAATTAACCTCATTAAAGGGGCTTTGCATTTTGCTCAGGAAGTGGTGAGATCTGGCTTAGTCCTGCTGTGGGAGTGAGGAGTGGGATAACAAGAGCTCAAGAGTTGGGAAATATTTAGCTTTTTTTCTTTTCCCCCCTGAAATCCACAGTTCCCTCTGCCCTGTTCCCCAGCATCTTCCCAGGATTTGCAAGCTGCTGGTGTTTCCTTGACACTTTCCCCCCCCTGAGCAAGCAGCTGAGCGTTCCTGGCTGCTGGACACACACAACCATCACCTCTTCCCCGTGGAAGTCTTTACCATAAAAACTACTGATCATTATTTTTATGGCCCTTTTCCTCCTCAAGCTCTTGCTGTTAACACGCCAAAAGAGCCCTTTGTTGTGTTTTGAGGCAATTTGTTTTGATGGCATAACGAGGTTGATAAATTACCACCTTGGCCGGGGAGCTTTGGGTGTTTGTGAGAGAAGAAATCCCTCAGTGTCTCTTCCTTGTGCACACTCGTTAGGGCTTTTACAGTGCCCTGAGGTAAACACAAGTCAAGGGTAAAAATAACAGAAGGTGTCCCTGCTCATGGCAGAGGGGTTGGAATGAGAAGATTTTTAAGGTCATAATTCCAACCCAAATTATTCCATGATAATGGGAAGAGTACTTGCCACCCTGGTGGCTGTGCCCAGGAAGAGGTGACTGGAGGCAATGAGCTGATGCAGGATGACCTTGCCTGCCAAGAACCTTATTTTTGAGGCAGCAAAGCACTAATCATCTCCGGTAGTTTGAGTGATTAAAAGTGAGAAGATCTGAAAGTTCCTGCAAGTGAGTAATAATAACGTCTCCCTCCCTCTGCTCCAAACAGTGGGCTGGGAGATTATAATTAAATCCATAATCTATGCACACACCCTGCTGCTTTCCACTGCTTGATGTTTTTTGGAGGTGATGCTGCTCCAGCCCACGTCCCAGGCCCGTGCTGGCTGTGCAGGAGTTTTCACTGTCCCAGTCTCAGAGGCATCTGCCTAATTGCACCAGAAATGTTTTTTTTTTAATGTGCTTTCCTACATTGCTTCCATCTGATAAGGTCAAACCCACCTTGAGGACAGCTGCTCTGCTGTCTGCTCTGGCTTTTCCTCTTTGGGACCCAGGGAGGACAAAGCTGCTCTGACCTTTTCCAGAAACCCGCTTAAAGGTGACCAAGAAATACACATAATGCATTTCCCAGAGCAGTTTGGAGGAAGTGCCTGTGGTGTATTTTATTTGTCATTACAACCTTCTCAAAGAATCACTCACAGGGTGGGTGGGGGGGCACCCGGTTGATTTTCATGGAAAATCAAGATAAGTAGAGATAGGCTACCTTCAGGACAAACATCCCTGGCTAAAATTGGAATTGAAATTTTAGGGCCAGGAAATGAAGGACAGAAAGAGCAATCAGCCTGCTCTGTGGTCTTTGGCAAGGTTGGTTTTTCTTCTATTTATTTATTTTTAAAAAAAAAATTTTATTTAAAAAAATGCTGAAGACAGGAAAAATTGAACCAGATTTTCAAATGGGTCCTTGCAAGGCCATTGCTGTGATATGGTGGAGGTTTCCATGGGCTTGGCCATGGTACAAATGTGAGGTCAGGAGCTACAAAAGGCCCCAAGGAGGTCCCAGCTTAGCACTGACTTGGCTGCTGGTGCAAACCATGGCCACCAACACCATGAGCTCAAACGCTGTTCTGCAAGGGAGGAACCAGATTTGGGCACTGGTGACTGCAGAGAGCTACACTGACCCATTTTCCTCTGGCTGATGGATACAGGGACTGGTAAAAGCTCCATAGCAACTGGATGTGCACAGTTTAATTATGAAATCCCCATGGTGCTCCCTTGCAAAGATAAATGGATCCGGGATATTTTCCCCTCTTGCAGCCATTAAAAAAAAAAAAAGCTCTATATTTAGAAGGTCCTGTTCCACTTTGCTGTGTGCCAAGCAGCAGCACAGCTTGAGGAAGGACAATGCTTTGGATGAGTACGTCTAGGTCAACACATGGCACGTCCTTCCAGGAAGGTTTGTGAGCCTGAGGAGTCTGGTTGTCATCCTGTGGCACTTTGGGTGCTCATCTTCTCCCAGGCAAAGCCAGTGCCAGGTATTTCACACCCATTTGACCCCAGTGCAACACCAGGTATAATGGATAACCCAATAACCCCATCCCAGGCTTTAATCCCAAATGGGGGGCAAATCCAGCAGTGGTGTTGGATCAGTGAGTATCACCTGTAAAAGATTTCAGAAAGACAAGGCAATAGCAGAACTCTATTATTGAGACTATTTTGGGTTCTTTCCCCGTTGTCTTTTTTTTTAAGCTCTTCACAACAGCTCAGGTCAGCTCTTATTACAGTCAGCTGTCCCTCCTGTCCCCTGGCACGGAGCATTGAGACACAGACAGCGAGAACTTTTAGATGGCACAATAAATAAAATAGATGCTATTATTACAGCACTGGCCTGTTTTCTGCTGCCATGGTATCTCTTCTCTTGTCTGACTTATTGCTGATGTCTTCTGTCAGGCCAGCTTGCCTTTCTTGGTTGTATGATTTATGGTCCAGGGAGACAGAGCAGAAACATGTGAAAATTGCAAATGAGGGTGCTGGGAGGAGCACGGGAGAAAGACAGGGAGGGGTTGTGATGAGGGTGTGCAAATGGGTCCTGCTCCCACTACCATCTGACAGGAGATGGGGTTTGGGACAGTGTGCTCAGACAACCGAGCAGCTTCGCTCCAGGGCTCCAGCTCACAACCTCCGAGCTGGGAGAGGTAAAACCTGGAGCAGAGACAGCAATCCCTGTCTCTTCCCAAGGTGAGCTTCCCAAGCTATGTGTGAATGCCTCCAGTGGGGGGGACATCTCCTCCTAAAGATCCAGGCAACAGCCACCACTGCCCAGGTCCAGCAGGAGCACGACACCCAGCAGGCAGAGCCTCAACTGCTGCAAATTGGTCTTGTTCCTTCTGCTTCAAGGAGTTTGTCCTCATTCATATCCGTTACTCTGCAGCCAGGGTGGCTCAGGTGTGGGCAGGAGGAGGGAAACCACAGGCTGCTCCTGCTTTGGGAAGCTGTCCTTGCTGTTGGTGGCTGCAGCTCAGCAGGATGATGCAATTTTCATTACCGTGGCTGAGGCTCGTGATAATTGAAAGCTGTTCCAGTCGGTCCTGCAGCCTCCTCAAACTCCAGGCGCCTCTCACGCACCCCTCCCGCTGCCAACCCAAAACCTGGGAGGAATGTTAAGTGTCAAACAAACAGACACTGATTTTTGGAGCCTTTCATTGCACCCTCCGTGAGAGCAGGGCTGGGGAAGGGGGCTCAGTGTCTCTGGGGTGTGTGGGACCCTGCTGGCACCCCCTCTTGCAGGGTGTGTGAGCAAGAACCTGCGTGCTGGGAGTGGAGAGCAAGTCCAGAAGGTTCCCTGTAATCCTCCCCAAAGTTCAGGGAGAAGATGAGAAACGAGGATTTGGGTTAGTTTGAAACGAAAATTAAACCAGTGCATTGTTTCATTTCCTTGCACCGAACAGCACAGGAATTCCAAAGGCTGTTTGGAGGCAGATGCTGCTCCTTTAATCTGGTCTTTTGGCCAGTTATGCACACATGTACCAGTCCTGCTTGGATTACACTTTTGCATCAAGGATTACAGCTCAAATCCAGCAGTGCTTTTAATGCCTGGGGTCGGGCAGAGCAGCTGACGTTAATATATTTCGGGAGCGCAAACACAGCCAGAGGGTTCGTCATTATAAAGTATGATGTGGGATTATAATGCAAGTTGGAGAATTCAGACACGAACTGGCACATTTCCAGCTGTGTATTTTTCTTGGGCCGTGTCATCCGCCCGTTGATCAGTTCTAGATTCCAGATAATTGTTGCAGGGAAGATTTGATGAGCGGAGCCTCCCTGGAATACTGATGTGGGGTGCTGTGCTTGCACGGGGGAGCTGCACACCCTGCCAGGTCCACGCAGGGAATCCCAATTAGTGCCCTTGGGAGCTACCTGCTCGTGAGCCAAGTGGAAACTTCAGGGCAGGAGACATTGCAAACACACAAGTAAACACCAATATCCAGAAGTTGGCAAGAGGAACCAGAGGATTCCGTTGCTTTGGGTTCTTGAGGCTCTGGGGTCTCAGCCATTTAACATCCAGCTGCAAGTACAAAGGTGCTGTCTAGAGGTGCATGTATACAAATTGCATCTAAAGATTAGATGATTGGGGTGCCCTAAAGCACCCCTATGAATCTCCATAGCTTCCCAGACAACCTTTCTTCCTGTTAGCCATGCTCAGGATGTGAGTTGCAGGAGACTGAGTTATGGGGGCTTAAAGAATTACCGTTTATCAGCAACCACTGTGCAGAATCTTAAAGTGTTAGGGTAAAAATAAATGAAAAAAAAAACATAAACCCCAAAAAACAGTTCCTTTGTCCAGTCATCTCAGGAAGGTCTGGATGATTGAGCAATTCCCCAGCTCCTTCTGGATCAAACTTTCTGTTTGCCATAACACAAATCCGACAAAGCAAAGCTGGTAATTGCTCCTGTTGGGTAAACAGAGGAGAAAATCTGTAGGAAAATAAGTGTTTCCTTGAGCAGGGAATGCCAACTGGGAAGTGCAGCTATCCAGCTGCTCTGCAGCCAAGGAAGCCACTGCCATGAGCAAGGAGGTACCCCCAGTGCCAAAACCACTGAGCAGCAGGACCTGGGGAGAGAAGGGCAATTCCCTGGCTGTAGTTTCACACCATCTTTTCTGGCTTGGGAAGGGTTAAATCTCTGTTGCCAAGGCTTGTTCCTCAGCCCCTGCAGAGAGGGTGCTAATTGAACAGGCTGAATGGCCAAGGGATTAGCAAGAGAAACAGGTGAAAATGAGATTGAGAAAGGAAAGGAGGAAGAGGATAATTGGCTTCCACCTGCCCAAAGCCTTGTAGTCCCCCCAGCTAAGGAGCATCTTCCTCTGGGTCGGGGTTTGCCTTGGGGGCCAGGAAGCTGGAGCTGTGCCTGGGACCAAAATGAGGACAGTACCTTCAGTTAAAGTAGATGGAGGAATCTACAGGGAGCATTGGGCTTCCTTGTGCCTGCATGACCTTGATGGCATCACTCTGCTTTCCTTCCTCAGCTTCCTTTTCCACTGCTGTGGAAACACAAGAAGTCCTTGTTTGAGGGGCAGGGCCTCATCAGCATTTCCTCTCCAGAGCCTGAGTTTGGGGTTTGCTTCTAGAGGCTGTTGCAGGGAATAAACTGGATGAAGTTGCCTCTGTCATCCATCCTTCTGTCTGCTTTCAGTCATTGGTGACAAGGTGACAAGGGAGAGGTGAATGTCACATCTTCACTGGAGAAATGGGCTGGTTTCTCACCCGTTTGGGTGTGCCTTATTCACTGGTGTGGTTGGAGGAGGAACCCAGCAGTTGTTGAGCAGCACCAGCAAGGAAGGGCCAGACTCAGAAAAATAAAGCTAGTAAGAATTTTAAGATGAATCAAGGCAAGATTAGTGATATTGTGCCATTCCAGCAAGTGTTTGCTTCAATATCCTCTGAAGCAAAAATTGTTGACTATTCAGTTCGCTCAGTCAGGCAATGCAACAGGCTACCCAGGGAAGTGCTGGAATCACCATCCTTGGACTTGTTCAAGAGGCATGTGGATGTGGCACTGGGGACGTGGTTCACTGGTGAATGTGGTGGTTGGACTCAATGATCTTAGAGGTCTTTTCCAACCTAAATGATTCTGTGAGTCAACGTGAGCAGTGCCAGGCTTGCAGCCCACAAGTGACAGCCTGTGTTCAGCACAGCCCAGCTTCCCTTGGCAGCCCTAAACCAAGCAGGGTTATTAAACTTGCTTTTAATTTTACTGTGGCTAATTATAAATATTTTAACTCTTGCTCAGGACAGAGTATTAGGTGTTGGCTGGAGTGGATTGTTCTCTCCAAGGCTGCTGTTTTTCCAGTGCTTCTCTAAGAGACTCAAAAGCAACTTGGAGTTCACTTGCAAGTGAATCTGGACCACTTATGTCTTCTGCTGGGCTGTGGGACGCCACGAGGATCAGTTGTATATTTGCACATAGTAATATCTGGCAAAGCTTCAGCAGCCTCTGTTGCTGGGGCCAGGCACTGCCAGAGATCATCTGTGCTCAGCTGAGCCCTCTGAGAGCACAGGCCTTTTATTCCATCTCTGCTTGCAGGTTCAAAGAACTCAGGGTGGCTTTGCTGCTGGAGAGTGAGGTGAGTTCAGTTGAGGACTCTGTCTTGAGTCATCTTGCCTGAAAATCACTCTGGGTAAACTTTCCATTTCAGTAGATTTAGGAAAGCAGAAATTAGGCTGCTTGGGGATTTTAGATGGTGGCTGAGGTTGATAAAATATTGAAGAGGCCTGCCATCTGTAACTCCCAGTGGAGCAGGGAGCACAAACACCAACTGGGCAGCTTACCCACATGCCAAGAGCAAGAGAGATGATTGTCCTGCTTTGATGGACACCCATCCTGCAGGAAAAGTACACATCTGGTGGCCAGGGTGACAGATGGCAGAGTTTGTTTGGAATTTACATTCCTTTTTTTGCTGTTATTTGTGACCACCACAGTTGGGTGAAGGCAGCCCTGGGAACACCCAGCACTGGCTGTGGGCTTTTACAGCCATGGAGCAGAGCTCTGCTCTCTTGCTGTAACTTCATTTAAATAGATTTTTGTTACACACATTAATTAAACCAAATAACCGAAGGAAACTTTTTCCCTACAGACTTGATGTTGGTGTGGGACAAAAGAAGAAGTTGTAATGAGATTTTACATCCTGGGATGCTGTAATCGTGTCCTCAAGGGCTGCTCAGGGCTGCCTTGTGTAAAGACCTGTCCCAGGAGGGCACATGACACTGGGAATGGTATTGGGTCCATCTAGTGGAATAATTAGGCCCAGGCCCTGTGAGAAACCGTACACAAATTAAGTCATTAATTGCAGTTTCAGTCTGGCCATGAGATGCTTCTTCCCATTTTTGCCAAAGAAAATACTAAAAGTTGAGTCTAGTGCAAGTAAAACGCGAGGCACTCTCTGTTTTCACATGTGAGGTGGAGAATCCTTGGGAGAATTGGGCTCCTTGTTCCTGCTCAGCTTTAGCTACAGACAGAGTTAAAAGAGCAGCACTATTTGCAACACAAAGACAGATCTCTCTCAGTTTGTGTGTTTGCTTGATGTGGCCCATGGCTACAGATCCTGCTACAGCCAAAGGAGCAGCTCAGATCCTCCTTGGGAAGGCGACTATAAATAGGCTGCTTTGATGTATAAAGATGTTAAATGGATAACAAAGGAAGAAAAACAACAAACATTGAAAGCGTTTAGGGCTCCCAGTTCCTAAGGGCAGGGTTGAGTGGCAGAAGTGATGCTCCAGCGAAATGCCAGGGCAGGAGTGAATCCCCTCTGGTCCTCAGCTGGCTTTGCTGGGATGGGGCTGGTGGGACAGAGGGAAGGTCAGCAGAGACGTGGGAATTAGGCAAGGAAACTTGCCTCTGGCTTGAAATCTTTACATGACCAACAGGGCAAGGCTTTAGCAAAATAATTCGTGTTTCAAGTGCGGTTTAAAAGAAATACAGAATTTTAAAGTGGCTCCTTTCTGTGTAGAAAGCAAAGTGCTTCTCCCAAAGTCCCACTTTCTGTTATGCACATCCAGATTGTGCAATCAAATCCAGGAGACACCAGGATTTGGGAGACCAACCCCCTGTGACCCAGGAGAGATGAAAGCTGCTCTCCTGCCCTGGTCCTCCCGTTGGTTCTGGTGCCAGGCTTGGCAGCCTTGTTCCAGCTCGGGTACAAGGACATTCTCTCACAGGGCACGTGTCTGCAGGAAGGAGCTCTGTAGAAGTTATAATCAAAAATGGAAAGTCCTATTTCATTCTTTTTTCTGGTTTTGTCATCGTATTTCCAGCTTGGCAAGTGAAAGCATTGTCTTCTGCTTTGCTGGGACTCTTGCACAGCCTTTCTCAGGCTAAATTTAATCTGGGTCTAGTAGCAAGTCCAGTCTGAACCGATCTTGCCCTCTCTCTCAGAAAACCAGTTCTAAATGCCAGGATGTGGCAGGTAACCTCCCAGGATTTGGGGAGCTCCGAGGTGAGATTGTGCCTTAGTGACCTGCTGAGCTGGTGTTGGCAGCTGCACATCTGGGACATTCCATCCTGCCAAAATCTGCACAGTGGAGGACTACTGAGCTACAAACCAAGGCCAAACCCTGCACACAGCCCTCCTTCCCCTGGACATCCCTGTGCTGCACTGGCTTTGCTGAATGTTCCCTTTCCTCTGCCTCCCTTTCGAGCAGGTATGGGAATGCATTGAATCTGTGATAAATTAGGAGCTTTTCCATTCTTCTCCCCGAACGTTTTGTTTTCCTGCCGAGTGTGCCGCAGGTGAAGGGATGCATCTCCTCTGCTGCCTCCAAAACAAGCCTGGCAGGCTGTGGAGTCCAGGTGTTCCAGCTTCACCTCTGAAATGATGCATTTTCTCCCCCACAGAAGTGGCCACGTGTTTCCCAAATAGCTTTTAGACTTGCCTTAACCTTTTCAAACTCTTCAGTAGCGGGGCCTGCGCTGTTATTTTCCCAGATCGAGTTGGCATTTTAACAGGAAAATAGCCTTTCCGTAAAGATTGTAATTTTCAGCAGCAAAAAAAAATGGATTTATTGAATAAAAGAATGGATTTTTCCATTGGGGGAATGGGAATGGCAACTCCCCAGTGCCTGCTGGGATGGCTGCTGTCTGCTTTGCTTTCTGCCTGCAGAAGGACCAGCCAGGTGGGCAACATGCAGCTGAAAACTGGCTCCCTCCAAAGAGATTTAATTTTTCTGGGATGATTTTTTTTCTTTTGCCCTGTAAAATATTCCACCTTTTTATTTTCTGCTCCAATTTAGAGCGAACGAATACAAATAAATCAACTCCCAATTATTTTCCCCCTCTGTTTCCCCCCAGGGCTGTGCTGTGATTGTGTGGAGATAAATAAATTAGGTTAAACAATGGTAAATTGTCCTGAGCTGCCTTTTATTATCAGAAAGTTGCGTTGGCAACTAGATAATTTGCTGATGTTATTTTTACGTGATCTTAGTTCCTGCATCTATTCATGAGATTATTCCAAATGTTATATTGGTGCATTTAAATTAAGCGTGAAAGTGTTTTAGGGCTTTTTGCAATGATTGCTTATTTATTTTATTATCAATAATAAATTTAAACCAAAGCTTGAAGCTTCCACTTTCAAGGACAGTAAAAGGCAGAGGAGAAGCAGCTGGTGGCACATAAACAGCAGCTCTTATGAAACAGAGCTGAGATTGTGGAAAGGCTAAAAAGAAACTGAGCTGAGACTTCTGGGTCCTTCTCCCAATTCTTTCTCTTTTGAAGTGAATTTTATCCTCTCTGGGCTTCACAGCCATTCCAAATGAAAGGGGAAGGATGAATTTCCTTGATGTTGCTGTGCTAAGTGGGGAAGTACTTAAAGGCTTTTGGTAGGAGTGGTGGGAAATTTGCCCCTCTGGTTATTTTTAAACAAAAAAGGTTGGTTTTCATAGAATCCTAGAATGGTTTGGGTGGGCAGGGACCTTAAAACTCACCTCATTCCAACCCCCTGCTGTGGGGACACTTTCCACTAGCCCAGGTTTCTCCAAGCCCCGTCCAACCTGGCTTTGGACATTTCCACGGATGGGGCAGCCGCAGATTCTCTGGAAGGAGCTTAATGATCAGCACTGCAAATGCTCTTCTAAGCAGTGCTATAAACCCCAAAGGAATTCCAGAGAAGGTCCTTTTCTTGGAAGCCACCAGCACTGCCAGGCAGCTCCAAGGCTCATGGTGCTGGATCTCCATGCCAGGACCAGAGCAGCAGTGCGAGTCTAATTTAGACATAGAGGAAGAAAAGCTGTTATGTCCTTGTTCAATTAATCAATTGGTCAATTAGGCAGCACACTGATGGGTGTGGAGAGAGCTGGAGAGTTGGGCAGCTCAGGGAAATGGAGTATGAGCTCAAAACCTGTTCATTAAGTGAGTCAAAAGCCCCTCCACCCCACGAGCCAGATCCCAGCCACCAGCATCCCTGCTCTCCTGAGCTGCTCCCACAGCCACCACCTCCCCAGGGAGCCTCTTCAGGGATGTTTTCCAGCTGCTCACTTGAATTCAGAGACAAAGAGCATGCAAACAAAGCGTTCTGTGATTCTATGGTTTTCCTCCCTAAGATGGAATTAATGAAGTGAGAGAAAAAATCACTGCACAGAATGAACTCGGATGTGCATCAAGGATTTCACCCCTTTGTGAGCTGTGTGCAGCTGGGTGGATGCTCTCCCAGACACCCAAAAACACGACCCTCAAGTTTCCAAACAGGAGATGAGGCCAATCCTTATGACAGATGTTGTATTTGAGCAGAACAATATTGACACAAACCTCATTTCCCTAGAATATGTTGGCCCTTTAGGTCTTCCCTTCCCACATCTGGCTTATCCTGTGATTGCAGCTCCAGCAGGATGTGTAATGAAACACTTAATATATTATGACAAGTAAAGGGCTTTGCAGCCTGGTAGTTAATGTTCTCTTTCTTTGGTGTGTGTGGTTGATAGATCCTCTGCCTGTTTGTTTTTCAATTACTAGGTACAGTCCTAGTGACAACGATGCTGTTTGTAGCATTTTATAGTAGAATCTTTATTATAATAATTATTTAAAATTAGAGGCTCAATGGAAATGCTCCTGACAGTGAGGGATTATTAGTGCTGATTAAAGCCAATGGCAGTACAGGCAGGTATTAATAGACTGTTCCCTGCACATTTTTCTCCCAGTCTCTCTCCTGGTTTACATACTTCGTTCTTAGCTGCGCTTCTTTCCAGGGCACTTAGTAGCAATGTCAGGACCCTGCACTCCCAGATGGGGGGTTATTCCAAAGGAGAAGCCATCAAATTGGCCAATATTTGTCCTGCAAGCTCCTGGGCTATGCTGGTGCTCTGGTGCAGTCCCATCAGCCACAGAAGTGGGTGCTCTGAGGCACCGTGGGGCAGTTCTGTAGCAGTGGTGATGGATGTCCTGGGCCAGGAAGATGTGTCATCACAGGGCAAAGCTTTGCTTTGGTTCTGACACCTGCCAAGCAGGCTTGTGTTCCCTGCAGTCAGGAGAAGGGCTGTAGCCTTTTCCTGCTCTGGGAATCCAGCCTGGATCAGAGCAGCAGGCTGGGGAGGATTCCCATCCATCTGACTATTTCTCGGTTTCAGAGCCGAGCAAAATTTGACACAGAACCAAATTGATAGCGAGACATTACGAGGGCAGTGGTGCTGAAGATAAACCCTGGGATCTCTCCAGCACCAGGAGCTGCTTCTCAAGAACTCCAAGGGCTTTGCCTTAGAGATGAACTGTGAGTGTGCACGTGTGTGTGTGTGTATATATGGCACGGTGTAAAAATCAGGAGATGGGTTAGGAATCACAGCTATTATTAAAGCTGTGATAGAGACAGAACAAGAGTCCTTAAGTAGCACAATCACACGGGGCTGTATCATTTGAACTGCCTGGCTCTCTATCACTTTAACGAGTCTATAAGCCAAACATCTTACTTGTGCTTGGATGGGGATTTGTCCTAAGCACAGATGCTGCCTGGGAAGAATAAACTCAGAAGTACAGTTAATGAGGAACAGAAGATCTTTTCCATTTTCTTTTTTTCCCTTTTTTTTTTTTCCCTCCTCCCAGCCTGTGATCTTGAGGGTGAAGATAAAGGATGGGAGCATGCCCTTCCCAACCCAGTGAGCATTGCTTTCAGGCAAGCTTTCACTACCATTCCAGACTCCTGGGGCTGAGATGTGATCCAGGCTGTGTCCCTTTCCCTGCCACAGATAGTATGGGCATGCAGGTGAAGAAAATGTGCTCTTATTTCTGCAAATTTCAGAAAAAAAGGGCTATTCTGTGCCTTCCTGACAAGCTATTTCCAAGCTCAACTGCTCCCTCTCCCACTGCTGTCTGGGTGATTCAAGGCTCTGGCTGATTGGGAGGCAGTTGTTTGCTGCCTTTTCTTGTGTTTGGATCAATAAGATGCTGAGTTTCTGCTGTTTGGTGGCTTTTGTGTACATTGCCAGGGGCAATCTCCAAACCCCAACCAACCTGGCCTTGGACACTTCCAGGGGTGGGAAAGCCACAGCTTCTCTGGGCAACCTGTGCCAGGGCCTCCCCACCCTCACAGGGAAGAATTTCTCCCTAATATCTAATCCAGACTTACCCTCTTTCAGTTTGTACTAATGGCATGAGTTACAGCGCTATGAAAACTCAAACTGGTTAATTATAGAAGCTACTGAAAGGAAAGAAAGACTTGATCCCCCAAGAAAAGCAAATTAAACCTCACAACCCACAGCAGTTCTATAAAGAGGAGCATGTTCTGCTGCCTCCATCACACAGGAGGAGGGAAGAGAAGGGCGATGGGGAGAAGCAGGGGGAGCAGGAGGGAAGAAGAGGCAGAAGAGATGCTTCCTGTTGTGTTGTCTGTGGTGGCTCCCAAAACTCTTTGGTGTCTCTGCTTCCGAAATACTGGTGTTGCAGCCCCAGGAAAGGTAAAGTCTCTGTGCTGACATGATGCTCCTGGACTGAGGGTGACATTTCTCAGGGGTAGGATGCCTCCTCTTCCCAGTGTCAGGCTGATTTCTGCTCCTTGGAGACAACCCAGGGCTGAATGCTCTTTGTGTGGAAGGCACATGAGCTTGCCTGTCCCAAGCTGGCTGCCAAACTCTTCATCTTGCAGGACCTGTCCTCCTGCTGAGCCCTCAGGGCTTTCCTAAATCTCCTTGGCTTGTCTAGTAGCTAAAAAAAAAAAAAAAATAAAGAAAAAAGAGCAGAGCTGACAACAGAGATCTTCCTTGAAGGCTTCCTGAAATCCAAATTAATGATGTCATCTGTGATAGTCCAGAGCCCTACCTCCAACACCTGAGAAAAAGAAAAGGTTAAAAGAAGACCTAAAAATAAAAATGTTGGACTGTGTGTTCCCGTTCTTTACTGCATTTAATGTTGGATAATCCCCAAATCCTTCCTTTTTGCCCAGCAGTTTTCCACATAGAATTTCTTATGGATGTTCTGGGGTGCCTTGGCTGCCCTAAAATAAATTTTCAGCAGATGGGTGATGTTTGCTGTGGTTGAAGCCCAGATGCCCAACTCAGGCACTGTGATCCTTGTGGGGAACTATGGGCTGAGCAGACTTTGGGGATGAAACCTCCCATATGGGCAACATGTGATGACCCTGTGGGCAGAGCAGAGATTACAGCAGAGCTTCTCATCCTAAACCTCCCCAAACTGGCCTGAAATCTGCCTTTCCTCTGCTCTGACTGGAGCATTTGCTGTCCCAGGAATCGGGTTTCTCCTCAAGCCAGGATTAAAAATAAATTATTAAGCAAAAAACAAAGTTCTCCTTCCTCTCAGTTCCACCTACCAGTGTATAAAATGAAAAAGGATTTTTACACATATGTCCTACCACAGGAATCCACAACACCCTGGGCCTTCCCACTGACCTGCAAACATACCCACAAGAAACCCCCCCAAGGCAGCGAGAGCCTGGAGGCTGCAGAAGGCTTGAACAGAAATGTGTCTCTCTTCCCCCTCTCGACACTTTCTGTGTGAAAAGGAAGAACAGCTTTCCCTTCCCCCAGCCTGGGATATTAATAAAAACCTGGATCCTGGCCAAAAATCTGCCTCCATATCTTGCTGGAGTAGATTACTTCGAGCTCATCCTTCTGTGCAGGAACGCCCTGGCACCTCCTCCGGGTGGCTGTTTCCTCGGGGAAAAGGCTTTTGGTGGGCAGGGGAGCATCCCTGCCAGGGTCAGAGGCGGTCCAAGGGGGGAAGGAAGAAGGATGGCTTGGGTGCAGAGGCCCTTTGAGGGGTCAGGGCACTGCCCTCCCCCTGGCTCAGCTGAGCCTTTGAGTCAGCGGCTCCCACTGCTCGGCAGCTTTAATCGCATTGTTCCTGCAGCACCAGCCTCTCTCCTCCCGGAGTAAAACATATTGCACAGCTCAAGTTGTCACTGCTAATGTTTCCCATCTGCGAGAACAAAAGCAGAAGTCAGCTCCTTCGCCCTTCGAGACTCACCAGTTATTTGCCACCAGGAATGGCAGAGGGATTACGGGCCATTAGCAGGAGGATTTTCGCCTTGTAAGGGGAAAGGCAAGCAGGAGAAAATCGGCTCTTGCATATTTTTAGCAGCTGAAATGAAGCTTTAGGTGGATGCTCTCTACAGGTCTCCTCAAAGACCTCAGCCCTTCTTTTGGGGTGCAGTTAATGGACTGTAGAACCATTGCTTGTGTTCTCTGCTCCTGACTTCCCTCTCCCCACAGATCCATGTGCAACAACTCCTTAACGAGGCTTTTCTGCATTCAGGAGCCAGAGAGGCCAAGCTTTCAGTGGCTGAGTGAATATATTTTACCAGTTTAACACAGGCTGTGAGGGTTTTCTAAGATGAGATCAAGCCCAATTGATTCAAATCAAAGGTTTCCTTCCTAAGAGACCACTGGCACATGTGGGGTGAGGGATTTGTGCCACAGAGCAGGGTGAGTTAGTGGAGCAGGAAATCTTTAGTCCTTGCCCAACAAAAGAAAGACCCTGGAATGAGTTTAGAGATGCCTTTGGAGAGGTCCATCCATCCCATCTGCCCTTAATTAGTGTTAGCAGCTCTTACCTGAGACCAGACACTTTGGAAAGCTTCCCTTTGGAGGGGCTGGCCCTGGAGTACCTCAGTTTTCTCTTGGA
This sequence comes from Neopelma chrysocephalum, assembly GCF_003984885.1. Lineage (NCBI taxonomy): Eukaryota > Metazoa > Chordata > Aves > Passeriformes > Pipridae > Neopelma > Neopelma chrysocephalum. Next base: position 7,489,968 of record NW_020897735.1, read on the forward strand.
TGATAAGATCAGAGTGAAATCCCACAGGACCTCTTCTGCAGCCCTTGCATGTCTTGCTAAGAACCACATGAAGCAAAACCAGGACTTCCTTCCTGACCCTCCTTCAGGTTGAGGTGACTTTTGAGGGAGTGTTGCTGCTGCCTTTCCAAACTGGTTTTAAGGAAGAGGAAGAAAAATGGGCACATCCCACTGGTAGTTCAAGAACACCTAAGGCAGAGAATAGGCAGTAGGAATATGTGGAAGAAAACAGTGAGTAGGGCAAGGGGTCCAGAGAACACCTCAGTAGAAGAAAACCAAAGGAACCCTGTGGAAGAAAAGGCTGAAGGCAAAGAAAGTTCACCAAGTATGTTCAAGTTTTCCATGGAGAGGAAGAGAATTCAATTTTAATTTTTTTTTCTAATTTTACAAGTTCACTGCTCTCGTGGCAAGAAATAATGGGATTAAAATAACAGCAGAAGAAAATCTGGAGGAGAGATCAGACAAACATCTGTCAGGAGAGGTTTTGGTCGAGCTGATCTTGCCTGGAGGCAGGGAAATGAACTCAATGATTTTTCAAGGTCCTTCCACCCTGTCTCCTGTGACTCACAATTGCCCTCTGGAGCCATTCACTTCTCTCTTGCCCTCCTGTTCTCTGTTTTAGGATGGTTAAGGTCTTCACTGAAGCTTTTTAGTTAGATGCCTACAGTTAGGAAGTATGAAAGGTCCCCCAAAGACTTTGCAACTTCACTTTCCCCATCATGAAAGACCATATGCCCTGGAGTAAGGTGAAGCCCTGCTTTTTACTCAAAGCAGAGGAGATAGTTTGATTTTATAAACATATACAGGGAGAGAGACACTCATATATTATATATGTTGCATCTCTGTGTTTCTCCAGGGTTATCTTTGTGGTGAGTGGGCATAGATGAAAAGGCAGGATGGAGACTGGGCCACTCTAAAACTCAGGGCACAGGCCAATTAAAGAGCAGCTGGACTGAAACTTCAAGCAAAGGGGCACATTGTTCATTTGTTTCGCTGTTTCATAAGCAAAATGCCCTGAAAGGTTAATGGAAGTGTTAGGCAAACTCAGCCACAGAGAGCATTGTGAGGCCAGATAACAAAAACAGGAGCTGACACTTCCCAACAAGCTCAAGAGTGAGAATTTGTTTAAAATGTAATTAGTTGTTAAAAAAAAAAAAAAAGAACAAAAAAATCCCTGTGGAGCCAAGGCCCTGTGACTGTTTGCTGTGCCTTTAGATTGAACCAATACATCTTTCTCCGTTCAGCTACCAGGGAGGGAAAAAAAACCCACTCTCATTTCCTCAGAGAGATGGAGGAAGAAGCGTGAGCTGGTGGCTGGTGGCTCACACTGAGGGTCACACCAATACCAACCCCTGTCTCTGACCTCAAGCAAGTCCTCAAACCCCCATCTGAGGCTGCCCAAAGGGGTGCAGTGTTGGTGTTCACAGGCTGAGCTCTGATGTTTTGGTGGCATTTACCAAGGGGAGCTTTGGCACCCAGAGCAAAGTGCTCCAGATACAAATTGCCATTGTCACCAAGCCTGGCCCTGTGGGGACCTGCAGCTCTGCTGGCAAGTCTTGCTCCAGCCTCGCCCTATGGGGACTTTGTCTCGTGATTCCAAGTGAATCTCAGCCTGACTTTTCCAGCCAAATCTTTCTTTTCCCCTTTTTTACCTCCTCTATTGATTTCTCAGCCAACCCACCAAGAGAACAAAATCCTGGTTACTATTCTCAAGCCATTCTCCCCCTTCCCCTTACCTTTTGTTCCCTTGGTTTTGTTCATCCTCTTGTTTTGGCCAGTAAAATCTGCACATCCTTCTCTGGACACTCCAGTGAGATCATTAATGGCACCACCCTGAAGGACTGACATGACTTCTGGGATACACAGCACTCTGGGTTGGTCTCCAAGCCATGAAGATGTTTTTATCCAGGGCTAGTCTCATCTCCAGCTCACAAGCAACTTCTCCATCCCTTACTCTGTCTCTCCAAGTGAAGGGATGCACCTGGATGCTTCTTTTTCCAAGTTTCAAACCTCTTGCACAGCTCCCTGTGCCAGGGAAAAAGGCTCCTGGATTGCTGAGCTCTCCTGCTGCTGCCCGGGGGATGTGTCTGACAGAGTCAGGGAGACAAATTGCCTTCCCAGCACAGGTGAAAAGCTCTGGGAGCAGATGGCACCATCAGTCTTCTCATTACTTTTATTGCCTTCAGAATGGGAGAAAAGCAACTGCTTCAGGGGCCAAAGCAATCACAGGCTGACGATGGTGCTGGGCTCTCTCTGGTGCCTTGGCTGGTGCTGGAGCTTGGGATTGGGAATGAAGGAACATGGGTCATCAGCTGGTGGCCTTTTGGACATGAAGGGGGAGAGAGGCTTTTGCTGGGAGAGCAAGAGGTCAGCTCAGAGGATGCTGGAAGCCCAGGAGGCTGGGGGTGTGTTGGAGTGGCACCCACCAAACACCCTGAGGAAAAGCTCAGTGATTACCACCTGTCCTGAATTTAGAGGGGGCTGAGGAAAGCACTGCTCACCCCTTACAGCATCTCTGAGCCAGAAGTTCAGTGCCTCTCAGCAGTGCTATTAAACCACTTTCTCCTAAATATTGAAATCCAACCTCCTCTCTCCATTCTTTGCACTCTCCTCCCTTCCCTCCCCCACCAAGCCTGAAAATTGCATGTTATGGCCAGAAATTAAAACAAGCTCTTTCTGGAGCCTTTCATCATTAACTGTTCATCACTTTGGAGTGTCTCCTAAGGTCAAGAGCATTTCAGCACAGCCATTCATCAGCCAAGCCTTTGGTGCATTATCTGGGGCTGTCTCTCAGAGAGCCAAGGTCGGGCAGTAATACACCAGTGAGGTGACCTGCTCATTACTTTTGGAAACATTTCTTTGTCAATGAATGGCCCTTAGTGAGCATTTAATTTAGACTTAATAAGGCATCTAATGTTTGTTTAAAAGGACACCGTACCTTCAAGGTGTTTGTCATAATTGGATGGAGGATATTTACCCACACTGTTTATTAATAAACCCCTCAGAAGATGGAAATTGAAATCAGCCCTTTTAATGTCTTCTCTGGTACCCACAGGGATGGTGCTTGCAATTATAAGAATCCCAGCTCCCAGCCTGTGCTCAGAACTGGGAAAACTGGAGTCAGACCAGGGCACTGGGTGCAGGTCTGACCTGCTTCACCTGCACAGGGCAATTCAGACAGTGGTACCTATGAGGGTCCCCATATCCAAGGGCTGCCTCAGCCTGAGCTCCCTGCGTGCTGGGAATGTGCCCTGCAAGGAGAAAAAAGGGAAAGCCCCGAAGTTATTTTGGGTCTATCTCCCTCCACACCTCTTTGGAGGCATCTGCAGCAGGGAGCTTGAGCTGCCTCTCTGCCCCCGTTCCCGTGGCAGGCGGAACATCGTGAGCTGGTGGTGACGCCGCGAAGAAACCAAGTGATCTCTGCACGAGATGTGCCAGGGAATATCAAAGCCTCGGCGTCTCCTTGTTTCTCTCCCGATATGTAAAACTCCCGAGACTCGAGAAAAAAACGGGGGAAAAAAAGAGGAAAAAAAAACAAAAAAAAGCTGCTTTCCTGCGCTCCCTGACAGATTCGTACGGGCGGGGGAGCAGAGCGGTGTCAGCGCCGCAGTTAAACTGGGACACGGCTGTCAGTGTGTGCTGCAGGCTGAGGGACACGGGAGTGCCAATTTGGGAATGGCACAGCCCTGGGGGCGAGCAGCCCTGCCTGCTCTGCCACCCCACAGCCACCCTTCCAAACCGGAGCTTCGCTTTCCATCGAGACCCCAGCGAAGGTGGGCTCTGCCCCACGCCTGGGAGCAGGACCAGGCTCTGCCCGTGCCGCTCCTTCGCTGCCAGAGCAACAAAAACTCTGATTCTCCCCCTGATAATTCACTTCGTTTCATCCCACGAGGCGCCGCTGCCAAGTGTAGAACCCATTGTGTGCCATGAGGACGCACAAAAAAAAAATAAATTAGCTGATATTTAACTCTGAAATGATTGTTGCCAAAGAGCAGGGATTCATTCAGAGGATCATTAGGGAGAGTCTTAAAACGAGACAGACTAATTTCAGGCTGCGTCTTCGCGTTCTGTTGTTTGGGAAGCCCTGACAGCGAGATAGATGCTGGTGGGAAGCTATTAAAAATGGCAATTCATTTTTAATCCCATTACCTTGACACACATCAGTTTTTAAATCAAGGGATGTACCTTTTCAGATGATCCCGCTGTTATTAGGTGCTGTCTATTGCTCGGGGGGGCTGGGGGAGAATAGGTAGAATTAATTCTAAATATGCGCTATAATGTTAGATTGATTTCTTTATTAGCACCTTTTATAGTCAATTCTCTTCATTGAAGGGCTCTGTCATATCTCCTGCCGACATAAAAAGATAGCCATGATGTTTTAAAATGACGCCAATAAATGTAGAAATTTGTGAATGTGGGATATTTAATGGCAAATCGTTATAGATGGTCCACCAAATTGGGGAAGCAGAGACTGAATTAAGCCTCCCGAGATCTGACATCTTATTTGCAAGATAAAAAGCACGAGAGCAGCAGCCTGGGTTGGGGATTGATGAATAATTCGGAGGTTTTACGTTACCCTTCCTGGGTTTATAATAGTTCCTTCATGGTCTGCATTGTTCTAAGGTGATGAATCACCACCGGGTTTCATCGTGTCTTCCCAGCACAGCCACTGTCCCCGATTTTAACCTTTCTCCTCCACCAGTTCCAGCAAAGCACAACAAAAATTATCTCTCAGATCAGCTTGTATCCATCCAAAATCCCAACGGGCACAAAAGCAGCTACAATTTATTAGCAGCATCAGTGTATTTTACTGCTCATCTAAGAACGTCATTAATATTCTTTCATCACCTTCTCTACAGCTTTAAAACCTGCTTCATAATATTGAGCTCACGGTTGACCAGGAGTGAGCAAAATTTAAATTTTTTTATTCCTCAGAAAATCCATGTGTTTTCACATTTTGGCATCGTGTCATAACTTCTCAAAGGACGGGGTGTGAAAAAAAACCCAAAACTGGATTTTCAGACGCTTGGGAACATTTCATTTGTGTTTTTTCCGATAGCGCGTTTTCTTACTCCAAAGGTGAAATGATTTGGAGATGTTGATTAAATTACTCCCCTGTCACTGGATTCTGAGTCACTTCGAAATTGGTTTATTATTGAAAAATAATATTTCCCTCCATCAGCAGGTTCCTGCTGAGGGTGGTGCCCAGGACCTCGATACGTTCGTCATCCTTCTGCCAGGCTTGAATTCCTTTTCTCTCTCTTTTTTGTGTATGAAAATGGCAATTTCCATGGGAATATTGTTCCAGTGCAGCATTGCCAGCCATGGCTGCTGCTTTCTATGGACTTACTCCAGCAACAGGAGCACACCAGCAGGTTTCTGCCACAGCCTCCCTGAGCTGCACCATGCAGGAAAGAGGGATGGAGGGATGGAGGGATGGAAGGCAGGCAGCCCACGGCCAGGGCAGATGGGCATAAACCTGGCAGAGCAGGACTTTACCTACCTCATCCAATTTCTCCTATTTTAGTGCACTTGGAGCTATCTTTCCTAATTGCTTTCCCTGTTGGCTTGGGCTCAAAGGCTTTTTGTGTGAGGATCTGGCCGTGTCCTGCAGGAATTGGGCTGCAGGGTGAGTTTGGAGCTCAGAAGTTATGGCTCAGGATGGTCCACAGGGGAGGCACCAGACCCCTCATCTTCCCCACAAGCATCTCTCTGACTCTGGATCTTGTGGCCACCCCTGAGCTGTCTCTGATGAGCAAATCCTCTCTCTGCTCTGCTCACAGACACCCCGTGGGGCTCCCCCAGAGGCACCCCCTTCCCTTGGGGGAAGAAGTGCTCTAGCATTGCTCGTGGTCCATCACATGCCATGGAGGATTTGGGGTTTGGTGAGATTCTTAATGTGAAGACTGGAAAGGGGCAATTCTCCAACGGCCAGACCAACTCTGCAATCCTGCAGAATACGAGTTTTTTAATCTGTGTACTTGTCATGTAAATTAGTGTCCTCACAGAGCTGCAACACAGGTCTGGGTTTTAATTCCAGCAACTAACAGCAACATAGCAGGAAAGGACATTCATCATCTTGAGTAATGGATTTTCTATGACTAATATACTTGCTCCTGCATTCTTCAAGGACAATGTCTTGACTCTCCCTTCTCTCTCTTCCTCCCCTTGAGGCATGGAGGAGTCCAGCTCTCCAGAGCTCACAGCAGCAAAGCGCTTCCCATGGAGGGGAGATGCTGTCGGGTTTCCTCCCAGCAGACCCGAGAGCAGGAGCTGCAGGAAAGCTCCCAGTGCTGCTTGTGTTCCTCTGATCACCTGAGTGAAATGCAGAGCACAGGGGGACAAAGGAATGGGGGAAGAGCTTCCCTGTGTGGTTTGGTTCTTATCTGGTACCCAAGTGGGTGGATGGGGACCAGTGAGAGCTGAGTTGCTGTCGGCTCTGCAGCAGCAGCGAGGTGGTTCCAGCAGGAGACAAACTGAGCTCTGTGTGATTATTGCGGTAAAAACATCCCCTCCTTTAAAGCTGGATACCTCCTCCAACAAAACCCACGGTGGTGGGGAGAAGCTTTTAACATCCTCATTGGAATGGCAGCAGCGGCGAGGGCAGCAGCGGGTGGAAATTGCTGGGGGTCACAGTGGATCCCCTCCATCCCACACAGGAATCAGAGCCTGGCGTGTGAGCAGAGCGAGCTGGGAGGAGGTTCCATCGCTGACACGAGCAGCAGTAGCAGCGTGTTGATGGATGATCTGGGCAGTCAGGATTTCCGAGGCACAGTCCCTGCCTCTGCCACGCTCGGCCAAACGGTTTAATTTATCCACGACTCATTTTCATTCCATGTAAAACCTGGGGATGTTGATACTCTTCGGCTTTCACAAGACACACCGCAAATGAATTATTATTTGTAAAGCGCTGCAGGTGCTCTGGGTGAAAGGGAATGCTGTAATTGCAAAGCAACGCTATTAAGTGGCAAATTGGATGAAACCTTTTACTAAATGAACTGTGTTTCAAAACACTGCGTTTGCAAAGGCTGTGCCTTTGTAAAATGGATCTACTTTTTAATGTTTTCTTGCTTTAATCTTAGTTCTTAAAGAAGATTTACAGTCTCATCAAGTCCTGCGAGCCAATGTTAAATTATTGTAATTTATTCCACATTATGTTACGTTGGTTTTTGCCACATATGGTATGTTACATTAATTTAGCTAATGTATGCTAATTTTGTGCTAAATTTAAATCACAGTACCCAGATAGTATGGAGATTGATGTCTTAGAAATTAATGTAATAATAGTAATAATTAATAGCAATAATATGAAGGCTTTGGCATTGCTGCTTTGGAATCCCTGGATGTTCCAGCTGAGTTTATTGTAGCTTTGTAGCGTGACTCACTAACTACTCAAAGAGAAAAGAAAGAGATCTTGTCTCTTCTTTATGGAGCCATATATCAGCCCCATAAAACACAATCCCAATCCTTGATAGCCCCGTTGCAGCAAAAATTGTTAGTCTCTGTGGCACAGGACCTCCGAGCTCAATAATCTTTTATGCCTGTAAACTCCACAACAGCTGGACATTAAATCTCTGGATTAATCCAACAAGTTTCTCCATTTCTCTCTACCCAACCCCTTTTTTTTTTTCTTAGGGAAAGTAATATTCAGTGGCAGGGCAGGACTCTGGCTCTCTCCATCCCTGCGCTGGCACCGAGGGGTGTGATGTTAGTACGTTTCTTTCCATCAGGCCCAGCCCTCCATGCAGTGTGGCAGCTCCCAAGGGGGGTGAAGGTGGGGGAAAAAGCCCACCCAGGATCCCTTTTTCCCCTTCTGGAATTCACCATTGCCCGAATCAGTTGGAATTTTGCATGTGAAGAGTTTATCTGCCACACCATGGTGTGAGGAGGGTGCAGCCCCTCCCCAGGAGCCCTCCAGGGCAGCATCAGGGCTGGTGGCTCTTCAGAAAGCCTGAAACACCCTAAGCTGCATTTTCTGGTTGAAATTCCCGTTGTGCAAACTCTTCCTATTAAATCTGCCCTGCATTTACAGAGTTATTAGCGTGCACGTTAATTACAACAGGCTTTGATTAAAGGCAGGGACCATAAAAGCAGATTAACATTCTCCTGATTTTAAGCTTCCACTTGAAACTGGTTCAGAAAAACCCCCGTTGTTTCAGGAAAAACAAATCCTGCACCTTGCTGTGGGCAGAGCCTGACCCTCCCTGTAATCCCATGTCCCTTTGCTGTGCTGAATTGATGGGAGCTCAGAAGAATTTCCTCCGTAGCTCTAAGCCTTTTTGGTGTTATTATTTAAGAATATTTAATCTCAAGGACAACAAATAAATATGAAATCGTCGTTGAGCCATTTGTCCCACTTTGGTGGCTGAAAGGCTGTTGTTGTCGGGGAGGGAGGAGGAAGGTGGATCAGGAAATGGAAATAACTGGTAAGGAGGGAAACCAACAGCAGATCTGTGGCTGAGGGGAGCTGTGATGAGCCCCCAGCCCTCCCCTGGAGAGGACACAGCCCCTCCTGGCCTTGATCGGAGGGAAGGGATGAGAAACTGGGGAGATTTAGGCTGTTCAAGCACATTCCCTGAACAAACTCAGCTCTGAACCGTGCCCTTGACCTCTCTTTCCCATAAAAGGTGGTGGAAAGGGAGGAAGAAGCAAGAGGGTGCTCAGTCCCTCTCCCTGCCTTCTCTCCAGGAAAGCTGAGCTTCTCCAACAAGAGCCATCCCTGCCCCAGCCTGGGGAATTTCTGATTCTAGGGTGAATAACACATCACTGTGGGGCTTCAGACCTGCTCTTTGCTATTTATAATTTCAGGGCAGCCTTTTGGGTGTTTTAGAGCCAGTCCTTGGTGGTTTAGAGCCATTATTTTGGCCTTGTGCAGGCAGAGAAAGCTCTCACACCTCTGAGGCAAAACTACAAGGATCCCAGCTGGCACCACTGGAGCATCCAGTGCTCTTCTCCAGGATTTCCACTCTATCCTCTGCCTGTCACCGCCACATGGAAAACCCACAAGGCAGCAGAACTGCTCTTTCCTCTCACAGCAGGCACCTCCTGAAGCCTCTAACTCACATTCCTCTATTTCTTCTGCAGGATGGAAATGGCTTTTGTTTGTTCCAAATACGATATTTGCAAACTATTGGAAATCTGTTCCCTCAAACCCCAGGCTGATGTGAATAATAGATTTTGAAAATTTGGTGCAGGCAACAGGAGCGTGTGGGATGATGAAGCGAGCAATATAACTTGGCCTGAGGCCCGTGTCTCGGTGGCCCTGCAGTAACTTGCCTGGTGACAATGACAGAGATTTTATAAATGAATCTATTTGTTATTGGCAGGGCAGGCACCAGCACGAGCAGGAAAATCAGGCTCCCAGTAGACACAGCCGTCTCTGTTCTACAGTGTTGGCTGACAAAATATTATGTGAAATATGTCTGTAGACATGGAGCATCTTTATAGGATGGGGCTCATCTGATCTGCCTTGCTGGGGGCTCAGGCTAAATAAAGGACACCCTGAATGTCCAGGTGTGCCACTGGTTTCTTCTTTCCCCAGGTGCTGGATCCACAGGCACTGCAGTGGGATGCTGGAATTTGGTCCTGGCAGCAGATTCAAGTTATTCATGAGAGTGACCCCTCAAGGAGTTGTTTTTTAGACTTACAGAGCAGAGGAAAGGACCCTTTAACTCGCCCCTCTTGGAGCAGCTGAATTTTCTGCGCCTTGGCCGGTTCCCCAGGCCGTGGAGAGACAAAGCCCTCTCTGGGTTTGCTTTTTGCTGCAGATTTAGGCAATGACAGCAGGGTCTCAAGTAAAAGGCTCCTGTTTCCCCAGGCACTGGGCTCGGGGGCTGCCAGGTAGTGGGAGCTCTGACAGAGCCCTCGCTTTTCGAGAAACCAGCTCCCACCTTCACTTTCTTTCTCTTGCTGGCAAAGCCTCTGATGGAAATGGATTTCAGCTCCTCCTGCCAGATGGTGATGTGAACCAAGGGCTGCAGACAGAGATCGCCTCCAGGCTGAATTTAAAATGCCTCAGTACATTTTATTTTTGTCCAGAAAGCCCTGTAAGAGCCACTCAGCTCCACTGCACTGAGCCATCCTGCGAGCAGTCCCTGGGATGCTCAAGGAGCTCTTCCAGCAGAGCCTTTTGCTGCAGCAGCCATCAGTGGTGGCTTGTATTCACCAGCACCAGCTTTCATTTACCCAGATAGCCTGTATTGACCCGGCATGACCCACTGCAAAGGCTCCCTGTATAACAGCACAGCTTTTTCCACAACCACAGTGCTGTCCTGGGAAGCAGGGGCTGGGTTACAACTCCTGGGCTCTCTGCTGTGCTGTGAGTGCCAAGAAAATCTAGAAAAATCCTTTATCTCATTGGAGTTATTTATCAATCTCACAGCTTGTGCAGCCCAGCACTGGAGACCCTCCCAAGGGAGGGCTGGGAATGGGTTAAGTGCCTGCAAAACCACTTCTCCAAAGCTGTCTCTACATGGAGAGCCCAACTCATAGCAACCCATCCGATGCCTTGGAAAAAGGGATGTTCATCCTCAGCAGTCGCTTGAGGTAAAAGGACATTTATGCAAAGCACTGATCTGCTGTTTACCCAGTTTTCTGTATTCCCCACTCTGCTGCAGGTGATATTTGCTCTTGAGTAAAGTTCCTCCTGAGCTCGGGTCCTGCCATGAAGTCATGTTCCTGCATTTATGACATCAGTCGTTGCTATGGAGGCGGTGTCAAAAATTCCTCTTTTATTATTGTTTAAAGGGAATTATTCAGTTGCGTTCCAGATCAAAAGCACTGGGATCTTGGGATGTGCCTCTGAGCCGCAAAGAAACTCAAACAAAGCCCAAAATAGCAATATTTGGATAAGCTGGATGACAGCCAGATTGTCCTGTGCTCATTTTCCTGTCGACATTATTCAATGCCTTTTTGAAGCTGCAGGGAGCTAATTCAGGATCTGAGATGCATCTTCCCGGGGGCTTTCCATGCACAGGGCACAGCCTCAGCACTGCATCCTGTGGGCTCCTTCAGCCTCCTGCCCAAACTCACTGAGCCATGTGCTCATCTGCATGTGTTTTACACCACTGGTTTGGATGAGAGTGTTTCTTCTGGTCAGTCTCTTCGGGGACAGATGAGATGTGGTACCCAGATATCCCTGAGAGCAGCCATAAAGGACCTGGGTTTTGATAGTGTGCGGGAAACTTCTGGAAAACTCATCCCTGGAAATGTTCAAGGCCGGGTTGGACGGGGCTGGGAGCAACCTGGTCTAGCAGAAGGTGTCCCTGCCCCGTGCCCCCAAAGCTGGGGCCTTCCAAGAGCTGCCTGCAGGCACAGAAGCATATCAGTGACTCCTCTGGAGGTGCCTTCCAAGAAGGAGAGAGGACAAAACATGCCACTGATTATGAGGATAAATGCTCCTCTCAGCAACGTGATGCTCAGCACCATTTATATTCATTGCTGACAGACCGTGGTGGGTTGGCCTGGTGGTGTCCTGCTTCCAAACCATCTGGAAATATGATTTTTGCAAACGGCTCTGATCCCCGAGCAGCTGGTTGGGAGTGCCACCCGTGCTTCCCCAACCCTCTCCCGGAGACGATCCACGTGGCTGGGTTCACTCCTCACCCCCCTCACCACCTCCCCTCGCTCCAAATTGTCATTCCGGGCCTCTCCTCCAAAGAAATTGGATCTGATGTTTCCAGTCAATGCAGCTAAGGAAGACAGATGCCAACGGGATGGATATTTTACAGCTCTCCCAAGCTCCCTGACCATCAATATCATCTGACTCTTATATCAATACCAAAGAGATCCCAAAAAGAGCAGGGGCATTTCAATAATACAATACCACACATCACTGTGGCTCAGCCTGTGCAGTGATTTTTTTAAGTAATCAAATGGGTTTTTTTCCATAAATGAAGGGTAATTTCTTACTAGAATAAACCCTTTCCATTAGGAAAACATAAAGTGTGGAAGATTGGGTGGTTTTGTGTGTGCGGTGGGGGTTTTTTTTGTGAGGCAAAATGTCGAAATTACTACTCATCATCAAAAATAGAGAGCTGTTTGGAGGCTGCATGTGAGAAAATTGCCAACTCTTATTGAATATCTTATTTAGTTGCAAAGTAGAGGAGAAAGTAAATAAGAAGCTCTGCAAAATATCTGCATCTCTGGCAATTTCCTTGTGGGCAATCACACGCGCCGCCTACGGTCTCTGCAATAAATTGTAATCCCAGTCGTTTGCTTCCTCTCCTTATGTACATACATTACATTTTTGCTCAGCAATTTTGACTTCCACCCACTTTTGTTGAGGGGTGGAAAGAGGGGGGAACGGAGAATGAAAAAAAATGAGGCCGTATTTTCGCTGCGACGAATTACAGGTGGTGTTTTTATTTCCAGCTGGAATGTCCAATGATAAATAAGTGTTTGTGGTGTTGTCTCCCCAGGGTAGCCAATCTGGGTGTTTTATTTCAAATTTCCCTGTTTACAAGGTGTTTCTGAGGCGAGGTGGAGCTGGGGGGAAGGAGTTGTCCTGTAGGACTGTTGGAGGAAACAAATAATAGGCTGCTATCGAGCATTGATTTGGGTTGTTGTGCTCTTGTTGGCTTTTTCCCTATTCAATCAGCCATTATTAAAGTGGTTTTCTGTCAAGGGAGCCTAAAGAGGCTTCATCATTTTCTGCTGAATTCAGGGCTGTTCTTTCCCACGTGGGTAAGGCCAGAGGAGATGGAGATGCTGAGGCTGGGGGTGCTCCTGCAGCACACCAGTCCCTGAGCATCCCTTGGGGACACAACCACCCCAGTATCACTGGGAACCAGCCTCCTGTTTTTGTGTGATCACCAGGACAGTCACCTCGTGAGCTGGTTTTTTGCAAGCTCTTGGTGATGCTTCTGAGCTTCACCACAGCTGACTGAAATCCTGTTTTTTCTGCTTAAAACCTGCTGTCCAAATCTCTCATCTTTCTGATGGTCCATCCCCAGGGCCGTCTGTTTTCCTCCCTTCCACAGCAGGGAAACACAACCCTGGGCATGGTTTGAAGATGAGTAATTAGGCTTGTGGTGGAGGCAGGACTATGTCTGGGCACCTCTGGCTTGAAACCTCAGCTAATTCAGCCTTGTCTTCACTGCTTTCAAAGCATTAATTCCAGTCAAGGTCAGTCTTCCCACATCTGTGTGTTTCTGGATGGATCCTCAGTCCACACAGCTCAGGTTATTCCATCAGCCCATCATCTTCCAAATCAAACATGTCAGCAGTGTCTCACATGGGCTGGACCTCGCTGGGTCTAATTTGCAGATCTATGGTAGCTAGATTAAAGTTTGCTAAAAAAATAATAAGTAGAAACTTCAAGGGATCAGAAGAAGTTTAAATTGAAATACCGTGTCTAACCTGTGCTAATCCTCCCCCACTGACAGTTTTAATTACCCAAAGATATTAAGAAAAAGCCGTGTTTTGTGCCTGCAGTCTTTAATTATGATTTTAGGCTTCCTTAAAGGGACAACCCCAAGGGAGCAGTTTAAATTAATACTCTGAGATGGAAACCCACTTCCTTTCTCAGCCTTCTGCTCATCTAATTGTCCTTAGTAAGGTTCCCATTGGCTGCAGCTGCCATTAGATCAGACCCCAAAAGGCAGAGAGGGCAACCTCAAAACCCACCAAAGCAACAAAAACACCACCAGGATTGGTCAGAGTCCAAGCTGGAGGCCTCTCTGTCAGACACATTTAGATGGATGTGTTGGAGGATTCATGCCATTGACTGCAGGAGTGAAAGCACTGGAGAAATATCCACATTCTCAGAGTTTACACTTCACTGATAGTTTTCACTGTGAGCTCCAAACCCATCATTTTTTCCCTGTTTTCTCCTGACCAGTGAATGTTGGACCAAACAAGCCCCTGCTGTTACCCAGTGGTCATGGTGGGATGTAGGTCTGTGAGCATCACTCCTCCCTCCTGATTGGTGCCACTGGGCATTGCATAAGGCACCTCTGAGACTGCACAACGGGAATTTAATTTCCAGGACCAACAGCCCGGAACCAGAATTTTACAATTTCAAGCCTCAAGGGGTTCGTCTTACTTACCATAAAGATTTTATGACCCGAGTCAAAAATCACTCAGCTTTATACTTTTCCCCAGTCATGTTACACTCCTGCAGCTCAGCCTCAGGCTGAGCCTGTTTTCCAAGCATCAGGAGCTGTCAAATCCATCCGTGGGCAGGGGAGGATGTGAGCACATGGGACACCAAGGGAGCTACGGTGTTTCTAGGTCACCGGAGATGGAGGTTAAGGAGCTTACAAACCCGGCAGGTTTATTCTTTAAAATCCAGGCTTTCCCCAGAGCAGCAGGAAGAGGGGCTGTGCCGTGTAGAACTGCTGGCCACGACATCGAGGTGTCCGACTCACAGGACACCGAGTCAGGGCCAGCAAGGTGGAGGTGGGGGAACTTCCACGTGCCATTCCTTTTCCAATGGTATCTCACGGCTGGGACAGAGGGGTGTTTCTGCTGCCAGAATGTCCACAGCCTCCCTGAACAGATGGAGACGGCGTGTGAATGAGGCAGATGTCCAGGCGTGTGTCCTGTGCCTCCTGACTCCGCAGCCCGACCTTGGCTGCCCCTCCCGGCTGTTGTTTGGTGTCGGCTGAAAATCGTTAGAAAGCTGCAGCCCCGATCCAGCAGATTTTTGGAGGTTGTCCAGCACATCGCTCCCTGGAGCCACCTCACCGCCTTGTTTACTTGTGTGGCTCCCGGGAAGCCACAGGAGGGACTTTAAGTCGGTCTGAGAGACGTCCTGCCTTCCGCGGGCTCTCCGAGGAGCCGTCGCCTCTGCCTGGTGCAAGGCTGGTGGTGGGGCTTTATTCAGCGTTTTGCTGCATCCCGATTCAGGCAAAATTCCCATCAGTGCCTGCGGATGTGCCCTATCCCATTAATTTGACGGTGGTTGTGTTTTGAGGGAAGGAAAAGAAAAAAAAGTTGCCTTTTCCCAAACCGTCACTTCTCCTGCACGCACGAGCAACTCCGAAATTAAAGCACTGCAACTCATTCTGCAAGGGCTGTTAACTTTACATCCTAATTGCTTAATTAAGCTGTCTTGATCCAGGTAATAATTGCAAACTTTCTACCCGAGGAAGGTTTGCCGAGTTAAGCAAGAATTGGTGAAACATTTATGCTTCTGACAGAGCCGCCTGCCCTTTATTTCCTTCCGTTTGCTGGGAAAAATCTCTGGGAGCCGAACGTCTTCCCCCCGTGACAGGTTTTATTTCACCCAAATTGAAGCGTGTCACCGACATCGCCCCGACGGCCGGGGCCGCGGGAGCGCCGCAAATCGCTCCCGGCACAGCCATTCCCTCCCAGCCGGGAGCGGGGACTGCCAAGGAACGGGGAATCCGGCCAGCTCTGCATTTACCTTAAAGGATAGTTCGGCACTTCAGCGGCAATAAAAATAGATTTCAGAGCTCGTCAGCAAAATTGCATTAAAAGCGCCCGCACAAAAGGCGTGATGCATATTCATCTCCTGCTCCTCGCCCCTCCTGCTCCCTTCACACCTTGGCCAGGCACCCCTATGGTGTTGATGCTTTGGGTGGAAAAGGGAGGGAGAAAACAAAAAAAACACACTAAAAAGACCTTTCAGGGCTGCGGATGTGGCAGCCTGTGACATGCTCTGCATCCCTCCATCCTTGCAAATCTTGGTTGTCCTAATGCAGGTTTAGATTGGATATTAAGAAGAAATTCTTCCCCTGGAGGGTGGGGAGGCCCTGGCCCAGGTTGCCCAGAGAAGCTGTGGCTGCCCCATCCCTAGAAGCGTCCAAGGCCAGGTTGGATGGGGTTTGGAACAACCTGGAAGGTGTCCCTGCCCATGGCAGGGGGTTGGAACAAGCTGGTCTTTAAGGTTCCTTCCCAGCCAAACCATTCTGTGGTTCTGTGGGACCAGTGTGGGACCATCAGCTCCATAGGGCAGTGCCCACCATATTTTTTCCTGAGTGTGTTTTAGCACTGCTGTCCCAGTTACATTTGTTTCCACAGCAGGATGAGGAGCTGTAATTTTTTTCCCTGCCACTTAGAGATTCGGATCAGGAAGCAACTAGTTGAGGTTGATATTGTCGTGGTCTGACTTTCTGGGAGCCTTCTGAATAAATTTCCCTTTATTAGACACAAAGGCTGCCATTACTGCACCTTCATCCTCATTACTCCAGGGTAAGTGCCTACATAACCCATCTCGAGTTCTGCCTTGGTGTTCAAGGTCCCTCACGGCTCCTGCTCACGTGTGTGAGAGCCAGGAGGGAGCTGAGAGCCTTTCCCAGCAACCTCCCCGTGCCCACTGCTGTCTCCATCTCCTGCAAAGCTGCTGAGCACCATAAATTAGAATTTATAGAATTAAAAATGATGAATTTCCTCGCGCCTGCAAATGAGGATGGATTCCTGTGACGAGTATGTTAGGTGAAAAAAAAAAATAGATTTTCCCATTTCCCGTGAGGGGGAATAAAAGGACATTTTAAAATTGTCTTTGCATTTTGAACGTTGGAGTCCTCCTTCTCTCCTACTTTCAGGGGGGAATGGCACTGCTGGTTTAGATGAGAGCGTTTGTTCAGAGGCATTTTGGAGGAGAAATCACTACAACACTTTTTTTTTTTCCCCGTCTTCGTGGCAGCAGAATTGGGTAGATCAGTGTCTCTCTGAAGTGAACTACCCCGGTCTGCAGGTGACATCAAGGGCTGTCTGATGTACATCTGTACCCACAGTTCAATACTTCCCCTCACTCCTCCTCCTCAAAGGGAGCAGGGCACAAAGCCGAAGTCGAGTTCGCATCCTTGGGTGGTTCACCACTGATCCGTGGAGCTCAAAGGCTGACTGCAGGGAGGTCATCACGTGTTTGTCCCCACTGGCCTTTGAATTCTGGGACCCTCTGAAGTTCCTGGCACTGCGAGGCTGCAGACCTGATCTGCAGATGTGAGTAGAGGAGGTGGGACAGGCATTAGGAGGCTGAAAGCAAAGGGCAAGTCCAGGGAGGTGTGTTTGGGGATTGCAGGGAAGAGGGGGGCACCCCGGGAGAGCTGCAGATAGATATCAGGGGCATACAGCCCCTCTCATCTCTCAGCTCCATCCCTGCTCCTCAGCACCATCCCTGCTCCTCAGCACCAGGGAAGGGGGCATTGGCAAGCACAGAAATGCCCACCTGCCTAATTTGCTCACCTTCCTTTGTTTTGTGCATCTGGTGGCTGCATCAACATCAGATGATGAGAAAAAGCTGTTGCTGTAGCCCCTAGAGCAGGGGAAGAGTCAAGTGCAAAAATCTGTTTGTTTAAATTTCAGTCTGTTGAAATGAGGTAGAAGTGGAGAGGGAAAGGATGGGGACGGCACTCACATTCCTGTTGTTTGCAGGTGGCTGAAAAGAGATGGCTGAAATGCATGCAGGAGCATGAGGGAGCCTGAAGAACAAATATTGGCATCTGCCCCTGCATGAAAAGGTAGTCTGAAGCAGTGGGGGGGAGGGCTGCAAAACAAACCCCATCCCTCCTGCTCATTTCAGCTTTCTAAACATCTCTCAAGGTGACGAGCATCCTGCACCAAGACATGGACGTGTCCTGTGTTTCAAAAGCCCGAACTGTTCCCTCCTGTGTGAGGAGAAAGTTGTGTTGGATACACAGGATGAGTGTGAGAGTCCTCCCAGCAGTGTTTGCTGAGTCCAGTGAGGGACAGAGGCAGAATCTGAACATGAAGAAAGCCAAGCAGACCAGGGAGGAGGCAGAGTCCAAGGGCAGAGATGAAATCAGCTCCACCACCACCCAGCAAGATCAGTATTATCTCAGAGAGTCCCTCCTGCAGCAGTGGGACCACGCCAGGAGTGAGCTCCTGTGGTGTCTGGCAAAGGAAAGCGTTGCTAGTTTTCATTGTATTTTATTTTACTCCATTCTGGTTTATTTTATTTTTCTGTCAAAGCCCATTGGGCAGCCAGGGTAGAGGCAGGTTTAAGTGCTCGCTATCGATTTTCCCCCGTATTGACGAACTGAGGGAGCAGAGAAGTTTGTGACAAGGAGAGTTCAGTCAAGGCACTTATAAAATCCAGCTATTGGCTGAAGCTGAAGGTACAGGTCAAGTCAGGGCTCAGCAAAACCAGGGCATGAAACTCCAAAACTCTCAGATCTGAAAGAAAACCTGAGCAATCCCCCAGATCATCCTGTGGTCGGCCCCAAACCAGGATTTCTCTTTTCTCTTACGGGGTTTTCTCTGCCTCTGTTAACAAAGGAGCTCTGGAAGCTGATGCTCGTGGTGCAGAGCTGCAGAGGCACCATCCCCCGTGGCAGGGAGCAGGCTCAAGCCTCCGGGCTCCTCTTTTACCCCCCTGTACTCACATCTTTTCCCTCTCCAAGCAGCTCCCGCGTTCCCATCCCAGAGCCAGCCACGTTCCAGCGGTCGGCGGCAGGAAAACACATCTTGTCACCAGCGTCACAGCCACCAGCACAAGGCCACTGGGGTCACACAGCTCTGTTTAGTATCTTCCCACAAAGTCCATTGATCAGGTTTTATACACAGCAGTTCATCGTCATAAAACCCCGGAGACAATGGCGCTGAAGATTTACACCCACTGGCCCTCAGCCTTTTATAAGAGTTAAAGAGTCCGGCACATTCCTGTCTTTCTCCTTTCCCACAAGGATGGCTCAGCTCCATGTGCTGCCCCAGAAACAAGCTTAGCACTCAGAGAATAACTCAGAGGAATCCCCAGAGAGAAGCCCTGGCTCTCCTGGGCAGTGGGATTCCAAAAGAGCCCCTTTTCCAGCAGCTCCTTCCCACTGCAGCACCTGTGGGCATCTCCAGCCCTTTCCCCCTTTAAAGGAGTGGTCCCAAGCCCATCACTGGCACTGCTGGTCCCTGGGGATGCTGCTGTGGGATTTCCAGCTGCTGTCAGCAGGTGGTCGGGGTTGGAAAGGGAAGTAGTTGTGGGCACACACTGGTTTGGTTGTGGTGGTGTGGGAAAACCACCAGGGATGGCAGGAGGGGATGGGGTGGAGGGTGGCCAGTGCTGGGCAGTGGCAGTGGCTTGGCATGGAAAGGGGCAGAGCCCTGGGGAATGCCCAGCAGGACAGGACACCAGGGGTGGTGACAGGGAGTGTGACTGTGGAATTGTTACTGTGGTGTCTCGGGGTGCTCAGCAGGATCAGCCCCCTCGGGTTGCTGCTTCCCTGCAATGGGCACAGGCACAACACCCCAACAGCTCAAGGGAGAAATTCCAGTCTCCTCACTTTCTGAACAATTTTGTTCAGCTAAGAACAAAAAGAAGAGCATCATTTATTCACCAGTCGTGTGAGAAGTTACCTTTAAAATCCAGCTGTCAGGAATAAAATGCAAATAGGTGCACACAGGGCAGCAAAGAAGTGATCTGATGCCTTTGATTGTTCCTGCCTCAGCCTCGTAAATCATTGCTGCCTCAATCCTGTGCCCTGCTTGCTAATTCCTGCCATTACTACTCCATTTATCCACTTGCACAGTCGGTTTGAATCCGAAATGTTGGTTTAATGTGGCGCTGATGAGATGGCAGGCATTTACAAAGAGTACAGCAGCAACCTGGTTTGGGGAGAATACAGATTTTTTTTCCCCTTCAAAACAGTAATAACACAAAAGGAAATAGCATCTCTGGCAGGAGCTTCAAAGGCAATTGGAACAATTTCGCTAAAGATTTTATGCTGTCTATAATCATGTACTTTATTCTTTTGATTTCACCTTCCTCTGATGCTCAGTGCTCGTCAGCTGAATGTGATGAAGGCCATGCCTTGGGGGAACACGGTCTTTCACCTGTTTCATGTGCAGAGATTGTGTCTCACACAAGATTGGAATCATATTTAAAGTGTTCACACACGTGCCTGGGTTTCCTTCTGGGTTTGGATACAGCCTGTGGGATGTGGGAGATACTCAGAGAGTATGAGACAGACTCTGGGAGCTCTGTCCCTCTGCTGTGAGGGCTGTTCCTGGTGTCCAACACCGACCTGACACCAGTGACTGTCACCTCTGTGTGCCTGAGGCACCACCAGTGCCAGGAGGAGCCCTGGCAAGGGCTGGCACTGGGCATGGCATCACTGCACTAAGGGGTTACCCTCTAAATGGTGTGAGTGATGAAGAAGGAGCACTGGGAAGGGACTGGAGCCACATCCCAGTCCCATGTCCCATCTCCTCTCTCTCCTCCTCGATCCCCCCGAGCTGATGGAGCACCAAGATGAGAGGAGAACATCAACCACAGCGTGGAGGCGGCTGCACCCACCCGTGCACCCACTGTTCTCATGGAACAGGAGCTGTCTGCAGTCTGAGTGAAAAGAGAAAAGGAAAAAAAAAATAAAACTGGATGGAGCCAGCTGGGACCAGACCCTTTTGATTCCACCACAGAGCAGGAATGAGTTCATCCCCCCCAGCAGCCCCTTCCTGCCGGAGCAATCGGGCTCTAAAGCACAGCTAATTTCCCATCGACCGCTGTCTCCCGGATCAGAGGAGGGCTTTTGATCGGGGCTGTTGTGAATCCCCCTCACGCAGAAGGGCCAGGGCTGATCTCCTGGGATAGTGATCCCTGGTCCTGCCTGCAGGCAGCGGGGCCGGCATTGCCTGCGGGCAGAGGAGTGGAGGATGCACTTCTGAGCACCGCAGCCAGGTGCTGTTCTAAACAGCTTTTCCAGCAGGGAGGCGGGGGCCAAGCCGTGGGAAGCAGCAGCATCTCCCCATCACCACCTGCTCGGGAAGGGCTGACCCAGCTGCTCTCCCAGCCACGGCACAGAACACCAGGCTGGCTCGTGTTTCCAAACTGAAACGAAATTAATTTTCTTCTGGAGGCTTCAGAAGGCAAAAACTAAAAGGCAATATTTACATTTGCCTGTGATGTGTCACTCTGCGTGGGTTAGTCATCACTCCTCCTGCGAGGCCCTGCAGGTAGCCAGAGTGACAGGAGGAGGCTGTGACTCACCAGATGGGACACGTCTCTCCAATGTGACTTCAGACATGGGACATTGAAGAGGCACCGTCACGTTACAACAGACACCACTCCAGATTTCCAGGCAGCAAGCGGGAAGTGTGGTGCTCCAAGGAGAGCTGTGTGCCTGAGCACCCTCCCCTTCAAACCCTCTGGTGACCCTGCAGTGACTTGTGGCTGGTCCCTGTGGTTTGGTGTAGGTGCCCTCTGTGTTTTTCCAAGCAAATAGCAAGAAATCTCAGTGAGCTGGAGGAACTCCCTTTCCCCACACTGAACCCAGCACGGTGTCCTGTTGTGAATGGGATGCTGCTCCTGGAAGTGTTTTACCCTGATTCTCACGATGCACCATGGCTTCCTCAGGCCAAGATTGATCCCAGGGAGCAGCAACCACTCAATAAATGTGATAAATGTGCTTATAAATGGGCACAGCAGTGCCAGAGCTGGAGCAGACCCGGGCAGAGCAGGCTGGTGCTCTGCAGTCACTACCTGACATAAATACGGGAGCTGACCTGGCACTAATTTGTCCATTAAAACATAGCATTCCTATGGTGCAAAGCAAAAAGGGAAAGCAGAATGGGATATTTTCCAGCATTGATGTGTCAAGGGATTCCCCAGAAGCAAAGGAAGGGTTGGACGAGCTCCCTGCACGTGCTGGGATCCATCTCTGTTGGCTTAAAATGACTCCTGTCACCTAAAAGTCTGCTCCAGCTTTGGATACAAACCTGGAAACCACAGGAACACCTTCCCCAAAAGCCCAGCACTGGGGGCTTCCCATCTGCCTCAGTTTCCCCACTTTTCCCTGGCACACCCAGGGGGATGTAAAGAACCTTGAGGGTTTGGCAAGGAGGTTGAATGCAAACATTAATCCCCATCTACAGAACCATTAATTACTGTTTGCCTGCTATGATTGTTTGTTTTCTATCAGCACCCTTGCTCTGGTTCTCTTCTGAATCCCACTCCTGATGCCAAGCCAGGGATATTTTAGGAAATGCAGATTATATAATATTTACATCTGTGCCACTTGTTTATTCCTCTCTGTCGGTTAATTTTATTACTGCCTCTCTCTCACGAAAGCAGTGATTTGCAGAGCCAAAAGCATGCTACGTGATTTCAAGGATGCACTAATTTTAATAATTAAAAAGCTGCTGCCTTCCATCTGCCCGGGCAGGGAAGGAGAGGCAGCGGGAAGGCACAAGGCTCTCACTGGGAAATCCTTCTTTGCACCCACTTGGTGCTCCCCCAAAACGAGATGGGTTCTCACACTGTAGGTCTGCTCCAGGGTCTCTGGGTTTCTCTTGGTTTTCTTGTCTGGGAAGAGGAAAGAGAACCCAGGAAGGGAGAATAAGTAATTAGGGGTTTTTTTGAGGGCTTGAGGGGGGAGCTGAAAAACTTGGAACAAAATAAAACTGCGTTTTCCATGGTTCAGAACCACCATCTCCCTTGACAGCAAAATCAGATGTTTTAAGCAAAGCCAAGGTTCTGCTCCTTGGTGTGGCCAGGGAGGAGCAGCCAGCCTGGAGGGAAATGCTCTTCTCTCCATCAGGTAGGGCTGTCCCAGGAGCCTTGAAACACATCCCAGTCCTCGAGCTGGGCAGGGGGTGCCATCCTGGAGCACAGACAGGGACACTGACGTGGGGACAGTGACAAAGGGCCACCAAAACGGGGCTTCTCTGGCAGTGCTGCAGCAGAGAGACCATCAGCAGGGACAAGTCAGTGTGACAGCAGCCTTGTCCCCAGTCCCAAAGGGCACTGACTTGGCAGAATAAAGTCAATTTTGCCTTTCCAGAATGTGTCTGGAGGGTAAATGGGTGGTTAAAGAATTCCTGAAAGCTGCTGGGTCTGTATTAGCCCCTGGGGCACCCGAAGCTGCTGTCAGGGACCCCCAACACCAGAACAAACCAGTTCAGATGGTCAGGAATCACTTGCTGGAGGATGGAAATCCAGCCAGCAGTCAGTGGTTTTACCACCTTTCAAGGCTGCCCCTCCAGTCCCGGGCTGGGCTCCCAGTCTCCCATTAAACCCAGTTCTCAACATTTCTGATCATTCCTGATTTAAAAGCTCCAGGCATTAACCTCCAGGCCTGAAGCCCCACATAGTTGCTCATTACCACTACAGAGCCCTGAGCCTTCCCTCCAACCCTCTCCGTGTTTGATACCACTCCTGTAGGATTCCCTCTCGGATAACAAAGAAGCATCTGCAGCACGTGGGGACGTATAAGACAAATAATAGCAAAAGGTTAACAGCATTTCGTAATAGAAACCCCCCTGGCACTGCTACCACATCTGAGCACGGGATCTGACGAGCACAATGCAAAGAAAATATAAAAGATGCAAATCAGAGCAGGCAGAGAGGACAGTAGGACACACGGCAGGGGGGATTTCTCTGTGGTGCAAGCTCTTTTCAGAGGAGCAGATGTCTCAGCAAGCAGGAAGGGGAAGAGGGGGATTTGTTTATTGAGAGGAAAAATAATCTTTTAATTTGGCTCGTGGATCAAAATCTGAAACTTCATCCCCACAGACCCTATTTTCCGGCATTTCTTCTCACTGGTGCTTGCAGCAGAATTCAACAAAAGCTGTTTGCAGCCTCCTTTGGGACACCAGGGACTCCAGGAGGCCAGCGAGGGCTGGCTGGACCACGGCAGTGCCACCAAACACCACGGCTCAGGAGACACTTTGTGGTGCCCAGCACTGCATCATCCCACACATCCATGCTCCAGCCTAATGGAGGGTGTAAAAAACCCACTGAGCATGATGTATGGCTCCCACAAGGCTTGGATAATTCCTGCCTCTCCTCCTTTCCTGGTTGGTAAGTGCTGCCTGGAAGATCAGGAGGTGATGCTGCTAAGTACACCGAGGGCTGCTTTCCCAGCCAGCCCGTAATTACACGCAATGTTAAGTGCAGGAACATTTCCAAGGCTCCTCTGAGACCAGGAGCAAAGGGAGAGGGGATTGTTCTAATTGAAAAAACATCCCCACGTCCAGGCAAGCCCGTGGTGTTTGCAGCAAGGCCGGGTCGGTGTCACCGGTGGCTGGGGCAGGGGTGGGCACCGACCCCCAGCACGAGCAGCAGCACAGAATCCAACACCGTGACCTGCTGCTGGTGGCTCAGGTGAGGAAGATGAGGACATTTCTGAAGGGCTTTTCTCAGAGCCAGCCAGCACGGATGGGGAGCTGGCAGGGAGCCACGGACCCAGCAGCGCTGCCGCTCCATCCCTGCCGCCGGAATTAATCAGAGTTGCATCAGGAGCAGTGCCCAAGCAGGTGCCCAAGCCCTTTATGGAGCTCCCATATCAATTTGGCTGGCAAAAAGATCACAGAGCGCCAGCCACCTCCCCTCCCTGCTCTCCTCAGGTGCTCGGGCTGAGTGTGCTGGAGCCCAGCATCCTTCTGGCAGGGTGACCTGTTCCTGCTGCTCATCAAAGTTGTCAAAAAAACCCCTTTTTCTCCAAGCAAGACCCGAGAGGACACCTCCTCACATGCTTCAGGATCACAGAGCCACCTGATAGCCGAAAAGTAGCAAATAAAGAACAATCAGAGAGAGGGCAAAGCCCCCCAGCACAGTGGGGCTGTGTCCTCCCCACCCGCACACACAATCCATCACTGACGTTTTCCGTTTCCTTGTATTTAGTTAAGGACAGAAAAAAAAGCCAAAAGTCACTTGTAAAATATTTTTCAGGCACTAATAAAAAGAGTGGAAAAGCTCAAAGGCCAGTGAGGTGTTCACTGTTTACTCCTCCATCCTTCCAGGATGGTGCTTGGCGGTGGGACAGTGGCAGCTCACACCCCAAAAATCCATGGGGACAACAGACAGGACACAAAGAGCTGCAGAGACACCAAGCCATGACCTTTCCTTTTTGCTATAAACACCTTGATTTTCACCCATCTCCCTGGCCGAGCCCCTCTCAGTTTTTAATGCTGCTGACGTGGAGGAAAAGAAAAGGTGGAAAAGAAAAACCCTTCAAATTGTTTATGACGTTTGGCAGAGCAAATGAAGTGCTCCCACCAGTACCCCCAGTTGTCATTTTATATCAGGGCTGAGCAAGATTACTGGGTTTTGCTGCAACCCAGCATTCAGGCAGCAATTTCGTGGTGTAGGAGCTGATTTTCTCTTAAAAAAAAAAAAAGAAAGAGAAGAACCAACCAACCCCCTGAGTTAAAATAGCCTTTTTGATGTGTATCACGTAAGAAAGCAAGCAGCCTCTGCAAGGAGAAAATAAGCACAGTTGAAGCCACACTTCAGAGACCACTGGGTACTTTTCTTTATATCCCCAAAAGTATCTGACGTTGCTTGTGTTGGGAATTACATCCCTGTGCCAGGACTGGTCAGGGCTCCTGCCCTCACCTCTGGAACTGGGGTGTTATTTTTAATTCTGTGGGCAGGAGACACAGCTCCAAATGCCAAAATGGATATAAAGTTCCATGTGTGGGCAGGTGATGGGCAACAGGTTCCTCCTTCATGGCCAATGAGCAGCACCTGGGATGTACAGGAAGGCTCAGAGAAGGCAACTTTGCTCCTGATCCCAAATCAGTCTTCAACTTTCTCCTCTTTCATCCATTAATTTAATTTATTAGTATTGGAGCAGGGAGGTCAGACTAGATGATCCCACCATGGTTCCTTCCAACCTTACCCATTCTGTGATTCTGTATAATCAACAAAATGAATTCATAGTCTGGTATTTCCAAACAAAGAAGGGGTTAACCTGAAAAATTAAAAGTTTGAATTACAAGTCTCCAAAATGGTTTCAACTTTTCTTCAGCGGGGGAAAAAAAAATGTATTTTTTCCTCTAAAAAAACAGATTGTGTTTGCCATGAGGATGCAGACTGCAGTGATGTTCCCCAGCCTGTGTCTATGGTAAAAAAAAAAAATATGTTTGCCAAAGACATTTTTCTTCAGCCCCCACACAAGCTCCCTCTCTGCTTAGCAAAAGGGAATTTTCCCATTTTATAGGAGGAAAGAAAATATCTTTGCTGTTATATCACAGCAGCAGCCACACAGACACACATGGGCCAAGCATTTTCCCCTTGAGAGTCCCTCCAAAGGAGGTGTTCGTTTGACACCAGTGACATGAGGAAAAGTAATGAGTTATGTTAATTGAGCTCATCTTTGCAAATTGATATTGCTCCTGCAAACAGACAGAAAAACCTTAAATGTGTTTGCATATCATCTGTATGGAGCCCATATCCAATAGCAACAGGGTCACACCGTGGTTCAGCTCTCCCATCTTCCTGCTAAACTGAGGGAAGCAGAGCTTTGACTGACGGGAGCTCTGACCTTCATTATTGCAGGTGATAAAAAAAATCCCGTCAGGAAGGACCTGCTGCAATGTCTCGGCCCCATTGCACCACCCAAACCTGGCCACAGGAGGCTCCAGCCTGAATTTAGACTTGGAAAGTGCATCTCTGGATGAAGGGACTGGTTTGTTCCCTTCCTTCTGCTCCTGCCCTCCCTTCCCCGGCCTCGGTTTTCACAACCCAAAGTGATTTTGGTCCACACTCGAGCCGGGTCATCCTGGTACAGCCCCAGCGTGGCACATCTGCCAGCAGGAAAACCCCAATTATGGCACTAAGCAGTTCTGAGACCAATTAGCAGGGTCTGAACTTTAGGAGGCTGTTTAATTGAAGAGTGGAAGGACACGAGCCTGACTCGCTCGTGCTGCTGAGCCTGGAGGCACCGGAGTGGTGAACATAGATCATGAATTTTAACTGGCTTTGCTCACCCAGCAACCTCGTGCCCACAGGGCTTTTGCAATCGGGAGGTTTTCATGTTGATGTGAGCCCTGAGAACTGGCCTGAGCCTGCATTTATTGTGTTTATTTCTAATATCAACACGTAAACGATGCACGGCAAAGAACCATCACAGAATCACAGAACAGTTTGGGTTGGAAGGGACCTTAAAACTCACCCAGTTCCAACCCCTGCCATGGGCAGGGACTGTTTCCACAAGACCAGGTTGCTCCAAGCCCTGTCCAGCCTGGCCTTGGACACCCCCAGGTGTCTCTCTGCAGTGTTGGTGTCCTCCCTGCCCTGTCTCATTACTGAATATTCACTCATTTCTTGTTGCTCCTGGGCACATTTTTGTGAAGCCAGGGAAGTCTGCAACACAACACCTGCTTCCAGATCCTATCGATCCGAGGGGAGGGAGATGGAGAGCATTAAGTATTTAAATGGAGACAAGTGAGCCTGTGTTGCTGTGACACCCAGTAACCTCCCAGCCAGCACCTCAATTCCTAGTAAGGTTAAAAAAAAAAATCATTTGTTCAATCAGTCATTAATGAAGCCATAAATCATTAGGAGAATAATTCTTCCCAAATTGAATTACTCCTTTCAATTACCTTGCTTTTTTTTTTTTCCTCCTTTCCTTTCATTCCTTCATTCCCCAAGGAGCTGAGCAGAGTCAATGCATTGGAATTAGACTTAACCAGGTGGATGCTGCTCAGTAACTTGTTGACTTCTTTTCCTTTCTGGTCCCTCAGCTGTTCTTTTTCTCCGCAGACTGTGGCAGGAGAAAATGAAAACCGTGATGACAAAGCCCATGGATTCCCCCGAGGATAACTCAGTAAGGTTTGGGTTTTTATTTACCTTTGTATGGAATGAGTCCTTCTGGAAAACAGAGAGCAGGAGCCTGTCTCTGATTTTATCTTAATGAACATTACTGATCCCTGAGCTCCAGCTCGGAGCCTTTCACACCTTATCACCGCCAGAGCCGGGCTGAGACCTGATAAAGAGACACACCAAACAAGATTTAATCTGCCCAACATTTCTGCACCGCTGCCTCATCCCTAATGGAATCTTCACTTGTTTGCAGCCTCACAGCAAACAGGGAATGTACAAGTGGCAGGTGCAGAACAAAAATCTCCTGGTCCTACCACGCTTTGTGCTCCAAGTCCCAGGGACCAAAACTCCAGGTTATTCTGTCAAAATGAAAAAGGGATACTCTAGGGTATTTTTAGGAATTTCCTTTTTCCTTCTCCATTTCATGTTTCCCCCCTGAAACACGTAACATTTGTCAATTTATCCCCAAACCCAGAGCCCTCCACGTCCTGCAAAGCAGAGACATGGCCATGACAGATTTTTTTCCACAAACTTCATTTACTTTTCCCTTCTTCCCTGACATTCATGAAGGGGTTAAAAATAATATCTCAATTTTTTCCCTTGCCCTCTGCACTGACCACCATCAGCTCTCCCAAGCTGCACTTGAAAAAAGTTAATTTTTATTTAAGCTCTTCCATCCTGTTTGATATTCATTATTCTTTTCATTACTTCTTAACTCAGCTGAGTTTCTTACCTTGTTTTCATGCAACTCAGCCTATTCTCCATTCACTAAATCCTCTGAATCCCTGAATTGCAGTTTTGTTATCCTTGTTGTTATTGCTTACATCCTGTCTCGGCCATCGTGACATTTAGGTTTTTTTTTTTCCCTGAGGCTTAGATTTGTGTGTGCGTGTGTGTATGGATATATAATACATAATTTGCTGAGCAGCATGCAAATTGCAATCTCTGGGAGAATGGCAACCTGCACATTGCCAGAATGAGCATCAGTGAAATATGGGAAATTAATTTAGCCCCACGAAGTAGATAATTACTATTTTGCAGATTGAGAAAGTGGGGCATAAAGAGATTAAGGCCCAAGGACCCAACCTAGCCAAAACCCAATCATATGCTTAATTTAAAGGAGATTAGATAGTCCCCTTAAAGCCAGCAGGAACACTCCTTGCTTAATATCAGGCAGACATGGAAATGTTCTGCTGAGCAGAGCCAGGGTGGTGTTGGGACAGAGCTCAGTGAGGAAGGGCTTGTGCAGACCCAGCTCTAACAAACCTGGGCTGGAATTCACTCACAGGGACACCTCCCACCACGACAGCCCCTGTCCTGCACTGCTGCTGATTTTCCAGATTAATTGCTATTACCTACTAATGTGTGTTAAATGCATTGAGGTTCTCAGCTAAGCAGCTTTAGGAAATTATACAAGAATTAATATATTATAGATGCTGCCTCGTGGGGTTAATCCAGCCACGTTTCTAGTGCGTGTGAAACAGCATGAAAACCTGCTTTTCCCTCCTCCCAGGGCCCTCCAGGGCAGGAAAAGCTCCCTCCTCTCCTCCATCCTGCCTGCTTTTGCAGGGTGGGTGTTGCAGTGCTTGGGGCAGGGACAGGTTCTCTGCATGTCCTTTCTGGATCCAGCAAAAACAGCCCATGGGAAAACACCAGTAGTTTGAAACCCTGGTTGGTGTGATCCAGAAAACAACAGTAAATTGAAACCCTGGTCGGTGTGATCCAGAAAACAACAGTAATTTGAAACCCTGGTCAGTGTGATCCAGAAAACAACAGTAATTTGAAACCCTGGTCGGTTTGATCCACTTTTGCCTCTTCCACGAGCCACCAGCACTCGATGCACCACAGGGAGAGCAGCCACAGGGTGGGAATGTGATTCATCCCACTGTTCAGCCAGGAGTAAAACCTCCATGGAAAGCAGGAGCCCTTGTTCCATCAGGGATGGAGAGGGTCTGAGTAGTCTGTCCAGGAGCTGCAGCCTGGATGGAGGGGGATAATGGGGGAATGACGATGATCCCACTGCCTGAGCTCCAGAAGACTCAAATGCCAAACCTGACATGTTGGTGACACATTTGGTGGCCTCTCCCTGAAGTTTCACCTGCCATCCTCAGCTTTGGAGCTGGCCTGACATTTCAATGCTGTTTGGTTGGGTTTTTTTGAATTTTGAGAACAGATGAGAGCACAGCAAGGCCATCTCCTCCTCCCACAGCAGAGCTGGAGTGCAGGTCCTGAGGAAGCTGCGTGTCTCATCTACACCCTCATCCACCACGTGTTCTTCACACATCGCTCCTCAGCAATGGCCAAGGCTGCTGTGGTCCATCTAACTTGTCATATATCTTTCAAACTAATGTACAAATAGAGTTTTACATAAAATACGGGGCAGAAGAGTTATGCCAGTCCTGTAGGAAAGTAATACCCATCTTAATAAAGTGTGTAAATACATATTTATCTGCTAGACTGGAATCAGAGAGGCTGTTCTGGTCTGCTGGAGAAAAGAAATACACACTTTAAGACTGTCTAGGTACATAATTACCTTAGAGAGAGAGTGAAATAAATCATCAGTGTCTTCTTGCTGTCCTGAGCTCTCCTTAACTCCTTTGCCAGCAATGAGCATCCCCAGGCTCAGTGCAAACCCACCCAGCAACAATTAGTGAGCTTGGGAGAGAAACCAGTATGCAGAGTGGTGGGGCAGAGCCTTCCTCTGAGCTTTGGAAATTCCTCTGGAAGCATTTGGGTCCTACCCAGCACGGGATATATTTATTTTTACTGATGGAATGAGACGTTGAATCTACAGAGACAAAGTTAAGTGAAGGAGAATCGATTTGGGAAAGACACACCGGCTTCACCTGCCTCCCGATGGCGCCTGACTCGCGGGGAGGGATTTGAAGGCTCTAAGCCCAGCTCTGAGCCGGGTTTTGGGAAGGGTTTGACCACCCCCCTCCATCCTCCCTGACTCTGCTCCTGCTCAAGACATGACGTCGTCTCCTAAAAGCCAAGCTCAGCTATTTTGGGGGGGTTGCAGCCGTTCGATTTTATATTAAACTCTGCTCGTTGTCCATAAGGAGTTAATGAATAGATGGAATAGATGCCTTAATGAGCGGCCAGTCGATGAGGTGCCCGGTGCAGCCTCCAGTCGATAACACACTGACAACGTCCTCACGGGCATCTGCAGCAAAAACTCCTCGTGTCTGCAATATGCTTATAACCGCTATTAATTATTTATTGGTCTTTTAGAAAACGTTTCCAAGTGGGTCCCAGAATAAAAGGCTGCTGGCTCCTCTTCCTGTCTCTCGTTCTCCCTCTCCGTGCAGGCACCGAGGAGGGGCTGCATCTCCACATATACACACACCCCCAAGACTGGGGCCAGGCAGGGTCGGGGCGGGGGGACAGAGCTTTGAACAAGGGCACGGCTCCTCTCCTTCATTTCTCGGCTGTCTCCTGAGCTGGTGGAAATCGGCTCTGCGAGGGAAGCGCACACAGAGCTCCGGATCTGAGAAAATGCTCGAGCGACGCAGCATCGGGGGATGCTCAGGGAAGGACGGGCAGCGAGGCACACACAGGCAGGGATAAACTTAGCGCCAGCCCTCGCCAGGCTGTTACATTCACATGAACACGAAGAGGCCAAGGACTCCGAGCACCGAGATGCCCAAGTTGCTTTTTCCGAAGAGCCGGGACGCGGCGGGGAGGTGCCAGACTGGGCTGGGTTCGAGATGCAGCCTCTGAGAAGAAAAATGAATTATTCATCATGGCCCAGCCTGGAGATCCTTGGTGATAAATAATGCTAAGTACGAGCTTGCTACATGCCTCAGCTACAGCCTGCCCCTATGCTGCCTCCTATTTTTTTTTTTTTAAGAGTACTATGGATTACAGAGCACAATTTGATGGGATAAGTAGTGTTTGAAATTGTTCTTTAGGCTGGAAGGCTCACCTCCTTTTGCAAGGCTCCTGGAAGCTGCTCTTCAGTTGCATTCTTCAGTCATTGCTCCCAGCTGTGTGTCAAAGCACACCCCAGAGATTCAAGCACCAGTGTCATGGAGTTCCCTGGGATTTGTTCAAACAAATGAATTTTGTATTATTTTGATGGCAAAAGAGGACTGATCTTTGCTTCCCTCCACCTGTCCCCTGCATCTCCATCCCATGCTGCACAGGGAATGCAGCCTCAGGCAGGAGCTGGTGGGGCACCCCAGCGTGTTCAGCTGACACCTGCAAAAGGCTTGAATAGAATCACAGAATCACAGAATGGTTTGGGCTGAAGGGACTTTAAAGCTCATCTCGTTCCAACACCCTGCCCTGGGCAGGGACACCTTCCCCTATCCCAGGTTGCTCCAAGCCCTGTCCAACCTGGCCTTGGACACTTCCAGGGATGGGGCAGCCACAGCTTCTCTGGGCAACCTGTGCCAGGGCCTCCCCACCCTGACAGGGAAGAATTTTTTCCTAGTATCTAATCTAATAGCATCATTATAATTAATCACTCCTAATGACTGCTTGCAAATAAAGGGACAGACGGTGCCACCGTGTCCAACCTCTGGCAACGCCCCAGGAGCTGTGCACGAGCCCAAACCAGGTGATTAAAATTCTGTGTTTCCTTAAGAGCCCGTTTCCTTTTCTGAAAAGCAAGTATGTAAAAACAGCCTTTCCCTGGGCTAGGATTTGCTGAACCTGCAGCCCTTTGGCAAGGGATGGTTGACAGTGAGAGGTGGGAGTACTCCCCACCTCTGCCAGGCAGCTGCATCAGGAAAAGCCCAAAGGAAGGAGCAGGGCAGGGCTTAAAGTGGGCTTAATTTATCTGCCAAGGATATCACTTAGAGAAAGCCCATGGGCTGCAGCCACAGGGTCAGGAGCTGTTTCTATCCATGAGTTTCAAAACAAGTAGGGTCTGGCAGGAGCACCTGAAATAACGAGCTGGGTCTTCTCCAAGGGGAAGGGCAAATGGACCAGGAGCAGCTATGCTGGAGGAGCTGCCACTGCACCTCCTGCCTGCTCTCCTCTCCATCACTTGCTGATGCAAGGAATTATCTGCTTGTCGTGGTGGCAACTGGGGACATTTGGTTGTGCCAAGAAAGGAGCATGCCATGGGTACAGAGCCATCTGCCAGTGTGTGAGACAGGACCAGCACAGTTATGGGGGCGTGGCTGTGCCTTCCCTGCACACCTCCACAGCCCCGAGGTCACCAAATGCCAGGTACCCCAAACTCCTGCAGGTTCAGCAAGCCCAGAGGCCACAGTGACAGCAGGAGCGTGGCACAGGGTTTGTGCAGGCTGGCTGGGGAGCTGGGGGTGAGGTTGAGACCTTGGCAATGAAGTGGTGGGGTGGGGGGGAGTCTCTCTCTTTTCAGCAGGATGACTCTGACTTGCTGCACTCCCTTTTATTTCCCCCCCCCAGCAAACCAGAGGAATCCTGCAGGCTCCTTCCCATAAATCTGAGTAAATTCCTGCACAGGACTGGGCAGGAGAGTTGTGCACCCAGGAAGCTGAGGACGCTTTAGAGGCTGTGTTTTCCCACTGGTGCTGGAAGCCTGTTGTCCCCATTGACGTCAGAGGGAATTTTGAGCCTGCACCAGCTCCGAGAGTTTAATCATTTGTGACCTCTCTGAAGAAACCTGGGAAATTAGGAGCAGAGTTAAGAGCAGAGCCCAGGAGTCCTGATCCCTGCGTCCTTCATTTAATCACAAGACAAAGCTTTCTCCTGATGGAAAGCAAACAGAGGAGGACTGGAGCAGAGCTTTGCCATGAATTAAAATTGTTCTCACTATTGCCCAGATTGGAGTCGTTAATCCCAGTCTCTTCTGGTTTCTGCTCTTCACTCACTTCCATGTCTCAGCCTGCAAAGGGAACATGGAGGATGTGGCTTTGCAGGAGAATTTGAGTTCACTCTGGCTGGGGTTTGCAGTCCTCAGTATGGAGGGTTGAATGGCATTTTGGAAGCCCAGTCTCAGCCACGTCCTCCACTGACACATGAGCTTTTTTCCATTTGACCA
This sequence comes from Neopelma chrysocephalum, assembly GCF_003984885.1. Lineage (NCBI taxonomy): Eukaryota > Metazoa > Chordata > Aves > Passeriformes > Pipridae > Neopelma > Neopelma chrysocephalum. The sequence goes on from NW_020897735.1 coordinate 7,523,426, forward strand.
GTATGTGTTGCTTGCTGGGACTGGGGGATCTTCACAACCCTACAAATTTTGAAGGCAGTTTAACCTACATCCACCTTAACTGCTGCCAGAGGTGCTGGTTCTGCCCAGGGGCAGAGGGGTCTGCTGCCTGTGACCCTGTGATTTCCCTGCACCCTAAAACCAGCTTCATAATCCAGAATTAATCTGGGACATCAAATTGTGCTGTGGTCATATAGAATCATGGAATCATAAAATATCCCGATCTGAAAGGGAGCTACAAAGATCATTGAGTCCAGCTCCTGTCCCTGCACAGGATAACCTCAAAAATCACATCATTGCATTGTCATTTTTAAGAAAGCCCCCACCAGCCTGTGGGTCACCAGTGGTTTGGCTCTGGGATAACTCACCAAACTGACTGATCCTCTGAGGACGAGCCCATGTCCTGATGCAATAAAACATGAAACATAACACATTTTTCCTGGAGAAATCTGACACTGTGGGTTAGATCTGGGGTTAAGAAGGCTCAGACTACCTGACACAAGCAAAAGCTTCCTTTAGAAGATGCATTCCTGAAGAGGTTTGCCTTGAATAGGCCCTTTGCTTTTCTGTGCATTTCTGCACTAGAAAGCAGGGAATTGACTGTGTTTCAACTTCTTTAATTAAACTGAGTTAAAATCCATCAGCACAAAGTTTCCTGCTATGCCTACACAAAATCTGTTCAATGAAAAAGCCAAAATACAATGGCTATTACTTTCTGTCAAGTTCTACAGGATTTTCTTTTTTTAAGAGAGGCTGAACAGCTCATTCTGCACTAGTTAAATTCTGCCTTCCGCTCCTAAGCTTTTTCTTTCAAATGGATATATCTTTGTTAAACAAGCCGGGCTGAAATCCTGCCTTTTCCATCCATCCTCTTAAGGAGCTTGACTGATGCAACCTCGTGACACAGCCCAGGGAGCAGGATGGAGGGTGGTGGAAGCAGGGGCAGCAGGGTGATGGAAGGGGAAGCAGGAATCCTGCATGGAGGGCCCCACTTTCACAGCAGGAAGAGGGATGTGTTGTCAGTGTGCATCCAGAGCAGGTCACTTCTGGTCTCAAACAGCATTTAATGTCTTCTCTGTTATGACCACATCGGTCACAAGTTCCATGGATTTAGAATGGGAAGCTGCTCTTGCCAACCTCAAATGGGTTTTCTCTTTTTTTCTTTTTTAATGCAAGGCACACATTTATACACCTCAAGCTGTGCATTTAGTGCTGGTGGCAGCTCGGGGTGGGCTGGGATAGGTGTGGTGGAGGCAGCTGCCCTGGTCTCTGCCCCACTCCTCAAGAACAGGATACTGCACTCCTGTCTTAATCCCCATGGAATGCTTTGGGAGCTGTGCAGGGAAAGACTCTTTAAATATATGATGAGGCATTAAGATACATTTGCTGCTCTTACTGTGATATGTGCCATTTCCAAAGGGTGAAAGGGCAGGTTCTTCATGCAAAAAGAAGCACATGGGACTTAAAATATGCCAAGCACTGCTGCTGAGCATCTCTTAGTATCATCTTATACCAGCAACCTCTGATGGGGAGATTTCCAGGAGGATTAAACTGCAAAACCCTTTTCCGGCATCTGCTGCTTGAAGAGAGAGGGTTGCTATGGCAACAGCATCTGGCCTATTCACATGAGTTTTATAAGGGAAGAAACAAATAAAAAATAAAGCAAAGACAACACACACGTTGCACAAAAAGAGAGGTGACTTTGTCTGCCTTCATCAGAGGGAGAGTCAGAGAATTATGAATAATCCAGCCTGGCTGTTGGTTTAAGTGTGTGTTTGTCACCACGTTCCTCCAGAGCTGGAGGGTGGGACATGGGCAGAGGGGCCTTAGTTTAGCAAGGAGAGGAGGATCCACGGCAATCACACGCATGTTGATGCGTGTGTTGGGGATCCTGGGCACTCCCTGACTCCCAGGGTGGCACTGGAGCAGCTCCCAGGCATCTCTGGCCATGGTGGGCTCTCCTGGTTCCCAGCCATGGGGTCCTTCTCCTCCTCTGCATCCCTGAAGCCTGACTGGCAGCATTGACCTCCAGCAAGGGCTGAGGAGCTTCTCTGCAGGGTTGGAGTCAGATCCCAGGGTAATCAGGATGATTGAGTTTTTCCTAGGATATGGATGGGGAGGACCCCAGGGATTTCAGAGATGCTCCTAAGCAGGTATGAACTCCTGCATTCAGCACACTTTAATGAGCCTTTCTTGCTACAGCCCAGCCCAACACAAGGCCAGGCCATTGTTCTTCCCTTCCCAGGAGAAGATGGGTTTAGCAGGAATGTTGTAGGGAAGGACAAGGGGTGGGTCCATGCTGGGTCAGGCACCAGCTGTTCTCCACTTTTCCTCCACCAACTCCAGTGTGTCCTTGGGAATGGTCTCACTTTTAAGTAGAGAAGTTTTTCTGGATACTCTTTGGAGACAATCTCTTTATCGGTTTGATTTGTATTTCAGGGCAGAACAGCAGATATTAATGATGGCTCCAAGCCAGAACATTTGGACCAAGGTCTGGAGAAGGTCCAGGATGGAGACAGGCAGCCTGCACATGTGAACCTGCTGATGGGGCCCTGACAGCTGACCAGTTAATCATGGCAAAGCACTGGGAAGAGGCAGAGCTTTTCCAGGCAGTTGGCGCCAGCTGGGCAGGCATGAGGTGCCTACATGGTCCAGCACTTTCATGCCAGGGGCACAGGGAATCCAGATCCCACATACTGGCAGGTCTGCTGTGGGTAATTCCATTACACACTGGACAAGTGGTGGGGCACAGAAGGGCAGTAACTTGCTCAAGGACATAAAGTACAACTGGATTAGGTGGTTGATCCAAGCCTGATCCGTGCTAGCTGGGTGCTCTGGGGGGTTATTCCTCCTCCACACCCACATGGGTGGTTTGGAACCCAAGCCAAAACACTGTGCCATAAGCACCAGGGCTTGTGCTCAAGTTCAGGCAAGCAGGGTCGTTCCAGAGATCCCATACATCACCAAAGCCCCGTCCAAGCCCAGCATACATTCCTATTGTTTTCAGGAACACACACAGACCCAATTTACCATCTGGTCTGGAACTCTTTATGCTCTGAGCTTGATGCAAATCAACACAGCTCCACTAATTGCTGGGATGTTAATGATGCTCATGCCAAGGCACAGTCAGGCTAAGCAGCCCGGTGCCAGCTCTGCACCACACAGACAGCGTGACTGTCCCACAGCCTGAGAGGTGCCACGGCCCCTCAGCCCCAGTCCATGGCTTACAGGGCAAGGTTCACCTGCTTGGGGATGCTCCCAGAGCCTAAAATGCAAAGGTGACAGCAAAAAGAGCTAGAAAAGGAAAAGGAGTGGTGATATAAAGGAGGAATTGATCCCTGCAGACGCTCTGCCCTGCAAACGCCTTGGTGTGGAGAGGAGAGGGCAGGTAGTGAGAGACAGGGGTTGGGTGTGGGATCAGATGAAATCCTTATTGCAGATTCAGACAGGGAGAATATCTGAGCCAGTGCAGCGAAAAGCCTGTGCCTGCAGAAGGAGGTTGCAGCAATTAGCACCTCAGCATCTCCTGGATCAGGCAGCCTGCCTGCCCCTGGCCCTCCTGCCCACCACCTGCCTCCTCCTGCGGGCACGGAGCAGGGCTGGAGCTCTGGAGATGCTGCCCAAAATAGTCACAGCCAACATCCCGCAGCCCCCAGGGCCAGTCCTTCCTGCTGCTGCTCCAGCCCAAGTGGGGAGTCACTGGTTTGCCTGTGGCAGGGAGACTTCAAGCAGTTCCAAATGACCCCGTCACTGCAAATCCATAGAGCTGTGGTCGAGCTGCAGAGGAGAGGCCAATTTGGGAACCTGAAGCAAATGTATTCCCATGGCTGGTGATTAGGAAGAGGTTCAGATTAGATGTAAGGCACCACGTGTGTCTACGCTGGCTCATGGCTGTGAATCCTTAAGCATCTTCCCCAGTAACCTCCCCCTCTTCTTCATTTTGTTCTTTCACAACTGATCAGCGATTTCTCTTCCCAGCACTTGAAACGAGAGAATAGGAATTTTAGGATGCTCTGTTGGACTCATTTATTTACCCATTACCTTGTCCCACATGGAGAAAAACACTCTTTAACCTGCTGAGACCTGCCAGGACAGGGGCCTGAAGCCACCCTGATGTCCCCACAGAAAAGGCAGCAGTTGTTTGTGTACCCCAGGAGGGTCACACAGGCAGTGCCTGCCAGGATTGCCAAAGGAAACAGGGCAAAAGGAGCCTGTGGGGAGTTCAGGTTGCCCTGAGACCTCTCTTTGCTCCAGATTTTAGCTTGGAGTGGAGGGGATCAAACATAACAACAGGGCAGGGCTTGGGGCTGGCAGCAGCAGCTCCAGCTGGAGTGGGTCAGGAGCGGTGCAGAGGAGACTGCAACCTTCCCATGCCAACTGTCCATAAAGGATTTCTTGTTTCCTTTCATTAGGCTACTCAGGCTAATTATTTTCAAGTGCACTGTTCCAAGCTTAAAGAAAAGAAAATCGAGTCACTAAGGAGCTGATGCCGTGCAGGATGGGCAGGGCTGGCAGGATGCGGGGCTGGATTGAGGCAGGAGCAGGGATGAGGAGAACCTGGTCCATCACCCAGAACCCACGTGGGTTCAGAGGGTCCAACCACTTGCCCAGCTGCCAGATATTGTATCTCTGCAGCTGAGGAGGGGACCAGCAAAGCTCCACCAAAACCCCACCAGGTCCGTGCAGAAATGACCCCAGAAAGAGCTACGGGCTGGTACCAAGGGCAATGCCCCACTCTGGAGAGCCACAACCAGCCCAGGGCTGTACAACTGGCTTTAAATTGCCTGCTCTCCTCTTCCCCTCTTTTTATTATTCCTTGTTCAGCTGCAGTGGCAGTAAATCCTTTAGGAGTTTTCCACAGATCCCCTCTGAGGATGAGGCAAGGCAAATGAGCCTCTCTGGCGCTGCCCCCGTGTTTGCCCAGCCCTGATTTACACCTTCCCAGAGAGCACAGGACATGGATTAGGGCCAGGCTCTTGCTGCTGACCACTGCAGTACTTCTCCCCCTTCCCTGAACCGTGGCCTATTTTGGAGCTAATAAATCCCCCCAGCAGCCTGCCAGCTCCTCCTGGTCAATCCCAAAGAGTGGGAAAGGGAGGAGAAAAAAACAGGGGGGAAAAAAAACTGGCATCACCATGGCAACCTGCTCTTTCCTGGAGCTGCAAAACCTTAATGTTCCCACTCCCCATTTTTCAGTTGTGTTGGATCAGGCGAGGATGACAGTCGGCATCACTACGTGTTCCGAGTGTCGGATGCTCATGGAGTTGTGCTTCAAAGCAAGCTGCACGTTTTATGCATCCTCCTTCAGGATGACTGGATCCAGGTCCCTCCACGGATCACCTCCAGGAGGTGGCTGTGTGGTTTTGGGCAGCAGGACCATTCCCAGGGCAGGGAACACTATTGCCTTGCCATGCTCAGTGTGTCAGGTGGGCTCTGTCGGGACAGGGACCCCCTTGGTCACAGTCACCACCCTCCCAGGAGGTTGCTGCTGTAAATCAGGTTTGCTTTTTGCCTCATTCCCCCTTCTCTTGCTCCTTATTAACCCCCCTTTTGTTCAAGGACAGACCTTTTGTAGCTCCAAGCACACAGGGGCTGTTTATTCCCCTCTCAGCGTGCACAGCACGGAGCTGGGGCTGCAGGGGTGACCATGGCACCCTGCAAAACACTCACAGCCCTCACACCCGACACAGCAGGCACTTCTGAGCCTGGTGAAAGCTGTTGGGAGCTGGGTGGGGAGGAAGGATCAAGCTGTCCCACCACTCATCCTGGTGTCCTTGAGCTCTTGCGGGTGGGGACATGGCACCCTCAGCAGGAAGGGAATGGGCTCTCCAAGGGTGTTCCAAAGGGCTTTAAACCTCCATAATGTCTCATTTACAGCTTATTACCAGCCTTCTGTGCAGGGAAAAGCAGCCAGAGGTGTAAGGGAGGAGGCTGTGCCCCCTGGAAGGGTGGTGGAATGCTGGATTGATGCAGAGCATCCGGGGTTGGGAGCAGGAGTGGATCTGGGAAGCACCACTCATCCTAATGGATCTCAAAAGATGCTGCAGTGAACCCCAGACGAGCTTCACCCCCAGAAGCTTCCACTTCATAAAGACCCTCACCCAGGGTCACCCATTTGGGCACCACCCAAAGTCTTTCATTCCCACCAGAGAAGATGGCAGTGCAGCAGATGGGCCTGCACAGAAAGAACATTGCTCCTGCTTTATAGCTCAGGCAGCGGTGCTTTATTTATTTATTTACATCATATTTGCATTTGCAAACCCATTTCCCTTCTCTGCAAGCAGAAAGGCAGGCGGGTGTCACCAGATGGGCACGGATGGTGCTGCCCACCACGGCTGGCACTCTGAGCCCCAGGGTTCGGTGTTAATAAAGCTGGATCCCAACACCCCATTAGGAAAACGAGATGCCAGGAGCGCCTGGTGAGCGTGGCAGGGGCTGGTTTTCCTGCAGGTCTGATGAGCTCTCCTGGGCAGAGGGAACGCAGATGCTGCAGTTGGCTCTTGGTGCCCCTCCAAGACGGGCAGCGTTGAAGGGAGTGAGTGGAAGTGGAGAGCGGGTCTGGATGCCATTCAGGGGATTATCGTTATTTAATAGTTGGTTTAAGTGAGTGCAGAGCCTCGGTGCCTCCTGGCACAGGTGCACGTTTTTGGAAAAAGCTGTTGGAAAAAGCAAAGCACAGCCCCAAAATGAGCTGGATTTGCTGCCCATCCGGAGAGGTGGCACCATTGCAGGGTGCTGGGCAGGTCTGGGTGCTCAGACACGGCACCACACAGCCCCCTCCTGGGAATCCAGAAGCCAAATTGGTGGTTTCCAGCTGTGGGCTGATTTATCCAGTAGGTGCTGTGACCTGATGGAGGCAGGAGCTGCAGGGAGAAGGTGTTGTTCCACCTGGGCATCAGTGAAGTGGTTATTTATTTCATGAGATGTTTGACCAGACAACTCCCCCCATGTAAAAATGATTAAATATTTCTCTCCCAGTGCCCCTTTGCATTAAATAGTTGAGCTGCCCTTTACCAGGAGGGAAACTGAGGCACGGGCTGGACCTTCCTTTCTTGTGAATGTCCCCTGCAGAAGAGACAAGAACAGCCCCTTCCCATCTGCTCTGCTCAGCCAAACTGTCTCCCAGTGCTTCTGTGGAAGGCAGAGGCTCTGGCATCATCCCACCTTGCCTGGGCAGCCCTTGCTGTGCTGCCACCACATCTCCCCCCGGGGAGTTGGCTTAATGAAGATTAAGGAAGTGCTGCTACAAATATGTCAGTCATAAAAATAACAGAAAATAATAAAGGGAATAAAGCACCGTGGCTATCAGCCCAAGTGGAAGCCTCAATTAGCAAATATATCAATCATTGATGACATCTTAAGTAGCATTTACAGTGAGAGCATTACAAAAATGATTTGCAATTACAGCACTGCTGCAACTTTGCTGGGAGCGGAGCTTCCTGGGAAATGGGGATGCCTCAGGGAAACACCATCCAGGCTCCCAGCCCAGCACAAAGCCAGGGTTCACTGCCCTGGGTGGGATACTTAGGAATATCTGCAACCACAAGAGTTGTTGCTGCCTTTAGATTTGCCAGGGTGGGGTCGTGGAGGATGTTCAGGATGCCGTGGCACAGCTCCACGGAGGGGGAACATTTGCTCCTGCCTCGGGGTGGAAGGGGTTTGGCTGGTACTGAGGGTTGGGATGGAGAGAACACACAGCTGGATCTCACCAGCCTTGCTCCAGCCTCCTGCCCACGAGCGGTTTGGCCTCGCAAAGCCTCCAAAAGAGCCATGTGGACAGGTCCCATCTGCTCGTTCCTGGCCTGGGTACAGGGTGAGTTAACAGCCCGGTGGCACTGGCTGCAAGGAGCGGGATAAGGGCCCAGCACATCCAACCAGGACCATCCTGTTGGGTGCCACCACCTGCCCCCCAGCCGCCCCCGTGGCCCAAGCAGGGACCGGCCCACTGGGGACGGAGCCAGAGATGATTTACAGCTCCACTGCTAATGCCTAAGGCCCGGGATAAAAAGGGATTGGACAAAGGCGCTGGAACATGCACAGTCATTTATGAATATTACTAGATTACAGGCAGCTTACAGGCTCCCAGCTGTGATCAAACCCCTCCGGGCAGCGCAGCGAGATAAAGGCGACAGGAGGAGCAAAGCCTCTCCCAAACGTCCTCCAGCCCTGAGATGTCTTCCTGCACACACACACACACAAACAAAAAAACCCCAAACACACAAACACTGCCTTGTTTGCTTGTTTGTTTTAAAGGAATTTGTTGGGTCTTGCTCAAACATCCGCAAACATCCCATTTGGCAATTGATTTCCGCAGCTGGGAAGAATCAGAAAAGCAGCTTCTTCTTGAAGAAAGAAAGAAAGGAAGAAAAACACTAATTTGGAGGGGTTTTTTATTAGAAACCCCAGCGTCTCCCACTAAAAAAAATGTACTGATAAAAGATCCATTTCCTTTTGTTTTTAGTCCCTGCCCTGCTCAAGCCCTAACATGTTCCTGCAGATGCAGGTTCTGTGCTGGCGTTGATTTAATCAGCTCAGTAAACTGAGGTCAAGGCTGAGTGGAAGGAAGATGCGTGGGGAGAGCACAATGCAGCCAAAATATTTCTGCGCTCCAAGTGCAAGGTGAGCTCCTGGGGCTCCAGCATTCCAGTAGGATGATGGCTCTGCCCTGTGCAGCTCCCAACTTTTCTCTGTGCACATCTTTCCAGGGAGCAGCAAGCACAGCAAACCTCTCCTGGGAGACCCCTCTGGGCATTGGCAGGTTTCTGGATTGATGAAGTCTTGCTCTCAGCTTCAAAACCCTCTTAGCTTCAGAGCTTCATGGTAGGAGGATGGAGGGATTGCAGGTTTCCCAAAGCACGTTTTATCCCTGGGGGGTTGCAGTTTGCGGTGCTGGTGGGACCTGAGTCTCTGCTCACAGCCTGGGAATCACAGAATCTCAGAATGGTTTGAGTTAGAAGGGACCTTTTAGACCACCTCATTCCACCCCCTGCCATGGGCAGGAACACCTTCCACTAGACCAGGTTGCTCAGAGCCTGGCCTAAGATGAGTTGGAAGAGCATCCTTGCAAGTGTTCCCTAAGCCTTGCAGGCTCTGCCCACCCTGCAGCCCCCTCCCAGCCCAGCTGCAGCTCAGCTCACACTCACCCACAGCTCGGAATGTTTATGGTAAGTTTGCCCTCGGTGGTTGGTCTCCTCACAACCCTCTTCAAGGATCTGCAGTGATCAAAAGAGAGAGGAATTATTCAGAACAGTGTAACAAGGAATAAATAATGCGCCGGCAAGGGAAGATGGGGAGGTGGGAAGTGAGAGCAGCAGGAATAATAGCGGTTATCTCCGGGTGAGTAATTTGCCCAAGGGTTTGGAGTGATGGGCTGAATTGCTGGTGGGCTCTGAGGGAGCCCTGATGACTGGGGGCAGCTTTGGGGTGTCCCACACAGGACAGTGGGGAACAGCTGAGCAATTTGGGAATATTTCTGGGTGCCTCCCGCCCCCTGCCCACTCCCAGCCTTCACAAGGATCTGCCTGAGAGCACCACGGGCAGGTCTGGGCAGCCTCCAGTTACCCCAGAGCAGTGAGGGATGTGGGATGGAGGTCAGTGCTTGTCTCCACAGCCTGCCAGGGGGGGTTGATCCTGCTCTCACACCGGGGCAGCTCCGTCCCCCGGCGCCGCTGGGATTCCATTAACACGCGGGCACAGGCGCTAAATTACTTTTAATAAATACCTAATGAGGAGATGACAGCCACTTCTGGACTCTCAGCAGTCCCCTCGGTTATTCAGCAGCTCAGAAATGCACAACTCGGGTTCAGTAATTGATAGTCCACTGATGTGGAGCTCAGGGGTAGGAAAGGGCCCCATTAATTACTGCTGGGCAGCGCTGGGCTCCGGCACCAAATGCCACCAGGAGAGTGCTCTTGGAAGGATGCTGATAAAACACAGCAGCTCTGCACTGCACATCACCAGGGGGTCCTGCCTGCTCCCTCTGGAGATGGGCTGGTGGTCCAGGGGCTCAGCAGGGGACCACAAGTGCAATTAAAATTCAGGAAAACTCAACCCAAGTGCTGGCTCTGGATTTTCAGTATTTCTTGGAGGGCTTGTGGCCAGGCCTGCTCCCCACAGCCCCAGCCCCGAGCAGTCAGCCCAAAGCTGTTTGCTGCTGCACATCCCTTTCTCCAGGGTGGAAATGAGTCTGAGAGAGCTCTGTGGCATCTTCCTGTCCTAGAGCAGGGCAATGCATGTTCTGGAGGGCTTTTTGAGCCCCTGGAATTATGGCCAGCAGCAGGTTGTCAGCATTGCCCTGGGGCTGGAATGTGGGATAGGCATGGCTGCCTCCAAGCTGGCTGCAAGGTGAGGGGAAAAAAAAAAGGGATGTTGGCAGAGTGGATCATCCAGTAAAGTGGAAAACAGGCAGAAAGAGGAGAGCTGCTCTACAAATCCCCAGGAGACTAAGCCCCACGTGCATGTTCTGCTCCCCTGCCCACTGCCACACTTGAGCCATGCAAAAGAACAGACGAAATTCCATTTACAGCAAGGGAGGAGCAGAGATGGCCCCCAAATCTGTAAAGAGTTATAGAGCAAACGACCAAAAAGTCATTGTAAATCCAATCACATTAAACCCTACACTTCAGAAATGTTCCAGTGTCTCCCTAAAGCCATCCCCTGCTGAGGTAATGAATCTCAGGGTAATTTGCACAGCACCTGTCAATGAGACAATTTTCACCTTTCAATGAGGTTTTTAGGATGTCTCAGTCAATGGGATTTTCTGAGGGCGAAGGGAGATGGAGGGTTTATGGGAGTGCCTGAGGTGAACAATGGACTCCTGGAAAAGTCAGCATAAGCCTGGGCTGTGATGGATGTGGCCTGTCTCCCTGAGAAAAGCCTTCTTCCCTCTGCCACCAAGAAAAGCTGCTCTTGTATTTTGGTGACTAGAAAAAAAAAAGCAGCAAATTTTGCGATTAAAAATGGTGTTGCAGGAGAGGGATTTGGGAAGGCAACAGCAGGTCTGGAGAGGTGAGGTCTCACATTGTCCCCTGACCCCTCAGAGAAGCTGACTGGGGGTCTCCTGTGTCCCCAACACCCCCTGCTCTCTGCGTGTGCTCCCAACCCACCTCCTCCCGAGGGAGGATCTGCCCAAACAACCAGCAGATGCCTTGGCAGAACAGCCTGTGTTTGAAGATGGGAAAGCACAGAGGAGCAGAGATTAAAGGAAAGTAAACAGTTCCCTCTGCGTGCCCGGGGCTGCCTCTGCCAAGGCGCTGCCTCCGGTGCCACCGAGCCCCGCAGCTCTTTGCCAGGAGCATCCCCCCGTGGGCACGGGCTGGGGCTCTGCAGAAACCACCTCCTCCAGGCCTCACCTGGGCTCAGACACTCCATTCTCCCTTTAAAACCACCTTTAAAGCTTTTTTAGAGAAATTCTCTGGCACAAGGCACCCGTTCTGGACCCAGTCAGGGTGTCCTGGAAGGATGTTCAATAAGCAATAATCCCATGCACACACACACAGGTACCCACCAAAGATGCAGGAGTTATTAATGCATATGCATAAAAATGGCATTTCATTAGGAGCCTGATAATACCTCGGCCATATGGTGTTATATTTACCATCCACAATCCAAGCACAGACTCTGTCAGCTCCCAGAGCTCCCAGCTAAAAAGAGGGTGGAGGTGATAATGGATTTTCAAAGAGACAATTATTTGCTGGCTCTGTCACTCCTGTGGATCAATGGCAGATGTTTCTGCTGCATCCTGACCCATTTTTGATCCTGAAAACGAGCCTGTGTTGGGGCTGCCTGGCCTGGACAGAGCTGGGAATTGTCCCTATCCCTATTTGCAGCTTTGGAAGGGACAGAAGCCACTTACTAATCCTGGGGACAGCGGGATTTTGGCAGCCCTGTGGGGCTGGTCCAAATAGATGGGGTCCTTGGGGAGGTGGCCAGAGGGAGTTCTGGCTCCCTCCAGCAATGGGGTTTGTGGAAAACCCCATCCCAGCCCTCCTGCAATGGGAAACACTCTGAGCCTGCTCCGAGCTGGCAGGTCTGTGGGTTGACCTGATGTCGAGGAAACGCATCAGTTCACTTTACTGATTGTAACTAATCCGGGCCTATTTCACATCTGAGAGAGTCTTTCCTGGCTCCACTGCGGATCAACCTTTAAATAAGGACTCTGGCTGCCTGTAAATCTCTGATTAGAGCCGTGGCAGGGGAGCTGTGCTGCCCCAGGGATATCTGTGTGACGGGTATGGATCCACACACACCCCAGGGGCAGGGAAAGGGCCTGATCCTTCCCATGGGAAGGGCTGAAGGAGCAGGTGAGGAGCTGCAGGGACCTCCCTGAGCTCCAGCCACAGCACCCCATGACAGATGAGCCACTCCCAGACATCCCCCAGCACCTGCAGCCCTGTGGGGGCTCAGTCTCACCATCACCCCCCAGCCCCTTGCAGGAAGCCTTGTCTGGGTGAGTGATTTTGAAGCATCATACTGCAGAGCTGGGAAGATTATGAGAGTTTAGATGAGCAGATGCCTCCCTAGATCAGCTCCTTGCTAAATTAGCATTAGCTTTTTACAGCACCAGCAAGCTGTCGCCTGCTCAGGAGCCCCGTTCCCAGAGCACACCCTTCTGCTGGGTGTTAAAAATGACTTTGCAGTTCACTAAATGCCCTGCACCAGCCACAGGAACAAATATTTTGGGTTTTTGAGACCCCAGAGGTGGTGGGCTCTGTGCTCAGCAAGGCTGGTTGGGTGTGGAGAGCAAAGTGCTTCCCAGTGGTGCTGCCAACCCGCTCGGGTGATGCTCAGCAAGGCAGAGCCTGGGCACGGGGTGGATTCCAGCAGCCCTCCTCCAACAGCAAATCCAGGAGATGAGTATCACCCCATTTTTAGGGAGTAATGGCAGGTGCAGAGCTCAATGCCTTTTGACAGCATGTCCAGGGGTGCAATGGACCCCTCTGGCAGCCAGATAAGTTTTAAATCCTCGCTTTTACCAGAAGTCTGTGCAGGACTGATGTTCTCTGTGCCCAGAAAGGTGGCATTGGTGGAGAGCTGACAGCCTTCACATCTCTGTGAGCTGCCCATGCTGCCACCCAGGGACCCTGCTCCCAAAAATCCCTCGAAGTTATAAAAGGGGCGTCTTAGTCCCAGCACTGCAGGGTGAGGGCAAGGAGGCTCCAGCTGCCCTACAAAGTGCAGAGCCCTGGGACACAGCCCTGAGACCCCCCTGGGGACTGACAGGCCCTAGGGGTGCCTTTCCATGGCAGCAGTTTGGGTGCTGCATCCCTGCATCCCCACACACACCCACCCTCTGCTCCCTGAAAACACCAGGCCCCCACCCCACGCTGCTACTGGGGCTGATTTGATTTCCAGCCCTGAGAAGCACTTGTCTTGTATGGGCTGGTGAATAATTTATAATTTGCTTATGAGCAAAGGCAATGGGGAGTGTAGAGAAGGGGAGGGAGAATAAATATATATTTATAAAAAATGGAAAAAGCTAAAAAAAAAAAAAATTCATAATAATGCCCAAACCGATCCTGTAAACTGTTCCTTTGATCTAATCCAGAATAAATTATACATAATGGAGCTGGTTGGGTTTGCTTGCCGACAGCATGAATAAAAAAATGGAAAGCAAGAAAGCAAGCCAAATCATTTGGGCTAATAACAGTGTGCTGGGTGTATATGCTTCATCTGGTATTATTTTGCAGCAGCAAGCACAGATTTTCCTGGGAAAGAAACCCATTTTTCAACTGGGGATGTGCTGTGCAGGCAGGGAGCTGGTGGTAATGTTCCATGATGGCTGGAGCATCCAAGGAGGATGTTTTTCTTTCTCTTGCAAGGCCAAGAGATTCCCTAATATCTTCCACTGAGGGATCTGGAGCTCACTGGAGCTCAAGACAACACTTAGCTGCAGGCCACAGGGCAGGTGCATTTAGCAAAATTCTGAAACGAGGGTGATCCAACAAAACCCAACCTTTTTGATCCACAAAGCAGATCCACGGGACATTTTTGAGAACTCCAGATTATTTTCCCAATGCCTTTGCCCTCCCTCCTCTTCCTCCTCTCTCCTCCCTCCATCCTTCTTCCCTCTGACCTTGAGATGAGCTCAGCTGGTTAGAGCACGGTGCTAATTACATCTAAAATTGTGGGTTTGATCCCTGGAGAGTTGGACTTGATGATCCTTAGGAGTCCCTTCCAACTCGGAATGTTCTGTGATTGTGATTCTCCTATGGAATTGAAGTATTGAGTGAGGCAACTCATCAGGACTGATCTTTCCTGAAGAGCTCACTCCAGGACGGAGATTCATTGAGAAACATAGTCCATAAAGAATTCCCACCCAGCTCAGGAGCCAATTCCCACTCAAAGGCTAATGGAAAATCACTACCTTTCACAAGTCCGGCCACACAACTGCACTGACTTCCTCAGGATGAGAAAGGTATTGACCAAATAGCCAATACTCCAAAAATAAAAATAAATAAATATTCCCCCAGGGATGGCTTCAGCGTGCAATTAAAAATCCCAGCGAAACTCCCAGCCCTTTCAAACCTGCAATTACAGAGGCAGGGAATGAGCCAGGTGCTGCTGTGGCACAGCCAGGTCAGCTGCTGACCAAAAATGCCTCCTCAAATTTACTGTTTTGTCATGAAATCAGAGAGAGAGAGATAGAGAGAAAGAGAGAGAGGACCAGGGGCAAATGGGAATCAGTTTGGGAAAAATAAAAGGTCCCTGAAGGTCTGCACTTGGTCAGCATCCTCAGCTAAGGAGAGCTGCAGCCTCTCCCAGAGATGCCAAAGCCGTTGCTGCCCCAACAGAGCAAATGCCTTTGGAAAAAATCAGCACTTTTTTTTTTTTTTTAAAAAAAGCCACAGTTTTTACTCTGAATCGCTGTTTTGGGAGCAGGGAGAGCTCCATTACAACTAGTTCCCTGCTCTGGATGGCCACACTGGTGTGGGAACGAGCCCCCAGTTCATTCCCTGCACTGGGAGCTCCCCAAAAGCTCCCCACGAGCTCCTCACCGCTGATCACCACTCAGAAAATTCACACTCACAACAAAACCAAGGGTGAATTTAGTGTCTGGCGTGTAAAATTACGCTGCACATCAACACTCCATCACATCTGCACAAAGGGAACGTGCTGCTTCACAGCTCGTTCAGCTGTGACCCTCTTTTTCACCATTTGAAACGTCTGTTTGTTTATTTGTTCACAGTTCTTTCAAAATCCACCTTGAGGGAATTCGCTTTCCTCCTCCCACCCCAGCTCAAGCTGCGATGCTGCAGCTCCTGAATCAGAGTGTGAGGGGAAAAAATGGAAGCAGGGTCACTCTCTTCATCCCTGGCTCCGGATCATCCAGAGGGCAGGAATGCTCACGCTGCCCTAGAGATGTGCTGAACATCTCCCAGCTTCTCCCTAAAGGTGCTCAGCCATGCAGGAGGGCAAGAAGCACTTGGAATGAAGCTTAGTTCTTCTCTATAACTTATTCAGTTGTGGAGCCAAAGGGTTCCAAGCTTTTCTCATCACTTTATAGGTGGGCAACCAGGCTGTGAGGTGGGTTAGGAGCTCAGGACTTATGGAAGAGGAGCTATGTGGGGACAATGAGTAGGATTAATGCAGGTGTAATGGCTTTAAACTGACAGAGGGCAGGTTTGGATTGGATATTAGGAAGAAATTGTTCACTGTAAGGGTGGTGAGGCCCCGACACAGGTTTCCCAAAGAAGCTGTGGCTGCTCCATCCCTAGAAGTTTGGGTGGGGCTTGGATCCACCTGGTCTAGTGGAGGGTGTCCCTGCTCATGGCAGGGGTGGAACAAGATGCTCTTTAAGGTCCCTTCCAACCCAAGCCATTCCATGATTCTACAATTCTGTAACAAGCTTTGGCTCATCATCATCTTATTTTGGGAGGGCATCCACCAACTTCCTGGTGGTCCCAGACAGGACCAGGTCAAAGCAGTGCCCGAAGCCTTCACAGGTATCACCCCTGCAGGGCTGATCTGTGCTCCAGCACGATGCAACTGGTTGTTTGCCAAACTAAACCACTGTGTTGAGCCTTGGACCCACCCTGGGAATTTCCATTCCCTTGGGGTTCAGGGATCTTGCTTGTAAGCGAGAGATGTGTCACTAATTGGTTGCTGCAAGTTGTTCAGAGGAAATATGAGCTCTGAAGGTGGGTTGGAGGGAACAAGGTCCCTGTGACTGCGTGGAGATGTGGAACAGGACAGCAAAGCCTCAGCACCTCGGAGATCAATCACAATTATAAAACCAGCTTGAAGGAGACGACTGCTCGCCAAGGTCACCTGAGGGCTCTCTTATTAGAGAAGTCTATTAGTGAAGAGGCCAATAATATATGTTAGGCTGCCACACAGTCTAATTATAAACATCACAGGATGGCACAGGCTCATCTACTCCCTGCTGGTGCCTCGCTTTGCTCCAGACACCGGCTCCTTGCTGGAGGTGACACATTTTCTTGGAGAAGATGCAGATATTTCTGCAGCATCCGTGGGTACAGCTTGTGTCTGTGTTTGCCCCCCTGTGATCCCACAGGTTCGGCACAAAGCTTCTGCCAACACATCAGTATCTGTCTGTGCTGGGGCCCAGGGCTTGGCTGAGGTCAGGCTGGAGCTGGAGTTGACCACCAGCTCTGCCCAGGCCAAGGTCAGAGCAAGGGGAGGCAGAAAACTTTGAGCTGCAGTTTCAGGCACTCGTTTTGGACCTCTGTTTGCACTGAGGGGTGGTGTAGGGTGTCATGGTTTACATCAGATGTTGGTGTCATTTGTAAGTTCATCAGCAGGAGATTGGCTTCCTAAGCACAGAGGAACCACTGGCCCTGAAGTGTGTCCAGCCTGGAAATGCAGGAGAGATCAAGACCTTTGGATGTGTTTTCCCACAAGGAAGCCCCAGGGTGAAGCTGAGCTGGTCACCGGGATTAGTCCAGTGCACGTTTCCCCTCTGTCCTCAGGGTGGAAAAGCAAGGGGTATAAATGATTTCTAGGCTGAATTTTTGCCTTATCATGACCTGGATTTGCACTGTGTGCCTGGCAGGGGCTCAGCAGGGCTGTCTGCTGCTCCTCTCCGCATGGGAATGCCGGCCATGGGAGCCATGCCCCAGGTTCCTGAGGACAAGGCATTGCATAACTTCCAGCCCAGCAGACGCTGGATCAGCTCCACAGCTGGTATAAATCAAAAGAGATCCATCGAGGTCAATCCTGGCCAATTGTATCCACTTAATCTTCTCTCGGGAAGCACCACTTAATCGATGTGCAGAGCTCGCAGGGAGCCTTCTCCAGGCATCCTCCATCCTCAGTGCCCACTCAAAACCTCTTCCCAAAAGGACCAGAATAGAAACACCTTCAGCAGTGTCTCCTTTCTGAGTGCCTGTGCTGGTGGAGGGCCAAGAAACAGCTCAGTTCTGCTGGGATCCAGGATGGCACCCAGGCACCCAGCGCTGCTGGACAAGGCTGGTCCAGCAGGAAACGTAACCAGCTGCCCCAAAAACCATCAGCATATTCCAGAGGGACACGGGTAAAATCCTGCCGAGCACCTGCACCCACTCACATCCCTTTGTCCCCGAAAATTGTTTCATTTTTCATATCACAGCAGGAAAAAATTCCTAGAGGTTGCAAACTGCCACAGATGTCTCCAGCTGCTGATTTTCCAGTTTTCTGTTTGTGATGCCCAGACCAGCAATGCCCCCACTGCCCTGGCCCCCACCCCAAACAGCCCTCATTGCAATTAGCATTGAATTTTTTAATTTAAAAGTAATCAGGGTGGAAGTTGTCCCTGTCAAAGCAGTGGTGGGCTGGGAGGGCTCTGCAGGAGCTGGGGAGCTCTGTTGCCATTGTGGGTTTGGGATTTTTTTTTTAAACCTGGATTTATTTTCCATTTTATTTGTCTTAAATGCCTGGGGTCTGGGGTGGAAAGAGTGAACATCTGGGAAGAAGGATTCTTGATAATTCATATTCCAGGATGGTCCTGCTCCCAGCCTCAGCAGGATTCTCATATTTAATTAAAAAATGTAAAATATTTACACCTGTTAAGTGCAGTGATTTCTCTCCCTCCCCAACCCCTCTCCCCATCTGAGAGCAAAGGGGGTGTAGCAGGGTTGTGATATTTGTGGGGATCCTTCACAAACAGTGAAATAATTAACAAACTGGGAGTTTATGGCCGGGTTATTTTTTCTGGGGGATGTTTTCACCACTGCAGCAGCTCCCAAATTTAATGCAAAGCACAAAGCAAAGAGAGGCTTCATGCAGTGCCGACAGTGCCGGGGCTTTTTGGAGAGCTCTGCACATCCTTCAATGCCAGGAGAAAAGCAAGTCATGGAAAAAGCAGCTTTCTAGTGGGAGTTGTCCCTGCCCATGGCAGGGGATTGGAATGAGATGATCTTTAAGGTCCCTTCCAACCCAAACCATCCTGTGATTCTGTGATTTCGTGATTCCCCAGCAGGTGATCTCAGAGGTCAGCCAGAAGCAGACCAGGATCAGGCCATGGGATGCAGAGCAGGAGAGGCAGCTCCAGAGTTCCATTTGGGGAGATTCCCTGGGTTACAGAATTGTCACTCAGCCATTTCTTCCTGAATTTCTCACTGTATGGGAAACCGGAGAAAACCGGGATAAATCTGCTTTTCCTTGTTTTCACTGCCGGGATCTTTGTATTGGAAAGGGACAAAATAGGAGAGATCCCAGGATGTTCCCCAGTGCTGGGCAGCTCCATGAATTTCCCAGGGGGGCTGCAGGTTTGTGCTCCGTGTGCTCCTGCTGCCGAGGGAGCTGAGCGTGTCAGGGGGTCTCAGGGTGTCCCTGGTGAAAAGGGGTGACCACAGGCAGTGACCCCCATCACCAGCCCCACCCACCTGCCTGGGCACCCACCTCCCCAGCCCTGTTTGCTGCCATCGGCCTCCCTGACCTGCTGCCACAAAATGAGCTGGATTTTCCTAAAGCCTCCCTAACAGCCGGCTAATTTGCTGGCTGTGTGCTCCTGCTTCCCTGAGGGCTTGCCGACCTCGAGGGGGAGAGCTGATGGTCCGGGGACACGTCCCTCCCAGAGGGCTGCTCCCACCGGGAAGGGGGAAGCCCCGTGGGTCTCATCCTGCATGCAGGGGCACAAAACTCCCATGGGATCCCCATGGAACAGCACCACGCTGGGATGCTCAGCTTCCTTTGCTGTCAGAGCTGGCAAGGCAATGGATCCAGCTGCTCCCTGGTTAATTTAACCTCACTAATGAACCCCCCTGGCTCATCTAGCACAGAAGAATAGAGGAGAGAGGTTTTTCTCTGGGTAGATGAGCGTGAGAAGCACGAAGAGGTGCAGACACATCCCTGTGCCTGGCTGGGCTTGGACACAGGGAGCGTGGCAGGCAGAAGCTGGACACACTCTGCTGGTCAGCATTCCCACACTGCAGAGGAAATGAGTCTTGTCTTTGCAACCAGAAGCTGACACTGAGCAAAAGAGTCTTGAAATTGCAGGATAAAAGTGGTGTTTGAAAGCCCCATCTAATGGCCTGCAAACTTTATAAGTGCTTAATGAGCTGAGCACTGCAAAGCTCGTGGCTCCTGGGTTTGCAGTGTAATTAAACCTTTCTCTCTCCTGCCCCTGCCTCCTCCCCATGCTCTTGCTGTTGTAGGCATCCATTCCCACAAGCATCCCTTCCACCCCGGGGGTTCTCCCCATCCTCTTCATCCCTCCTCCAAAGGAACACAAAAGCTTTTCCACTCTAGCATCCTTCTTTAGGATCTTTAAAAGGATTTAACGGAATCACAGAATTGTTAGAGTTGGAAGGCACCTCATCTAGTCCAACCTGCCTGCTAAATCCACCATCACCCCGGGGCAGGAGGCAGCCAGGAAGGGCTTATTCACCCCCCAAAATGTCCCACTGGGAGGAACATGTGCTGCCCTGACACTGGGCATCCTCCTGAGAAGGGAAGTGTTTGTACCATGGATGTTGGAGTAGAGGCAGGAAGAGCAAGGCTGACCCCAGTGCTTTGATGGAGACATCTTTCAAGGAATCCCAAACAGGCTTGTTAGATGTTTTATTCAGTTTTTATAAGTATTCCTTGCCCTAAAAGAGTAAATGAGGAGTCTGGGGCAATGCCAAGGGGTCTCTTTTTTATTTCTCTTGGCAGTAAGTCGGCTTTCAAATAATTATTGCCATAAGGAAAAACAACATGCAAATTCAGGCCCCTGTCCCTTTTATCTCCCCCTCCCCTCTCCTCTTCCTTCTGCTGATTCCCCCTCTTTTAAATGCAGATCAGCCCTGGCATTCCCCACTCACTCTCTGCCCCTTTTTGGGAGATGACAGTTGTGGTTTCACAACGAGTGGAAGGTGGAGGGATCCTTCTTTCTGTCCTTGCTTTTCCCATTTCAAGGCACAGGGCACAACCTGGTGCAGAGACAAGGCAAAGAAGGAACAGAATTAAGACCAGGGTGATGCACCTTGGACCCACACACCTGCCTGAGCTGCTGGAGAACACGGTGGTATGTGAGAAATGCCAGTATCTGGAGTAACACTGGGTGTGGGAGAGGGACAGTGGGTTCCCCAAGGGGGCAAAGGACAACTTTGGGTGCAAAAACCTCAGTCTGCACAATCCTGTGTGAGATCCAAAGTGATGCTTCAGGTCTGAGTGAGATGGAAAGGTTTAACCTGAAACAAGGAGCATCACCAAAGCAGGCAGAAGAAACAACCTCTGCCCTCAGTGGACCAACAAGGAGGGAGAGCAGGGCTGGATGCTGCAGTGTGGGGAGGTGAGCAAAGTCAGGCTTTCCACTGAGGGAAATCCACCCTGAGTGTGAAGCCCCGCTCTCCAAAGCACCAAACGTGTTCCCCCGCGAGCACGAGCCTGAGGAATCCTCTGCTGCTCTTCTTTCCTATTTGAAAAGCCATTAAAAAAAAAATGCTGCAAACATCTATAATGGTTGTAAATAAATTATAAAAGCAACAGAAAGGAAAGTTGAAGTGGAAAATCCATCGGAGGCTGAGAGGCAGTGATGCTCTCCTGGGGCTGGCAGCCGCCCCCAGCCCTGGCCCAGCATCCACTGGCTGCTGTATTTGAGGTGGGATTTGCCCTTCCACGCCTGCAGAGCTAAAAGGGCTTTGAATAAGATCAGGTTTTCTCTTCTTATCCTGCTCACAGAGCCTGAATCAAACACGAGCGTTTCTCAATGTGCAGTAGGAAAAATCCAAGCCATTAGCTGTTGGAAAAACTCCTGGTGCTGTGCTTGGTGGTGCTTCCCAACAGCATCCTGAGCTCCACAGAATGCTGATGTGAGTAGCCCCTCTCCAGGTGTATGGGCTGGGATTTGAATCTCCTTCCAGCATTTAAATGCCCCTGAGAACCCAAGAGTTAAGGCAAATCTTTACTCAGGATCCAGATGAGTTGGGTACGTTGTATCCACAGCATGAACAATAAATTCCCTTTCCCAGTAATTTCACAGGGAAGGAGCGCTCAGCTGGGATGAGGCTGGGCGTACATCCAGCACTCTGCAGCTGAGTGGGTGTTCACAGCAATGGACATTTAATCAAAGAGCATGTTCCAGGTGCCTGTGGGTGGCTGTGTGCTCCAGGGATGGGGCAGGTGGGAGGCTGGATGCACAGGGAGGTTGTGACCTTGCTCTGACCTTGCAGTGACCACCATCTCCTATCATGACCACAGGAAACCTGGCTCTTGGGTGCTGACTTATGGCTAAAAGCTATAATTTCTGAGCTCCTCCATCCTCCTGCACCACCCCACTGGCCCTTTTCTCCCGTGAATCTCTGATAGGGATAAAAAAGTTGATAGGTTCTACCACTGTGAATCTAACATCCTGCAATTATTTCTGCAGAGACAAAAACACTCTGGTAGAAACTGAGCCCAAGCCAGGCATCCCTTCTCCATCCACATTTTAGGAATCTTAGTGTCTCTCCGTCTTTTCCTGGGGGGGGGGGGAAAGACCAATTATCTAATTTCATCCCAGAAAAAGACAATATTTAACAGCTTCCAGCCAACACTCCCCTCCAGGACTTCTGGATCTTGATGCATAATAGCTCAGAATCAGAGGGGTTGTTCCATCGGGTTCAGGTGCTGCTGGAGCTCCTAAGCCCAGACCCCAACCTCCCTCAATTCTCCTCACCTTTTCCCGCTGCAAATGTGCCTGGAGATTTGCTGCACAGCGATGGGAGAGACAAAAACCGGGTGGGATGGCGAGGAAAAATAAGTGTTAAACCCAAGGGGCTGGAATTGCAGCAGGCAGGGATCCGCCAGCATTCCCGAGGCCAAATCACAAATGAAAAGAGACAGGTTGCTCTGAGGAGCAGTTTTAGAAATGCAGACAGCTCCAGTCCTGGGGGATGGGGGGGGTCATATTCCCAATGGACATAAATGGACGTGGTGCCATTAAATCCCAGGCAGCTCCTCACCTCCCGGAGCACTGACCCGCTCGGCCCCCGGCCGTCCCCTCACCTCCCAGCCTTTATTAAAAGCTGCCTCTGGAGATGTGGATGGCATGAAATATCACCAGGGATTTGCATATATAAAATTCCCTGAAACAAATTGCTTTGGTGGTGCAAAAGTTCACGTCAGAGCGGCCCAGGGGGCATGGGGGTGACTCAGGGAACGTTTCAGCAGCGCCTGATGCCGTCAGCATCGGTTTTCCCAGAGATGAGGCAGGAGCAGAGCTGTGCTGATGGGAATGAGAACAGCCTCTCCCAAGAGCCAGGCTGCTGGGCAGGAGCTGGGCACGAGGGACTTGCCATGGGACTCATACCAAAGGGAGCAAAGGTAGGACACTGTGCCTGGCTGGACGCCTGCCTCAATCCTTTGGGGCTGCAGAAGGACCCTCGCTGGCTTTGGTGACCCACTCCAAGTGGCATCTCAGATAGTTTGTGGCAATTCTCAGGAAGAATTTCTTCATGGAAGGGTTGTCTAGCATTGGAAGGGGCTGCCCAGGGAGGTGGTGGAGTCACAATCCCTAGAAGTGTTCAAGAAATGACTGGACATGGCACTTAAAAAGCTCTGGTCTGGTTGACAAGGTGGTGTTTGGTCAAAGGTTGAACTCGATGGTCTTGGACTTCTTTTCCAGTGTAAATGATTCTGTGATTCTGTAATTCAGCCTGGGTAGGCATCCAGACCCCACATGGAGCATAGAGTTTAGCTCAGAAATATCCCTTGGTCCTGCTGGTGCAGTTCCCTCCAGGGCTGGTGGGATTCACAGTTTGGCATTGCAGTATCTGCCTGGGCAGGCTGGAGCGAGCTCTCAGCTCCTGGAAATAACTCCTCCACTGCTACTCCATCAATACCACCCTCAGCACACTCAATTGCTTTTTGTGTTTCTTCCCCGTGCACTGCAGCACATGTACATACACAGAAAAACACAAACTGGTATAAATTAACTCCCAGGCAAAGCCCGAGGACTTATAAATTGCTTAAAAATCAAAGCACATTCCAGGGGGGAAACGAGGTAAATTGGAAGGGGAAAAATGTGCATATAGGCTTTTAATAAAAACAGTGTCAGAGAGGGATCTCACAGCCCTTTCAAGATGTTAATTAACCAAGTCCCAGCACAGCCTTTGAGGCAGAGAGGAGTCAATGCCCCCAACCATTTTCCAGATGGATGTGTATGTCAAAGCTGGCTGAAACCCCTCACCCCATGGAGGAGGGAGCATTTCAGGGCTCCCTTCTGGGGCACTGGAGGAGCAGAGATTTCACAGCTCTGCTGTGCTCTGAGCAACCCAGGAGCCAGCACTGAGTGTAGCTGAATGTGCAAGCCAGGGACAGATCTTCCAGGGAAGGAAATAGGATCAGAGGGAGAATAGCTGGGAAGAAAAGCAAAAGCAATGAACGAAAAAAGGGTTTTCTAAATGAAAAATATAAATCTAAAGTGCAACCCCAGCTTTTTTCCATTCCAAAGCCATGAAGTTTTAATGCTGGAAGCTGGAAGCCAACCAGGAAGTGATGGAAGCGAGGTTCAGCCCAAATATCCCTGTTGGGAAAGCAGAGGCCCTCCTGCTGACTTGACTCCAGGATCCAGAGCTGTGATCAATACTCCCAATATTGCAAACAGGGGTGGTCATAAAACACCTGCTTTAATTACTCAAACGCTGCAGCTAAACAGCAAGCCCAGATTAAAGACCTGCAGCCTCTCTGGGGTTGCTGGGAGCCCTGGGAAGGGCCACGGTGGCTTTGCCAGGCAGCCCCTGCCCACCCCGAGGGGGTCACCACACACAGGGACCTGCCCGGGGCTCCCACAGATGCCACTCCGAGTGTCACCATGTTTTCACCCCAGATCCATCCTGCTGCTGACTGTCCCCAGCCAGCCTTAATATTTTCCTGGCTAATCTTAGCAAAGTTTGAGTCGGAATAGAGATCGATGTGTGAAATGGAATATGTTGAGATATATTCTGAATATATAGCCGGGAGCGTTTCATGATGGGAAGGCAGCAATGACTCCAGCAGTGTTTTTCCCCAGACTCAATCTTGGCACACTTTGGCTTTTCCTCCCAAGGACCCATTAGTCACTGCCCTGAATGTAAACCAGGCTTGCGTGTGACAAACCATCCAGTTCCCTCAGCCTTGCAAAGATCCCCCACATTGTAATTCCAAAATAACACCACACTTCTTTAATGATCAATAGCAATTACTAAGTCATTTATATCCAATAAAGGCTGCAGCAGGAGGTCTGTGTGATGCATTACTGTATAAATTCACACTATGAAGCAGATTAACAAAGCATTATGAAAAGCAAGCTTATTATTTGCATGAACACGAGGCTCAAGAGCTAATTGAAGCAATCCAGCAAAATGTCAATGACTCCTTTTGTATATGAAATATTCATTAAAGGCGAGCACTTATTTGTGAGAGATTGTTTATTTATACCTTTTCATTTGCATTCTGCTATAAAACTGGCTGTCTTTCCATTAGGGCGCAGCCGGCATCGCTTTTCCTTGGAATCACTGGGACTTTGAAATTGCCTCCTGTCTAGAGAGAGCAACGGGGGATTTTTCTTGAGCAAGGGTTTTATCAAATGCATCAGGGCTGACGGGGAGAGAAGGGGAGCAGCCACAGGAGGGATAAGCCTCCCTGTGCTTCCTGATCTTCCCTCTGCCCTCTTCCCGGGTGTTTCCGTGGCACTGAGGGAGCCTTGTTTGATGGCAGGTTGGACACTCAGACCCTCTGCAGAAAGACCCAGTGGAGCTGCCAGCCTTGCAATGCTCTTTGCACGTCGATTTGGTATTTTTACGTGTTTATTAATGTTGATGAGCATCGTTTGACCCACGCAACAGCAAGCAAAAGTGTGGTGAGGGACCCACCTGCCCCCTTCAGAGCCTGCCGGGGCACAACCCACGGTGATGGATGGACATCCAGGCTCTGCCCTGCTCCCCTGGGTCTGTGCCTGCCAAAATTCTCGTGGTGTCACCCCTTCTTGTCACCTCCCTGCAGGGAGAGCCCGAGGCTGGCAGGGCACGGCTTAGAAAAAGAGCCATTCCCCTCCCCTTTCCCTGTTTGGGTTTTTATCACTGTTGGCATCATGTCCAAGCACCAGGGTGGCAAGCTCTGAGTGGGGAACAGGGAAGACCCCACAGAACCACAGGGAAAAGCATCCCAAAAAACCAGCAAGAGCTGGGGGGGCACAGCCCTATTTCACACCTCTTGTGCCACGTGCCCCCAGGGAGGAGGCTCGGAGGGGCACCGAGGGTCTGGGAGCTGCGTCCCCTCCCCACACTCGCTGCTTTCTCCAATTGAAGCCACAAATGAAGTTTTTCCCAGCCCATCCATTTGCTAGGACAGCTCTCGGGCTACAAATCAATGCGCCACCGCATCTTATTTGCTCTGCAGCCAGCTGAGCAAAACAATGTAGCGCCAACAGAGACATGAATCTCCTTCATTTATCTTTGCACTAGAAAAATTTCAAGGCTGGAGCTGGTTTGTTGTTTGTTTTTTTTTTTGGCTATTTGGCAGCAACTTGTCAGGAGCGTGACGTGTTACGAATGGCTGGATGGGGGCTCAGTATTTGTTTTCTCCGTGATTTCCTCGGTCTGAATTGCAGTTTTTACCAACACACATCCCCAGGTGCCAGAGACAAATGTTTGACCAACAGCTCAGGGCAGGACGGGAGGATCAATCTTGCCTCGCTGCCCGGAGGGACGCTGTGAGGGAGCTGGAATTATAATTATCCCTAATAACGCCGAGGGGAAGTGTCTGTGCAAGGCCCCCATGGCTGAGGGTTGGATCCTGGGGCTCAGAGTGCCAGGGGGTGCAGGAGTGAGCAGCCCCAGAGGGGTGAAGTCCCTTTCCCTGCCCCTGAGCAGAGTAGCTGAGCTGCAGCTCTGCCTCTCCCCTCAGATCACAATCAGGACCTGCAGCGCCTCACCCCAAAAATCCCTTCCCAGCAGCGACTTTTGGGATTGCAGCTACAGTCATTTCATGGAGCGTTTTTGCTGATCCCCTGAGCTCCCTCTCCCACAGAGGGGGTTTGCCCAGACCCCATCCCACCAACTCACTCAGCAAAAGGAGCAAGCAGGCTCTTGGCTGACCCTTCCCAAAGCTCTCAGAACTCAACCAGAGCAGTGAAACCCCACGGGACCCCTCACCAGGGACCTCAGAGCCACATTGCACAGACATGTCTGGTCCCTGCAGATGGGAGCACAGCCTCTAGTTCTGGAGCATCCACAGGAAACACCAGACAAACACAGGCTGCTGGTCCTGCAGCCCCCACACCTCCATCCTGCCCCAACAGCAGCTGCTGCTGTTATTGCCACTTCATTAGCAGAGACACCGAGCAGCAGAGACTCCACTTAATTCTTGAAAGCACCCAGCAAACCCTGATGCTCTCCACAGAAGTGGAATTCAGGAGGGCAGAGCGTGATGGAAAAATACCTGTTCCTGCTGTGGGAGCCAAGCCCTGGGTGCTCCAGCAGCCAGGGCCAGCAGGAGGGTGCATGGGATGAGCCTGGCTGAGGATGCATGGAATGTCCAAGGATGTGGGGCAGCAGGCTCTCTCCCCGCTCATCCCGGACCTCTGGCATTTCCCCACGGTGTAAGAGGCAGCAGATTCCCGTAGAGCTGTGGGAAGGGAAGGATGTGAGAGCTACTGAAGCCACACAGCAGCGAGGAACGAGCAGCACCGGGAAAACGCTGACATCAGTGCGCTGGCTGCGCCCTTAATGGGTTTTAAATCACGGAGGTTCAACAGGAAAAAAACAGCCCCTAATGTTTACTCACACTTGCTCGGCTTCTTATTTGCATATAATTGCTTCCTGTCACAGCCACCCAGAGCCACTTAATCCCAGCAGTCAGACGAGGGCTGTGCAGGGAACGCCGGAGTCAAGTCCTGTGGTGCCTCGGGAGCCACGGCTGTGTCCTGTGGCTGTGTGAACATCCCAGCAGGACATTAATTATAGAGAGGAGCACAGAGGAAAAATGAGGCAGGTGAAAACAGGAGGTTTTCTCTTTTTTTTTTTATTGATACCTATCAACTGTGGGGATGCCGAGGACGCTCACTGCCAGAATCCAAGCACAGCTCACTTCTGCAGCAGAACTTTCTTCTCCATTTAGCATGGAAACCCCTAACACTCATCTTCAAAAGCACATAAAACCTTCCCAATAATCATAGAATCACAGAATGGTTTGGGTTGGAAGGACCTTAAAGATCACCTACTTCCAACCCCCTTCCCTGGGCAGGGACACCTTCCACTAGCCCAGGTTGCTCCAAGCCCCATCCAGCCTGGCCTTGGACACTTCCAGGGATGCAGCAGGCAAAGCTTCTCTGGGCAACCTGTGCCAGGGCCTCCCCACCCTCACAGGGAAGAATATCCCATCTAACCCTGCCCTCTGCCAGTGTGAAGCCATTCCCTCTTGTCCTGTCACTCTGTGCCCTTGTGAAAGTCCCTTTCCAGCTCTCCTTTAGGTACTAGAAAGCTGTTAATTTAAAAATCACATTAAACTGGGGTGATTTCATAGACCTGCTCCATGACCCTGCTCAAACCCACAGCCTGGACCAGCCCCAGCCCCCTCCAGCCCAGAGATGGCTCTGATGGTTCATTTGCTGGTGGGCTGGGCCAGCAACAGGGCTTTCTGTTCACCCTGCTTTTCAAAGTAAAGGATAATAAACACACCAAAACGCCTCCCAGGCCTTTTGCAGGAGAAACAGTCACCGGAGTGCCCCTGGAGGTGAGGAACTGGTGGCATGAGGCAGCTCAGAGGATCCAGGACGTCCTAAGCAGCCCCAGTGCCCAGCGCAGGGGGGAGGGAGCGCGAGGAACTCGCCGTGCCTGTCCTACTTTCCTGCTCATGTGATGGTGCTGCTGATGCGCTCGCGATGCATTTTTTAAAAACCCGAGTCTGTCTTGAGGATTTAACTCCAGAGACGTTTTCTGAGGATGATGTTAGAGATGTTGGAAAACATCATTTCCAGGGAGGGCTCGGAACCAGCTGAAACCAGTCCTCTGTGGGTCTCTGAAGCTCTTAATTAGACAAGAATTATCCACCTGAGAAACATTTGATTCCTAACAAGGGCAAATCTCCGTTTCACTGGGATTAGTATCACCTGCACTCCTCAAGCTCAGTAACATCCTTCAGTACATGTATCTGTTTTCTCACTTGTCCTGTCACTATCTGCCCATGCAAAAAGTCTCTCTCCTTTTTTATAAGTATTGAAAGGTCCAAATGAGGTTTTAGAGCATCTCTTGAATAAAGCTTTGGACACGTGGTGATCTCTGTGTGTGGTTTCTTCCAGCTTTTCTCCAGCTTGAGGGAGGCACCACGGTGCCCAGGCTTCAGCTTTTTCCTAACAGGCCACTGCTTATGTGGAGACCATGAAATTTTAACTGAGTTCTGTGTTTTGCCAAGGCATTCCATGGTTTGGCAGTGCAGGAGGAGGGTACATTGGACGGGCTGATGAGAGGCAAACAAGGGGGCAGATTTGGGCCATTACATGTTACAGGAGATGGAGATAAGCTAATTATTACACTAACAAAGCTCCTGGGGGGGAAAAGTGCCCTATATTTCATTTTATTCCACTTTATTTTTCCTCTTTCCGAGTCCCACGCTCTCCCCTCAAAGACGTCACCGCGGACGAGCACGTGTTGGCTCCGATGATTTATTCAGGAGCCACATCGGCTCTGCCTTCCACTCCAACGATCTCAGGATCTCAATATTTCATACGAAAATCTCCAGCTCTCTGTCCCTGTTTCTGCCTAAAGCTCCTGGCTCCTCTCCGAGGTGCAAAGACGTAAGAGGTGCAGAGCTCCTCTGCCGCTCCCAAGTTTTTTCCGAGTTTTCTGGATGCTTTTGAATCTCTCCCTCCCCTCGGTCTCTCCAGCAGCCTGGCCTGTCAGCGGTGTGACAGGGCATGTGACAAACCTGGGATGGCACCGTGTCCCCTGCCAGTGCCACCATCCCTGTCTGTGCCTGCGGTTCATCCACGAGCCGCTTCTCCCGTGACAGCCACGGCACGGCAGCAGGGCACAGCCATCCGAGTTCATGCCTGGAATTAACCAGGATTTACCCAGCAGTGACCCTGCTTTCAGCCCCTGGGTAAAGAAACCCTCCTTCCTGGAGCTGAAAAAAGGCCCTTTTCAGCATGACTGCAGGGGAGGAGGGAAGGTTTTGCCTTTTTCTGCAAGGCTTTGCCTTTGTGCGCAGGAAAACCACGCCTGGGATTCAGGTTGTGTTGGGAGATGCTGAAATCACTGCATTCCTTGAGCTTCCAGGGGCTGCAGCCTGACTCCTCCAGGCTGGCTGGCACCTCGGACAGAGAGTCAGGCTGTGACACTTCCCTGCCCAAAGATGCAGCAACTCCCACGTGGTTGGATTGAAAACTGTTCTGAGGAACAGGACGGAGAAGCACGTACAACCTGATTGCTCCTTGGGAGAGGGTAACAGTGTTGATGGAAATTATTCTCCATGAATGGTTTTAATCAGCCTCATGGAAACACTTGGCAGTGGTGCTGCATCACCTGTTACCAGGGATGTCCCAACTCTGCCTAAACTTTGGGAGGAGAGGCGGGATGGAGAAGTCGATGGATGGGGAAGTCTGGTGGGATGAGCTGGTTTCTGCCCTGAAAACCATCGAAGAGTTCAGCCCTGCTACCATGTGCTGGTCCAGAGGGAGCAGAGAGGCTGAGACAATGGGGCTTCTTAGGCTGAAAGTTGGGGACTTTTTAATTTTAAGGGCTACAGTACCCCAAAAATAAATCTCTTTTCCAAGGCAGTTACAAGCCCACCCCAAATCCTTGCTTGCTCAGGTCACCTTTTAAGCTTCTTGGTGCTTTTTTAACTTTTTGAACCCAAATTTGGGGTTTGGTTGAAAAGGAGGATGTCAACCAGACTGATCAGACCAGGAGATTCAGCAAACTACTGGTCTCCCATGGAATAATTCAGAGACAAGGGGGAGCAGGATGTGCAGGGGACAGGGATGTGCTTGCATCCCGCTGCATCCCACAGCATCCATATGGAACAGAGTTGCTAAAGAGGGATACGAGAGCCACCAGAAAGTTATGGTTCAATTGGAGAGAATAAAGGGAAAAACCGAGATGATAAATTAATTTCAAGAGGGGGAAAAATTCATATCTTTTCACTGCTCTCCCAACAAAAACATAAAACACAAACAAATCAAAGGGCTGGAAGTGCTTCCAGTCTGGGACATGACCTGACTGAACAACAGGCTCTAATGTGGAGGGAGCTCCCAGGAGGATTAAACCACTGATAATAAATTATTGAGAAATATTAGGCAGGGAATGGGCCTGACGCCAGATTGATTCACGGCAACATCCATGAAGAACAAACGTAGAAATGCCAAAAAACCTGAGAGCAAAGCAAAGCTGAGACAGAACTGCGAGCTTTGAGCTGAGAAGAAGGGAGCAAAAGCATCACTCAAAGGCTCTTTTGGGGTGTAGAAAAGACCTGGGCAGAGGGTTGGAGGATCTTCAAATCCCCAGGGGTGCAAACAGGCAGCAGAGCCCAGATGGGAGCAAATAGGGGATTTTCCCCCCTCCTCGTCCTCTCCACCACGGGCAGCCCCAGTTTTCCTCCACAGGTGGCCATGCCCAGCCCTGGGCTCTGGGTTATCCTCAGTTTGGCTGGAAAACTGGCTGGGTGCCCATGGTGCCATACACATCCTGGAGGCAGGAGTACCCCAGGATTGACCCTGCCTGCTCTACTGCCTGCCTGCTGTAATGAAGGGAACAAAGGAGCCAGACACAGCCATTAAAGGCAGCTCAATGAATTTAATTTAATATTTTTTTCAGTTAGTGCTGTTAATCACCATAGGCACACGTCAGGAGCCTGATGCATATTTAAACTGGGCCAGGAGCCAGTGATTTCTCCTATGCAATTTTCTAATGTTAATAATGTTTCCATTAGCCATATTCAGGAAATCTGCCATTTTTTGTCCCCTTCTGGCCTGTACTTTTTACTTTTAATTATGACCCAGTGTCAGCTATTGAATGAGTTGACGCATTTGAAGCGTCTGCAAAGATTTCTTTTTAATAATGCAATTTCTTGGCTGTAATAGCCTTATAACGTGAGTAATTAATGAACCACACAGGCAGTGTGCTCTCAGAGGCTGCCCATCCATTCATAGCAAAACCTGACAGTGGAAAAGATGCTCCAAACCACGAGAGATCCAGGAAAAATCCACAGGGACTGTCGCTACCCCCTTCTTTGGGAGAGCAGAGCTGGGGGCCACTAGACCATCCTTGAAGATGATGCTCCAGCTGCAAAGTGGGGGTCTCTTGCTTATCTCCCCACCACTTATTGCCCCAGGGGATGGTCCTGCTTTGCCTGGGGGTAAATCCCCCTGTTCCATGGCCGCAGTGGGTTCCCCCGAGCCATCCTCACATACTGGTGGGACACTGGCATTAGTGTCCCCTCCCTGGCAGTGACAGAGGAATGGTGACAGCTGTGCCATGGGAAGCAGCCCCTGGCACACAGTGTCCTTTCCTCCCCAGTCCCACACGACTGACTGAGGTGGGATCAAACGATGCCAACAGTCCCTCCTGATTTCAAAATCCATGGATCTGGGCTTCAAGAAATTAGTCCTCAGGAGCTATGGGGGAATGTTTAATTCATGCCCTGTGTCCCAGTTGTCTGATTACATTGCTTTGCATCACAGACAGTGATACATGCAGAGATTTGGGAGAGAATTGGGGTTTTTTTTCCTATTCTGTGCTCTCCTCCAGCCTTGGTCCCTTCAAGCCCTCCCAGTTCTGCTTCTCAGCATCCCAGGCAGTCCCTTAGTTTCAATAATAACCCCAGGCCACTTTCACAATCCCCCACCACTCCAAAAATTAAGGGTCAAGAAAATGTGGCAGCAGAAAAAGCAGATAGTTCATTAGAAACTGACTCTTCAAAGCAGGATTTATCCCTTATTTTGTACAGATATGGTAGCCCATTGCTCTGACAGGGTACAAGGGATTTTACCCACCACTTTGCTACTTAGAAAAACACCCATGAAAGCCAGAAAGGTCCAAAGGGAAAGCCCTGGGGGCTCGGGGGGGCTTCTGCTGTGCCGGGTGGAGGGTGATGGGGCTGGAGCTGCCAGTGCCGATGCTCCCTGTGGGATTACACACCACTTTCCTGCTTCCCCCATTTCTCTCCAGCCTGCTCAGCCATGTGAGACAGCTCATTAGAGCAGCCACAGATTCAAGCAGAAGAGATGATCAAGTTGTAGGGAGGGAAAAAAACCCAAACCATTTAAAAAGTGGCTGGTTTGGGTTCACAGCTCTCTGTGGCGTTAATAACATAATCACAGCCCGTCTTCCTGCTGGGAAAGTTGGCTTTGCCCAGTGTTGTGCAGCCACGTTTGGGGCAGGAGCTGCAGGAGCAGCTTTGGGGAGTAATAACCCCTGGAGACTCAGCCAAGGTTTGTGTTGTTGTTGCCACTGAAGTCACCAACCAGGGGACACACAGCCATTGGCACCCCATGCTATGGACACCAAAGCTCATGGGCTGGTTCCTTCCCTGACACTACACCTGGAATTGCTGTCCCCTCCCAGATGTCCCTCCTGCCAGCCCTCCCAGATGATGGGTAGAAAAACTGATAAAACACGGTGGAGAAACTCTGATAAAACACAGCAACCATGGGGAGATGCTGCTCCTGCACAGAGCTGGTGCTCTGCTGTGCTGAGCATCCCACCGGGTCCAGCATCCCACCAGTCCCTGCATCCCACCGGGTCCAGCATCCCACCGATCCCTGCATCCCACCCGGCGCCCGCATCCCACCATCCCCAGCACCCAGCCCACTTCCGTGGGCCTGATGGAACATGACAGCAAACGTAAAATTAGTCTTTGGGAAGCTAAACGGGGGTTTTGCAGCAGCAAAGAGCCATGAATCAGCCTCCTTGTTCGGAGCTATTAGTGTCTCACTCGCCCTACTTTCCGACGCTCCACGCGGAATTCCACGGCGGCAAACGCGCCGTGTGCGTGTTACTGAACCAAAAAGCACGTTAATAAATAAGCACCAATACAGTTTCTCCTCCTGGCTTGTGGTTTAAAAAAGAGCTGGGTTTGCACGGTTGAGATGTGTAATAAAAATCCAACCCCATCCCCATGTCCTTCCCCCTCTGTCCCCTGAGCCAGAGCACCATCCCCAGCAGGGCCACCGCTCCTCTTGATGAGAAACTTGGATGAATCAGGAAATTAGCTTCAGCAGTGCTTCAGATACTCCATTGCTCTGCTGCTGCCCCAATGCACTTATCTAATAAAGGTTTGCAGGAATTTAAGTGTCACTGGCAGTGGTGACAGAGCGGGGACAGCTGGGGAAGCGCCACAGGAAGCTGCTGCCTCTCCCAGTGCCACGGTGATGGGCACAGGGCTGAGGGTTGGGGAGAAAGTTCTCCTGTGCCAGGGAGGATGGAGAGGCCAATTCTGGGTAGCACAGGTTGGGGCACCCCATGCTTCATACTTGGTAAGAGCTTAATTTATCTGAAACACAGGAAAAATGTAGGACGCCCTCTTCTTTTTAGCAACCAGATTTCTGGGGGGAAATGTTTCACCATAAGATAAAAAATCCCCCCATTGCCCTGCCAGTACAGAGCTCAGGGAGCTGCCTACCCCTCCAGGGAGCCTCCTTCACTGGGGCAGCATCCAATGCACAGGGTGAGGAGAGGAGGGGGATGAATCCCACCTTCCCCCAGCATCTGCCTCTGCTCCTGGCTGATATTAAAAAGTGAGTGAGAAGGAAAATGAAGAGAGCCCTGAGAAGCTTGAAAGGTAATTAAGGTAAAAGTCGTTAATATTTCAAGCCATTGCTGTGCCTATTACAGCAAAAGGCCTGGCTGAAGCCCGGGAAGTGACGGGAAGAGCTTGTCTTGTTGCATAACGGCACATTATGGGATCAAAGCAATAAAACTTAAGAAACCTGCTGAAAGCCCTTGCGGGGCGAGGGGGGAAAAGCCTCTGGAAAAGCCTGGGAGAGCAGAAAATAAAAAAGCTGCCAGTCCTTGTTAGACATGAATAATCATGGAGAAAAATTCCCCGTGATCCTCTTAGGGCTTTGCTAAACCTCCTCCAACCGAGAGGAGCCAGCGCAGGGCTGCTGCTCCTGGGCTGTGATAGTTTTGGGGGAGGTCGGGAAGGAGCTTGGCCCTGGCTGGTGCAGAGGGTGCTGGGTTTGGGCAGAGCCAGGAGAACAGGCCTAGGGACCCTCTGTGCTGCCCAGCATCCCCTTTGGATGAGGAGCTTCTGGGGCTTGGGGTTGGAGGGGCTCAGCTAAATATCAGGGTTGGAGAGGCTCAGTTATTGATCAGGGTTGGAGGGGCCTGGCTGATTATTGGGGTTGAAGCAACTGAGTTAATTATGAAGGTTGGAGGGGCTCAAGTTAATTATTAGGGTTGGAGGGGTTCAATTAATTGTTGGGATTGGAGAAGCTTGACTAATTATCTCTCACAGCCATTGTTATTCTGGTGGCGGTGGCGAGGCCAGTGCAACTCTCCGAGCAGCTCAATCTCCGTTTTAATCTCCACGAGGAAGGGAGGGGAAATGTGGCTTTTTCTCTGCTTTAAAATTTTCCAGCAGTCTCCCAGGCACTGCTGTCAGTGCTGCCTGCTCAGCTCCTCTGACACCCTCAGGAGAGGAGATGGCAGCAGATCCTTGGGGGTCCCCAGGCCCTGGTCGGTGCCCGTTCCCAGGGCTGAGCCCATCCTGTCCTTCCCCAGGGAAAGACAGAGGAGCAGAAAAGCCCACAAGGGCTCAGTGCCTTGGGCTTCCCGGGGCCACCACAGGTCTGAAGGCAGCAGAAGGTCTCACTGAAGGGTTGGGGCTGTAAACAGAGCCCGGCACCTCTTGGGATGGTGCTTCCCCACAGGCAGTCCCAAAGCTCCATCCAGCTCCCGTGTGATGCCCTGGATGCAGGCTGTCCTCCAAGTATTGGATTAGCAGATATGAGAGCAGGGACTCGCTGAGGTGTGGAGTGGATTACAGCACTCCAGTGCTCTGGTACCCAGTAATTAATGTCCTGGATTTGCCAAGAACACATCAGCAAATGTTTGCCTCTTAAGCAAACAAACTAAGTAAATATTAATCCCCCATTTCACACGTCTCCCTGGGAGGGTCCCGCTGCAGATGGGCCAGGGATGAGGGATGCCCACATCCATCCCGTGCCACACAATGTGCTGTGCAGAGCTGTGAAATTCCCAACGTGTCATGATTTATTGATGCCAGAGATCTCCACTCTCCTCCTCTGCGGTTTCTCTGAGCGGAATGATTCCCAAATTAAATTGCGGCATTTTCTGTAGCACCCGCTCCCCTGAATGCACAAGGCACGGGGGTTTGGGAGGAAAATAACACAGTTGCAGTGGAGGAATTACAGGATGGTGTGTTTATTTGTGCTTTAAAACAAGGGGCTGGGCTCTCCCAGCTCATGAAAGCAGCACAGAGCTACGAGGATCAGCCCGGCCGCCCGTGGGGAAAGAAATTTGGAAGGAAACCAGGCAGACTTGGAAGAGGCTGTGGACGGGAGATCTTCTCAGAGAGCTTTTAGGAATGGAAAGAAATTTAAAATACATTGAGAACATATAAGGCAGATTTAAGGGCTGGCAAAGTGGAGCGTGAAGGAATTAAGTGATTGTCGGGAGCCAGCAGCAGTCCAGGAGGGGAAGCCCTTTACTCAGGGGCTCCTCCCAACCCTTTCCAACAGGGTCAAGGATCTGACCTCACTGGCCTCGTTAGAAGCAGGAAGCTCATTTTCCTGCTGCGTCAGAGGTGATGCCTGGAATATTCTACATGGATCCCTCCAGCCTCCACAAAAACCAATTTCCCTCACACCGGCAAAACCGTGTTTCATTAACGGCGATTTGAGCTCTCTGATAAAACTCAGTGAGGCATAATTCTTGCACAAATGGCACAAATGGCATGTCCACCTTGTTACTGCCTCCACGCTCCTCGCTCCCAACCATTTAGGACAATACTTACTCTACAGAGTCTATTAAGCAGGATGTTTTGGGATGCACAACAACTGCTGCTGTTAATCCTTATCGGGGCTGTTCATTGACTGAGCGATGGTCCCGCACAGTGGGAGCAGCAAAGAGGTTGCTCACCCACCCATTTGGGGTGAAACTGCCTTGTTTGAAGGCTGGATGCTGCTGCTGCTGCCCCTTCATGTGCCAATCTCAGGAAAATAAAGTAAAATGGGAGCTGACTTTAGTGGTGAGCGGCTGGGGTGGGAGCTGAGGTGAGCGTGGAATCAGAAACACAGGATGGTTTGGGTTGGAAGGGACCTAAGACATCATCTACTTTCAATCCCCTGGCCATGGCCAGAGACACCTTCTACTACCCCAGGGTGCTCCAAGCCCCCTCCAACCTGGCCTTGGACGCTCCCAGGGATGGGGCAGCCACAGCTTCTCTGGGCAACCTGTGCCAGAGCCTCCCCACCCTTACAGGGAAGAATTTCTTCCTGATGTCCAATCTAAACCCACTCTTTCAGTTTGAAGCATCACTGGGACCCTGCAGCACCACAAGCATCGGGCACGGGGATGTGGAAAAAGCTCCTGGGTCACCTGGGATCCACCCCAAGGGTGCCTCAGGTGGAGGAGAACTGAGGCTGGTGCAAAAGTGAAGATTTCCAGCCATTTCCTTGGAAGCTGGAGGTTTAGGGCAGGGGCTGCCTTGTGAAAGGGGGACACAGCCAGGGAAGGACCCTGCAAACTCCCACTCCACATCCAGACAGGTCTCCCTTGCCTTCTGGGGGTGGGTGTGAGCCTCTCAGATGAATCCAAGCTGGTGGGAGGCAACAACTGCTGCTGCTGCTGCTGCTCAGCCCGTCCCCAGCACACCCAGTGCTTCCAGGAGAACACGCGGCCGCTCCAGCAGCGCCCATATATCTTTTTTTAATTTGAAGAACGAACAGTTTCCAGGAACTGCTCCAAAGTTAGAAACAATATGATGCTGCTGGTGAATAAGTCATGAGGGCTGGAGCCCGAATCTACATATTTATGTGCACACTCCCTCATCCAGGGGGATGATTTATATAATTTATACAAGTGAGAATACTCCCATGCCAAAGCACAGCAGTTGGAGCTGCTCTGCCAAGGGTGCCTGTCGCCCCAGGGTGGGCTGTGCCCCACAAAACCCAAGCTGCCACCCCAAAATCCCGCTGCAAGGCTGGCACCGACCCCCAAATTCAACCCACTGCCCAGGTGGCTCTGGGAACACACAGTCCCTGCACATCCTGCCCTCAAATAGGTGCTTTCCACCTCCCAGTGCTGCCAAAGCCACCAACTGGAGTTCTCTTATTAGGGAAACTTAAAATATTGCCAGTCGACGATATCTCAGAGCGGGGAAGTCAGCAGAGATCTATTTTCATATACTTTCCACATCAACACTTGTTATTTTTTCCTTTTTGCTTTTTTTAATTATTGAAAGTTTCTGCTTCAAGAAGCTCTCCCGTTCTCAAGGGGGGAACAAAAAAATATATGAAAAAGGCCTTTTGCTAATCTCTGCCTTTTAATGTGCAGCGGAGTTGCGCAGTTATCCTTGGGAAAGCTGGATCCCAGCAACATCAGAAAGTCCCGTGTGCCTCCGGGGTCTGCCTGCCACCTCCCCACCACGAGAGAAAGCAAACCTAATTAAATTGTAAAATTGCAACTGGCGCTTTTCCTTTATTTTTCCCTTTTTCACTCAGCGCTCGGCTGTGCCTTTAATTACCACCTTCAATTACGTGTCACTTCAAGGCCCGAGTCCCACTTTTGAAAACCTTTTTTGCTTCAGTCAAGGGGAAAAAAACCGGTGGAAAACATCAGAGGGTGGAGGAGACCAGCTCAGGTGTGGATCCCTGGGCTCCAGCTTAACTTAAGCACGGGCTTGAGCACTTAAGTGCTTTTTGAGGCTCAGGGCATCTCTGAGCCTCAGTTTGCCCTGATCACCCACAGCAGGCTCTGCCTCTGGGGCTGGGTTGGTGCTTTTTTCTAAGACTGGGACCACTGGCATTGTCAGCACCCTGCCATTCCCTCTCACTGCCCTGCAGGAACCTGCACAAGCATCTGGGACCCCGGGTGGGGGGCACAGAGAGCACCCCCGGCCCCTCCTGCCCTCCCAGCAGTGCTGGAGCAGGTGGCAGCCACCACCTCTGTCCTCCCACCCTGGTGCCAGCAGCAGAAATGCCCCCAAAGACTTTTCCCCTTCCAGGAGCTGCCCAGGACCCCCCTGCGAAGGTCAGCCTGCAAGAGGGGAGTTTAAAACCTCCCCCTGGAGAAGGGATTCCTGAGCAGGAAGCTGCACAGGCGCTCCCAGGCAGGAGAGGTCTCACCCCAATCACAAAAACATTGAGGACTTGGTTGGAGATCAAACACTTTCCCAGTCTGCTCTCAAAGACGGCTGGGGCAGAGCTGAGAGCCTGGGCTGTCTCTCCCAGCAAGAATCCTCCTCGTCTCCATCCTTCTGAAGCGCCTCCGGGCTTTCATGTCGCCGTCAGTGCCCCCTCTGTGGCCAGAACAATCCAAAAACAGAACTAAAGCCTCTCTGAGACACTTGTGCTCTTTGAGTCAAGCCCTGGCAGCTGCCAGACCTGCCACAGGCTGCCTGTCCCTGCAGGGAGGGGGCAGGGATGGGGAAAAGCACCATGGCACGTTTGGGGTAGCCCTCACCACTCCCCACTGTGGGATGCTGAGCAGCAAAGCCAGAGTTCAGGGATCATCAGGATCCCAAACAGTTGCAATTCCCACCTTGGAGAGGTGCCAGAAGCTCCTGGGTGAGGTGTGTCTGTGCACCAGGAGCAGCCCCCGTGCTGGGAGTGGGGCTGAGCACAGCCAGTGCCTGCAGGAAATCATCCGTCCCTCATGTTCTTGATGCCTGCAAGGTTGGCTCCCTCTCAGCTCCAGCCCCTGTGGAAGTGGGAGACGAGCTCTCCATCCCAACCACCTTCCTGTGCTTCCTCCAGAAACTTAAACCCTCCCGACCTAACTCCCTGTCTTTGGTGAGCAGTTTCTTCCTGCTCCATCTCTTTCTGCAAGATCTGGGGGGAAAAAAGAAGAAAAAACCTTGTGCAAGGAGCGGAGAGGAGGAGGAAGCATTTCCTGGTAACGAGTCCTTTGCGCCAAGTGAGGAAGGGGAACTATGAGGATTAGCACAGACATGAAAATTAAGAGTCAGAAGTAATTAAAAGAACCTGGATCACCACTTAGCCCCAGAGGAACCCCTGATAACAGTGTGGGTGCTCATTAAAGAGATATAATTAGGACTCTGAAGCCACTGATGAGCCACTCTGCATCCCCAGCACCACAGTCTCTGCACCGACAGCTCCTGCTCCCCCCTCTCCTCTCACAGCACACGGCAAATCCTTCC
This sequence comes from Neopelma chrysocephalum, assembly GCF_003984885.1. NCBI lineage: Eukaryota > Metazoa > Chordata > Aves > Passeriformes > Pipridae > Neopelma > Neopelma chrysocephalum. Next base: position 7,563,164 of record NW_020897735.1, read on the forward strand.
ACAGCCCAAATCCTGCAAGAGCCTCGTCAGCCTCTCTGAAAGAAAGCAGGTTTAACTTAAGTATTAGGAAGAAATTCTTCCCTGTGAAGGTGGTGAGGCCCTGGCACAGGTTGCCCAGAGAAGCGGTGGCTGCCCCATTCCTGGAAGTGTCCCAGGCCAGGTTGGACAGGGCTTGGAGCAACCTGGGATAGGGGAAGAGCATGGGAAGGAGATAACCTTTAAGGTCCTTTCCAACCCAAACCATTCCATGATTCTATGATTAACCCCAAGGGCAGCCCAGCCCTCGCAGGAGCAGCCAATGTGTGGCAGAAATAATTGCACGGGTCCCACTCACTCCCCAGCTGGACACGACCCCTGGGCTGCCAAAAACTGGTACCACAAAGATGCCTTGAATTGTTGGAACACATGATGAAAACCTCGGGTGAGCTTGAACTCAATAGGGTGTTGTGAGGCTTAATTAATTTATGTCCAAAAGCACTTTGAGGGTGTCAGATGAAAGAGGTTATTACAGGATTGCACAGAGATCCTTTATCCCACAAGATGGAAGCAGGAACAGCCCTGGCCACGCTCCTGCTTTAAAGAGCACAGGCTATTAGCACAAAGCCCAGTGATGAATAGGAGCTATTTAATTTTTTTATCTTATGGAAATGATCCTGCAGCTTCTCGTGATGACACATCATCCTGGCATGAGAGGGCATGGAGGGGGAGAAGCTCCTGGTGAAAAACAGGGAGCTAATTATTTCTTCCTAAAAGCCTGCACTGAGCGAATGAGTTTGGACTCAAATCCCCTTTTCCCTGCAATGTCACCATGAGAATTCACTGAGCTGATTTAGGGTGTCTTGGGGGTCTCTCACCACTGCCAGCTATTTGAGGAGGGAGAAAAGGATCCCTCAAAAGGCTGGGGGGACTCTAGGGGGGCTCTGTCTCACCAGCACTGGGCAGCCCAAGGGAGTTAGGCTCATGTCTCACTCTGGAGGGTTCCAGGGTTCCCTGAGCTCCCACAGTCACTCGCTGCCATGGGCTCCACTGAGACTTCCCATCCACATCTCCTCCTTTGGGGTTTTGGAGCAGAGAGGTATTTTGGGTACCCTGGGCTGGGGACAGCAGGTGCCACCACTTGGGAAGTGTCAGTAGGTGTTTGCTGGGAGATGGCGAATGGTCAGAAATCAGGATTTTCCTGATGGGATGAGCAAATGGGGTAGAAATCAGCCCAGCTCCCACATGCATGGTTGTTTTTCCTCTGTCTTCTTCCTCAAGCTGGTGGGTTTCTGGCTGTCAGGGTAGGATCAGGCCCTTTCCCATCTAACTTTATGGCTGTAGATCCAGGGAATTGCAACCTGCAGGACAGGTTCTTTCCCAATCACCCTCAGAAAATCCCCCGGGGAGTTAAAACCACCCCCACAGAGCAGCCCAAAGCACACCCAGCTCAGAGGAGCCAGCAGCACCATCCTGGAGGGGGAACAAGGAGCTCAGGATACAGAGGAGCTGGCACAGGGACAAGGACAGGGACAGGATGGGGGGGAGCTGCACAGGTTTCCCGTCACACTGGAGGAGGTTTGTTTAACTGCAGCTCCACGGCACAGCTAATTTGTAGGTATGAGTGTCGTCCTCGTGGGCGTTCGTTTTTGTTGGCTGTTTATGGGAAGAGGGGGAGCTTCCGCTCCCAACCTGATGCTTCCCGGCTGCTGAGACACCACATCCAGCTGGGAACACCTCTCCTTTACCACGGGGAGGCCACCCCAGCCAGCCCTGCACTGCAGAGCCCACCGAGGCAGCACGGGGAAGCTCAGGGATGGATCCTCCTGCTTCTGCTGTGCCAGTGGGAAAAGTTCTCCCGAGGGCACAACTTGCTCATGCCCTAGCCACTTTTATTTGTAGGATTTGGCAGGGAGAGGGCCCTGCTTGGAGTGGAGCTGGGCACAGCATGGCCCTCTGGCACCCCACAGAGTGGGTCCGTGCGTGGGGAGGTCTCATGGATGCAGTTGCCATGGAAAATTAAACCCCCTTGTCAAGATTCAGAGGAAGCAAAAATGAAAGAGGATCCATGTGGTGCCTCTGCTCCTCAGGGTGGGCAAGCTGTGGAGGGGACCTGACCCTGAAAGCAAAGAGATGGAAAAAACAGGGAAATAAATCCCACCTAAATCTGAGCTGGACCATCTTCTTGCTGGGGCTGGGATTTTCTGAATTTTGTTTTGCTTTCTGTCCGAAAAGCAGGAATGATAACTCCAGGAGACACTGTCTCCACACAGAGAGCAAGCAAGACCACAAATCTCTTCTGACCCAGGCTTGCAGAGCAGGTGGCAAGGGATCCTGGACTGGGATGTGCAGCCCTTGATCCCCCAGGATGGGCCCACAGGATGGAGAGTCCATATGGCTCCTTGGGACCTTCAGCCAGAGCTGGGACAGGGTAGCTGCGAGTGTCCATGCAGCTGAAAATTGGGGTGGGGGGACACTGGGAGGGGACACTGAAGGGGACACTGCATTGGTCTGATACGCTCTCACAGAAGGACCAGATTTCACAAATGAGGAACATCCTGATAGCAAAAGGCATCCACAGGAACACAAACTGCCTCCCTGGGGGCTCAGTGCCAGCCTCGAGCAGGGCACTGGCTGGACACTGCATTCCACAGCCAGCCCAGGGCTTCTCCCCGCCCCGCTCCGAAACACAGCACCAGATATATCTCTGCACCAATTTATGCAGCATCGCAATGTGCTCCTTCCCTCTCCCCGAGACACCATTTGGCAGATCTGTGCTGTGAATGTCACGGCAGTCTTTCATAATAACTTCTCCCACCATCCCATCAAGTGCACGGAGACGGGTGCACCATCTGCCGGGAGCCACGGCGCCATGTGCCGCATCCCTCCCTCACCAGAGAAACCCCGAGCCCCTTCCCTGGGCCCACTCCGCCCGTCTTAGGCTGTAACAGACCCACACTTGTGTTTCTCCTTGCGGGGGGCAAGCGGGTCCTTTTAGTCTCCCCCCAGAGATGCCCCTCAAGTCTGCAGCGATGGGTGAGAGGGTGACCAGGTCGGCGGCTTAAAGCACCTTCTGACGTGTCTTTAGCACTCAGCTCTAACATCACCTTCCAGGGAAAAACGTCAATAGGATTGTCTCCATCCACAAGACTCCTTCCCTAAAACAAGCAGCGGCAGCACTTCGAGCCGTCACGGATAAAAGACGCCGTAATCTGATTTTCTCAGGCAGGAGCATGTCACTCACCAGGGGAGAAGGATTTGATAGCTTTGCTGAGAAGGGCGTTCTTCCCAGAGCCAGCAACCTCTGCAAAACAGGAGGCACACCCAGGCAGTGCCAGGGAGGGGTGGATCACCCGGAGGTGATCCCAGTCCTGAGCCCATCACCACTTCAGGCTGTGCCTCCAGCCTGCGTGGCCACTGCTGCCAGCACTGTCACCACCGAGGCCAATGTCCCCCAGGGACCAGCAAAGGGAAGGAAAGGGTCTCAATCATCAGTAGCTCAGGGTTTTTCCCAGCTTTGAAATCCTGGACAGGGAGCAGCAAGAGGAACAGGGCATCTGCATCCACAGCTGTTGATACAAAGAAAACAAGATTTCCAAACGCTTTTCAAAAGCTGATGAAAAAGTGTTTATCGGAGAAAACACCTAAACAGGAGCTCAGCCTCTTTGCAGGAGCGCTGGGCATCCTTGGGGTAGCAAAGCAAGGCAGTTTATACCTGTGTTTGCACAGGGGGTGGGAAGAGTCCGGGCTGGAATGGCAATTAGTGCACGGGAGAAAAATCTCGGGGCACTTCAATACAATTTTGTTGATGTTGCACTCGGCGTGAGCTGGGAAGGGCCAGCACGGTCCTTGCCCCTGAGGAGCACACGTTTTCAGCACTTGGATAATGAGAAAAAGTGTTTTCTGAGAGAAGTGAAAGGCATTTCCTCTCATGAGGCACTTGCTTTCTTTAAGCTGCTTGCAACATTTTTCATAATTAAAATACATCCACAACGTCACACGGTGCCTTTTTGATGCCTGCTCTTTGATTTGGATCAATGAAAATGTCCTGGGAGCTTATGGCAACAACTTGGCTCAGCATTTTCTTCACTTGAAAGGAACCCAAGAGGAAGAAACGTTCGTGGCTGTGCAAGAAGAAGGATTTTCCAAAAAGGCTATTCCCCACCCTGGAAAGAAATAAAACTGATAATATCCTCACTCCTGCGTTTCCATCAAGGCTGATTTGCATAACTGACAGTAAAGTTAGTTGTTGATCTGTCCTTTAGGACATCTTGCAAAGAGAACCTGGTGAGAGCAGAGCTTTGCCCAAGGGAAACTGGGTCCCCTCAGGAATGTCCCCAAGTCCCCAACACGCAGCCACCAGTCCATGGCAGAGTCGGGACCAACTTCATGCCTTGTGATCCTCAGCCCTGAGCTCAGCCAAAGCCTGGCATGCCCAGGCACTCACACAGTGCCCAGAGCAATGATAATAGCTGTTAGATTTGAATTTGCCTTGAAAATACACTTTAATCAAACCTTATTGGATTAGCATTGAAATCCAAACACTGCCGGAACAGGGAGCTGTTGTTTTTCCACCTCAAAGTCCTCCTGGCTGTTCAGTCGGGTTCTGTTTGGAACACGTCTGTCTCCAATCCGCAGCAATTGTGCTCAGAACTGAATAATTATGAAAAGGGACTTCGGTGCCAAAGCAAAAAATAATAAAACTCCCCCCGCAGCCCCCAAACCTGTGAAGCCGGAGCCGCGCTCTGAACAAAACAACTCTCAGCTTCCCCCCTCTCGACAAAATGTCAAAAATGTACTTAATGAGAAGTCCTCCTCTTAGAAATGAAGCAGTAATCTGTCAGAAGGGAAAATCTGCTGTAAACTTCGAGCTCATCCCCTGACTCCTTGCCAGCATCAGCACAGCGCTGGCAGCCGGGCGGGTGGTGGGGCCGGAGTGCCACCTACAGCGGTCGGGGGGAACTAAGCCATCCCAAACCCTGCTGCCGTTGTTTTTTTGGGGCTGTTTTGCAAAAAAACAGGATGGTGCCGCAACTGGCAGAGCTGTGGGAATCATGGCAGGGATGCAGTGCAGGCCCTCAGCAAGTTAATCAGCTCGCAAGAGTTTTTTAATAAGAGTTTATTATGCGACTCAGCAGAGATTTCTAGAAACTTGCCCACGTTGTGGGGCACAGGGAGTTCCTCACATGGCTTCTTCACTGGCACGAGGAGGAGTCAGGACACAGCTTTGGAACTGAGGGTGGCACACGGCAAAACACACCCTGGCACCGGGAGGGGGAGATCCAGTCGAGAGCCACACTATAGCAGCTCCCAGAAAGATCCAGGGGAGAACATATGGTGTGTTTTTAAATGCACCCATAACATTTATTTAAAATACAGGCTCTAAAGCTTGCCAGCAAAGCTTAATGGGAGGAAATCTTTCTTTATGCTGGAATCTCTCCTATTGTTTCACTCAAATCATTAAGGTCGTATTCATTTGGTTTTAGCCTAAACAAATGGGGAGTATTGCAGGGAGAGCTGTGCAGGATTCCCCTGTCTGCAGGATCCCGAATCCAACCTGCTCGGCTCACTGGTGTCCTCACTGGGGCTGGCAAACCCAGCAGAGCTCACCCTGCCCTGACACAATCCCTGCTGTAGCAAGGAGACGGCTCCTACAAGGAATAGTGGCCCTGGAGGAGAAGAGCATCTGTGTGTGTGTCCTTCTCGCTGCCATCAGGTGGGCAAGGATGTTGAACTCCAGGTGGGAAGATGAGGTTCAGTGTGTGCCAGCCTCGAGCTGCCCGTTCTCCTGCCCAGCCCTGCAGGTTTGGCAGCACATCCCTCCTCGCCTGGAGATGAGTCAGGGGATGGCAGGGGAGCAGGGCTTCTAACAAAAGGCTGTGATGGCATTTCGGCTCCTCCAGGCGGCTTGGTCTGTGCCTGGTGTGAACGGAAACAGCCCGACTGCCACCAGGCACGGGGTCACCCCCGGGATGTGTCCCCTCTCCCCCGCCTTCCGCTGAGCTCTGCCAGCACCTCCCCTGGGCACTGCCGGGACGGGCCCTGCCAAGGAAAGGGACGCCAGGAATAGAAGGAGGTGGATTTCTCATTCCTTTGGTTCCACACAGCTCCATGCCCATGGCTGGCAGAGTAATGATGCTCCACAGGTACCTGGCACAGACCCTCAGGCAGGTGACACGTTGGGGGCTATGCCCTAGAGCGCCCATCCTGCTGCTGGAAGAGACTGGGAAGGGTCATGAGGAGACTCCGGGGCTGGCTGCACCCCACGTTCTGCTGCAGGGGCTGGGGTCTGGCTGCGTCTCGGTGCCTCGCTGGTGCCCAATGGCAGCTGCACCATCTAGAGGAGAAACGGGTCCTCGAGCAGAGCCCAGACCCAGGCAGGCAAAAGGATGAGCAGGGCAGCCTGGTGGCGGGCGAGCTGCAAATCCTTCATCGAGGCGCTGTGTGAGTGATTTCAGGGTCTCATGAATGAGCCCAGATGGCCCATCTATCCCAGAGAATGGGAACAGGGGGAATAGGATTCAAAGATCCTGTCTGTGCCTGCTTTACATGTGACTGATCTCTGCTGGCTGCAAGGAACAGGGCAAAGGAGAGGGGAAAAATAAATTAAAAATCTCCAGTCTGCAGTCAAGCTGACCGCACACCCCCGAGCTGGGAATCAACAGCCCTGAAAGCAATTTCGTCGCTCAGCTGGACCTGTATTACTTCTCTCTCTCTGAACAGATGTGCCAGTGACACTCATCTGAATTACCACGGTGGAGATTCGAGTGGGTGATGAAAAGCCCCCCCTCCTCCCACTCTGGGCTCCTGGCTCCCCCTTCCCCAGGGTGCTGAGGCCAAGTCACTGCCCAGCACTCCAAACGAGTGGCAGGTTTCTGCCAACAGCAGCTCTTCCCTTGTGCTGGAGGTGTCCCCAGAGAGAGATTTGGGGACCAAACCCATCAGGGCCAGACCCACTGGTATCCAGAGGAAAAGGAGGCTGCACTCCATGGGGTTGGCTATGCTGGCAGCGCCCACCAACCATGGATGTCCCAGCTCCCAAGAGTAGGGGTCTGCACTCTGCCACCCACCAGCTCACCCACCTCCTGCCCTGCAGGACCTGGATGGGCTCCTTTACAGCCCCCTGCAGCAGAAGGGGATGTAGGAGCTCCATTCCCACTGATTTTATATTTTCTTTCCGTGCAACTCAGGCCTCTGCCGACTGTGCAAGTCACAAGGAAATGTTGATCACATCCCAAATACAATCACCAACACGTCTCAGCTCTCAATCTGCCTCGTTTGCTGACACCCAGTTTTCTCCTCCTCCTCCTCCTCCTCCCACTTGCTCCTTGCAGCCGGTTCCTTCCTCCGGGCCTGCAGCACGTACGGCTACAAGCTGCTCCGGCTTTCCCAGCCCACATGCGGCTCCAGGCACACACAGCCCGCCCGAGGTGCTGCCTCCACACCCTCCCTGGCATGCCCGTGGGTTTTCCTGAGCCTCAGCCAAGCTGGGAAGCAAGCAGGGAAGCCTGGCCAAGGGTCAGACCCAGCCCTTGCCCCGCATTGCGTAGGATGCAGCGAGCAAAATGCAAAGCACGACAGGGAATGGGCTTGTGCTTCCCTCTGATTCTCCCAGACAAGTTGGGCAGTGCCAGGTACTGGTACATCGTTGGACCTGCTCTGTGATCCACATTTTGGGTGAAGGTTTGTAGCTCCACACTGTCATCTCAGCTTGGCAGCTCCTGGTGCCACGGAGCCAGCGGCCCTAGGGGTGCTGGATGGATCACAGAGCATTTGGGTCATTCTCTAGACCACTGCCAGGGAATTCAAGATCAGGATTAGGAAACACTTTAAAAAGGATTGTCAATGCCAGCAGCACACACCCCATCCAGGAGAAAGCACCTCTCTAAATACCATGTTTTATTAACACTTACTAGAAGGACAGCTTTTGATCTCGTGCTCTGTTTCCAAAGCCATTATGGATCTGTTGCACTGGAGGCATTTGCAGTGCCCAGTCAATACTCCTCCATCCCTGACAGCCCTGCAGGATGGGAGGGTGAATCTGACACTGCACTTAGGCCAAAATTCCCATCACTGGACACATGCCATGCCCTAAAAGCCCCACAGAAAGCAAGAGTGGGCAGGGATGTGAATGTGGAGTGTGAGCAGCTGCATCTTGCACAAAGCAGGGGTGGTCAGGGCTCCTCCCCTGCCCCTCTCCAGGCTGGAGCACTGGGAGGTGCCTTTGGCCCACTGGGAGAGCAGAATTAGGACTAGGAAAAAATAAATACTTCAAATATAACTAATACCCAATTTGCCTGAAACTTCCCCTGGGAGGTCCCTTCACCCTCCAGAGCAGCAGGGAGGCTTTGGCTCTGCACAGCTGCTCTGCTGAGGGGGATTCATTCTGTGCTGGTTTGCTGGAGAAGAACCCAAGCCAAAGGATTTCACAGACTCCCCCATTCCAGCGTGTTTTTTCAGTCTGGTGAAAATTCAAAACAGTGGTGATCTTTGTTTTGATCCAAAACTTGTTTAAGGAAACATTTTGGCCACTGAGCCGGGTAGCAGTTGTCTGCAAATCTTTAATGAAAACTTGTTTGTGCAAAGGGCACTTGGCAATTGCAAAGGTGTCAGTGAATGAAACGGGTGGGCTGTGCCCCCTGGCCCTTGTAAGTCCCTCTGCCCACCCTGGGCAACTGGACAGGCAGCATCCTGTGGTGGCACCATGGGCTCAACCTGCTCCACAGGGACCTCGCTTCCTTTGTGCCACACTTCAGACAGAGACTTTGAACACCAGCCAGTGCCCTGTTGTGAATTCACTGCAGAGAGGTTTTGCTTGTTTGCAGCCAAGAGAGTCCACGGATGCTAAAAATAGAGTACTCCTTGAAGGTGATCTGAAAAGCTTTCCTATATGGGAAGATGCCTCTTAAAAACACTGGCTTGGAGCTAATGGGGGCTGGGACGGTGCTCAGGATGCCTCTGCTGAGATTCAGGAGTTGCTCCACGAAGGTAATCCAGCAGACCTTTGGCTCATGGGGGGCTGCAGGGATGCTCCTGGGCAAGCAGCCGGGCAGAAAAGGTGCTCTGTAAATTCTGGACCTGATAACTGCAGATGGACAAGTCCCTGGCTGTGCTGGGATTCCTCAGCAGAGGAGTCAGAGGAGCAGTAATGAGGGGAGCTGGAGCACGATGTGTTTTCTTTCCCTCCCCCAGCCCCTTTAAAGCTCTCAGCAATTGCAGCACAAAGTCAAAGCAGAGCAGTTTTCTTTTGAAATATATAGCAAGTGCAGCATCTCTGTTTCATTCTGGTTTTTCTTCTTGTAGCAGGGCAGGTCTCTATCCCACAGTGCATCTTTGATCTTGCCCCTTAAATAGGCCATTTTAAAGCTCACAGACCCCTTTTCATCACCATCCACCTTGGCTCGTGGCACCTAACGCCCGTGTTTATATCCTGGCTCGTGGCTGAAATCAAAGTGTTGCTGTGGGAAACTCTGCACATGGATCATTAAAAAGTAAAAAAGGACTTTCTGTCTCTGAATGAATCCTCGTGTGTTCAACAGAGCTCCCCAAGCCCTGAGATGCAGGAAATATCCGAGCTGCCCCCGCACCTTGCACTCATGTTGCTGGCAGGGCTTGGCACTAACCATCAATGCTAAATTCCAACTGCTCATCCCAAGAGGATGATGGACAAGGTGGAAGGAGGCCCATCACTGCTCTGGCAGTGCCTCGGTGACCCTGCAGAGCCAAAAGCAGAAGGAAGGAGCTATTGGAACCCAAAGGGCTGACCTGAGGAATGTAATTAGATGAGATCTAAAACACAAACATGCTGCAAAAACCAGCAGCTTTGGGGCAGGAGTTGCTGCCTATGGATGCTCATTCTGCAGCCCTGGGATGAGCAGTGGCTCTGGAGGAATCCCAGCTCATAAAGCCTGGGCCAAGGCCAGCAGAAAGCCTCCTTTGCTGGCCCAGTGAGCACCACATCACCCAGTCTGTCCTTCCTGGGTAGGAGCCATAGGCAAGAGAGCAGCCGACACCCCAGACATGCCACACCAGCTCTCACATTCTCATATTCTCATATCCTCCTCGAAATCCCAGAAACCAGAGACTGAGCCGATAAGAGTCTGACACCTAATGGGCACAAGCAGAATTGTGACAAGCACAGGATCCAGCTGGAAATGTCCTTGTGGGAATACAGACAGCATTGCCTCCGAGCAAAGCCTGCGGAGGTGGACGGAAAGGGGGGACTTGTGTAAAGAAAACTCTTAAAAGCCTACACGGGCCATGTCGATGGTTGTAAACATGAAAAATTTATAATTTAACCTAGATAGGAGTGAGTCATACAAAAACTATTAGAAGGTTCCAGGTACAGAATATGAGAGAGGTGCTATCACTTAGAATCATAGAATGGTTTGGGTTGGAAAGGACCTTAAAGCCCATCCAGTCCCACCCCCTGCCATGGGCAGGGACACCTTCCACCAGACCAGGGTGTTCCAAGCCCCATCCAAACTTCCAGGAATGAGACAGCCACAACTTCTCTGGGCAACCTGTGCCAGGGCCTCACCACCCTCATAGGGAAGAACTTCTTCCCAATATCCAATCTAAACCTACTCTTTCAGTTTGAAGCCATTCCCCCTTGTCCTGCCACTACAGTTCCCGTTGAAAACACCTTTCAAAACTTCCTTTGAAATTTTAGAGGTCTCTGCCCTATGATAGCAAGGAAAGGTCAGGGTTACCTCTTGGCACTAAATTTGTTTCTCAGGTTGCATTCTTATGCCAGATTCTCTGGGAATTACTATGGAAAAGGGATATCTTCCAAAGCAATGATCTGTGCCCCGCAGAGACCTTCAGTTACACTTTGTATAGTGGTCAGTGATGAATGGGAAGTTGACCAGATTTGACTCAAAAACATTAAATGCATTCTGTAACCTGCCTCTGTGCTATACACACAACTTCATTTGCTTCAGGGAGCCAGTAGGTTTCTTTCCTTTAAAAAAATCTGTCAACCAAAGGCCATTTACAGCAACAGTGTCTTCCAAGGCAAGACACAGCAGAGCTTTCCAGGACTGAGCTCCACCAAGAACTGCCCTCAGACCTCCTCCTGTCCCTGGTGCTGCTTCCCCGGGCAGCATCCAGCCCTGCTGTAAGGAAGCTCACACCATCTCTGCTCCATTAAGAGGGTAAATAGAAATGTTCAATACCCAGCGCCGCTTTCTGGCAGCTTTCACAGGCATCTTTCTTCCTTTTTTCCTAAATTAGATCTTTCTATTATAACTTCAAGGCCTCATGAGTCTCCTTGGCATTTATTAAATAACAACTAAGCTCTTCAATTTGCCATGTTTCTACATGATGCAGTTGTTCTCCATCTAAGAAATTGCCTGAGATTAAACTGAAGGAGCTGAACGTGGCAGGGGGATGTTGGAGCTGGACCAGTACTGGGTGTCCTGAAGTGATACACAAACCCCAGATACTGAGGGTTAGGGAAAATCAAGGTTCAGCCTGGACTCCATGTCCACCTCCTTTCCTCGCTGCTTCTTCCACCAAAAACTCAGTGATCACAGCAGGACTGCACTGTCATGGATCAGATTTGTCCCCGTGCTTGGGGAATGCAAAACTGCCACCAGCAGAGGAAAGGACTTCCTTCATGTCCTAGGCCTCATATTCCCAAGGAAGCAGCAGCACAGCAGACATGCCCAGTGTTTTAACACGGCTCCATGTAGGAACTGTAATTGGCCACAAAGCCACGGGTTACCTGACAACAAGAACTATGAGGTGAGCCCTTTTATTCCTACTATTTTGGTTTTAATCTTGTAGTTTCTCTCGCTGGGGAAAAAAAAAATAACAAAAACCATCACCTGAGCTCTGGTTTTGGTCTCTGATAACCCACAGCCTTTTAAGGTACCCTGAGCCACCTGTAATGAGCATCTGTTCCTACCCCCTGCAATAAGCTGCAAATGGGATGAGAAGATCTGGAGGTCAGGGGAGACGTTTCATTTCAGGAACATGAATGTTTCCCTGCCATTCCAGCCATCCTAACAAGGGCTCCAATTAGCGCTCGTGACTTTGTCATCAGTCCAGAGGGGACGCAGGGACGGGGACCACTGCTCTCATTTCCGCAAAGATTATGGATCAGGAAGAAAAATCATCCCTAATGGGACCTTAAGGAGAGGTTCTGCTCTTCTTTCAAGTCGAAGTGGCACACGGGGGCCACTTGCTCTGCAGAGCCATGAGTGCCACCTCGGCTGGTGACGGCAGAGCTCTCCAGCAGCATCCAGCCTCCCCCCTTCCAAGCAACTGCATGTGCACAAAAACATTTATCAGGCTTCTGGCCATAGCTTTGACTTTAATTTTATTTTAAAAGTGCATTCACATGTAAATTGACTTGGCCCGAGAGGATACATGAATACAAGAGCCCTTTCTTTTCCCTGCCGTGGCACTGGGAGGAATATGGTGAGCGGAGCAAAGTTTCCTCACCTCCAGGCTGCAATTCTGCAGCAAAAGAAAAGCAAGTTCATTGTTTCCTTCTGCACACAGATGCTGGCTCTGCTGTTTTCAGCAGCCTCGTTCAAGCGAGCCAGTTCAGAATACAAAAGCACGTTACATATCCCAGGGACAGGAACACACAGGCAAATGTCTTATGGGCTCTGTTTTATCTGTTGTAAGAGCAGGAGATACATTAATATGAGTTTGTAACTGTGTCTGATGCTTTGAAACACGGTCCTGTCCCACAGCCCCAAGGTCAGACTTGGTTTGGTGGTAGAGGATTCCTGGGGGGGTAAAAAAATTAGAACGTGAAGTTGGAGACCAGGAAAGCACACAATTCATCAGGGCCTGAAAATACACGTGCTCCCCAAGAACCTCTGGGATAAAAACAGGCAGAAATCTGTCCCACAGCACTCACCATATGTCATCTTGTGATGTGTTGCCACGGAATGAACACAAAAAGAGCACAACACTCTCAGTCACCCCATTTTCAGCCTGGGACCTTTTGTATCTGCTGTTCCCCTCTGCCATTCGACATCTCCCAGCCTGAGTGTTTTTCCTGTGATTTTGGCAACACCTCCCCAAAAGACACTGGTTTCCTCTGCAGCATCGTAGGTGTGTTCAAGACCCACGGGGAAAAAAACAACGCACTGACAAAGCGAAAACGGGGCAGCACTTTGCGTCGAGGCACTGCCTTTTTGTTTGCCAGAAACTAGGAAAGGAAACACTTGTGGGGATTTATAGACTGAGTGTTATGACTCACTCTGTGTGTGTTTTAGTGAACGAGCAGGTTGGAACGGGTATCCCGAAAGGAAGGATGCCGGCACAGGGGTGGCAGCGCATCCTCGGGGAAAGCCTGGGATGCACAGGAATGAATTAGAGCACTAAAACTTTGCTGTTTCTCCACGTGAAAGCTCCAACAACTCCACGAGCCGAAGCACCGGCTGCCCCAGCTGCTGGAAGCGGAGGCCTCGGCTCTCTGCGCCTCAGTCCTAGTTCTGCACCCCCCAAACTTTGCGCCTGGGACGGTCAGTGTCGCGTTTTGCAGATATTTTGAGTTTCCCCCACTTTGGCACCCCGAAGGGGGCGGGATGGGTTACCCCCGACTCTTATCTCACACGCGTCTTGCTCTTTTCCCCCGGTGTTTCCGCAGCCCCTCAGCGCTGCCGGACCAGGGTCTGGAGCCCACCCCGGGGGCTGCCGGAGGCCGCGGCTCCGCGGTGCCCCTTCCCGGCCGGCGGAACCTTCCGTTACGATCGTTACCGAGCTCCAGGCGCCCTCCTCCCCTTCCCTCCCTCCTTCCCTCCCCTCCGCGCCGGCTCCGGGCCGCAGCGGCCGCTCCTGCCTTTGTGCCCCGGCCGCGGAGCGGTCCCTCCCCGCCTCCCCGGCGGAGCCCTGCGGCGCATGCCTCCCGCTCCCCGGGGGCAGGGAAGGAAGCGCCGCCCGCCCCTGCACCAGTGCGGCGGGCAGCGGCGGAGCGGAGCCCGGCGGAGCGCACAGCCCGGCCGGGGCTCCGCCGATTCTCCCCCCCCACCCCGCGCCCCGCGTTCCCCCCGTCCCCCTCTCGGCCTCCTCTCGGCAGGTGAGCGCCGGGCGCCGGGCGGGGGGCGCGGGCCGGCGGCCGAGGGAGGCCCCGGGAGCGGGGCGGCGGAAGGCGGGAAGGGGGAGCCATGGCGGCGCGGGCAGGGCCCGGCCGGCCGCGGGCAGCGGGCGCGGCGCCCCGCGGGGGTCCCTCGTGCGGCGGCTGCGGGCGGACCCCGGCGGGTGGGGGGGCCGGCACAGCCCCGCTGTGGGTGCCCCCCGAGGTGGGGAGACCCTCGGGTCCCCTCGCACACCCTGTGTAGCAGCCCCGCGGGTGTGCGTCCCCTCATGTCCCCTCACACAACCTCTGTAGCGGCCCCTCGGGTGTGTGTCCCGGCATGTCCCCTCACACACTATCTGTGTGTGCCCCTGGGTGTGTGTCCCCTCATGCAGCCCCTGTGGATGTCCCCCGTTGGGTGTCCCCTCACAGCTTTCCAGAGGTTATCCCCCTCCTCCTTGAATGTGTGTCCTCTCATTTCCCCTCACAGGGTTCCAGAGGTTATCCCTCTTCTCCTGAATGTATGTCCCCTCATTTCCCTTCACACCCTCCCTGGGTACTGTCCCTGGTGAGTGTCCCCTCATGTCCCCTCACACCCTCTGTGAGTGACCCCTGGGTGAGTGTCCCCTCACGTCCCCCCTCACACAGCCTCCAGATGCCCCTGGAAGTCCCCTCACAGCCCCCATGGGTGCCCTCGGGTGGGTGCCCCCTCAGAGCCTGGGTGGGTGCCCTGGTGCAGTGCAGTGGCACCAAAATTCACCCCAGTCCCACGAAATTCTTGCAGGACAACCACAACCCAGGTGTGGAATAGCAAAAGGCACCTGCCCCTTCTCTGAAAACTGTGGAAATAGGTTAATAGGAAATACGTTGTGGGTTTGTTTTTTTTTTTAATGAAGCCGGGAGCTAGAGTGTGTTAATTGCATTTCTTCAAGATAATGAAGTATTCTAATTTCTGTCTTTTTGATCCTTAGCTGCTTATTACAAGGAAAAAATGTTTTTAGTTTATGTTTGCCCTAGTGAACGTGTCAGAGGCTGCATTAGAAACTGTGTTCAGCTACGTGGTTCTAAAAGTCAGGGGTTTTGGGTGCTTTCAGTTAATTCATGGTCAAATACAGGTTCTGTTGGGAGCACTGGCTTTACTGGCATGTGTAGAGCTGAAATAAATCCAAACTGTCTTCAGATGACTAAAAGGTGGAAGTTAAACCAGCATATGTTGTGTTGTTCCAGGTACCGCCCAGCGAGGATGGATGGCCTTGATCATTATACTTAAAATTTTAATTCTACAGGGATGATGTTTTGAGGTGAATTACCACTGAGGAAAAGAAAGAGTTGTCTTCCCTGCTTGCCTGTTACCTTACTCTCAGTAGTAAATAAATAGAAGTTTGAAAGAGTTTAGAATCGTTAATTTTTTAAAATATTTATTGTCACTGATTAATTTGAAACCAGAACTGGAGAATAATTGACGAGGGCAAGGTCAGAGAGGTTTCAGAGGGAAAAGAGGGTAATTGTAGGTTGGCAGAGTCCAGTGCCACTCTCCAGTCGGGGCTCACTGTGATTGTGTGGAGCCTGGGCTTGAAGAAATACCCAACTGCTGAAGTTTTTTAGGAATTCCTGCCTTGTGCCAACCAGATACTGTTTTGGTCCTACCAAACGATGCTGCAGGTGAAACCTTCAGCCCTCATGAGGTCACGTGGAGGCAGAGAACTCTTTGGGGTGTTATCTGGTGTTTTCTGGATGTTTTTTTTTCACTCTTCCACGAAACAAAGCTTTTTTTTGTCTGGGGTTTCTACTGTAACACAAAGAATAGTTCATCATCTCCATCCTGCTTTTGCACACTCCTAAAGATCTGTGCTTGCCAAGGGCTTTTATCCTGCAGTGAGGCCGGATGATTGATGTCTTGGGGTTATTGCTGTGTAGTGTGTTTCAGGAAGAAATAAGTTCCCTTTCCTTCTCTCTGAGCTGCCCCAAAGTCCCTAAGCTGTGCATGTTTAATGTCAAGCCAGAACCAGTAAAAGCTATTTTGGGATATTGTTTTCACAGAATCACGGAACATTCTGAGTTTTTGGAGTCCAGCCTCCTGCTAACACAGTTACTCTCCTCCTTGAGTAAGAGTTGGTTTGTCCCCCACTACCTTGGATCACGGTCCAACTTGCTCCACATCCACATGCAAAAGGGAGTGAGAAGTGCAGAAAGAGTTTCAGAAGTGGAGATAATTACCTGAATTTGATTATGATTGTGCCAGAAAATACTGCAAACCACAAATGACGAGTGCTGTGACTTATCCCTGATGGCAGCAGTGACTGATTTACCTGTTGAAGTGGTGTTGACTGCTGTGATTATCTGGCACAGTAGATCGGTGTGTTAATAATTTGCAGTTTATGTTACCAGTATTATTACATGGAATTTCTAGAAGGTATGTGCATAATAGTAAATATTTTCCTTTTTTTCCCTTGTTGTAGGATGGAAGAGAGACCAGCCTGAAAAACTGTTCCATCGTGGACTTTGCTGTTGCCTGCTAGAATGTTCCTTATGAATGCTCCTCCTTTGGTAGCTCTTCAGACAAAATGGGAGTCCTTTGGACCAGCAAGGAATTGTAGATATCCCGTTTGCTTCCCTGAATCTGACGGGGACGTCAGGAGAACCTGTGTAAGTGCAAAAGTTCAGATGATCATAAACAACCTGCAGAGTCAAGAGTCTGCCCTGGGTATGAACAATGAGTGTGGTTGTATTATGCAGAAGAAACAGAAGGGAGAAAAAGGCACCAGTAACAGAGTCACATCCAGCACCCCATTGCTGCGGAAGCAACCTCCATATTCCAAGTGTGGATGCCCTGAGGATTCAGATGACACTGAAGTGGAAGAGAATGTGGAGTTTGGGACCCTCCTGCTCGATTCTGACAGCGACGACTCTGTGGACCGAGGAATAGAGGAGGCCATCCAGGAGTACTTGAAAGCAAAAGGCAAAAGTGACCAGTCCTTGCCAAGGAATGCGGAGTGTTCCGTGACTCCAAGCAGAGACAAAAGGTTTAAGAGAGAATTCTCGCAGAACAAAACGGCTGGTGACCTCCTCCCTGTGAAATTTAAAGCCGAGATGCTCTCTGAAGAGTACCTGTCTGACCACCTGGGAATTGGGAAAAGGCTCCAGCCTGCTTCCCCTCAGAGCATCAGCAGCGATGACTCTTTTGAACAGAGCATACAAGCTGAAATAGTGCAGTTCCTGAATGAGAAGAAGCAGCAAGAAATTAGTAAATGTGTTAGTGAGGGGGATAAAAAGGATTCCCGGGTGAGATCTGTCCTCAAATGCAACAAAGAAACAACAAACAGAACGAACTGTCGTGCTCTAAAGCGAGGTTGTAAGGCGCTGCTCCTGAGACACCATCCCAAGCTGCAGAAATCCGGCACACAGTCCAAGTGTTTGCAGTCAAAAATCCAAGCAGAGCCCAGTGAGTTCAGCCGGGTGAACCAAGCGTATCTGGAAATGGGCACTGCCAGCCAGCCCTGGCTCGTGGAGCAGAATGAGGGAAGTGGAGCTCATTACTGGGAGCCAAGGGAAGCACTTATCAAGGAGAGCGTGCACACATCTGACTCGAGCAGTGATGATGGCATTGAAGAAGCCATTCAGCTTTACCAGCTGGAGAAAATCAGGAAAGAGGCAGGTGATGCAGCAGACTGTGTCCCTTTGCAGAGGGAACAATTTGATCCAAAGGGGATGGCGGACATTTCTGCCAGCCTGACAATTAGCTCCACAAAAAGTGCCTCACCAGAAATCCGTAAAAGCCCTATAAGCAGCAAGAGAAAAGAAATTAATTCCAAGTCAGCAGGATTAGAAAGCACCAGCAATGACTTTAACAAGCTGTTTAAACCACTGAAAAAAGCCAGACATTTTGCACTTCCAGAAAACAAGATTGCTGCTTGTGAGCTCACATTGCAGGCTTCTTGCAGAGCAGACACATCTGCAGAGCTCATGTGTGCAGAAGCTATCCTTGATATTTCCAAAACAATCATGCCATCCCAAATGGGAAGTGACAACAAATCGCTCGCCGCAGACTCCTTCTTTCCTCCCCAGCTTCTCTCGTCCTCCCGTTGTGAAAGCGACAGCAGCCTTGTGGACAGTGATGACAGTATAGAGCAGGAAATCAGGGCTTTTTTGGCTCTGAAAGCACAGTCAGAAAACCTTGGAGCAAAGCCTCCCAGCCTGTCACGCTCGATCCAGATGCCTCTGCCTTCCGATCAAAACAGCCTCACCAGTACCCTGGAGCCTTCTCTTCCCAAAACACTGAAGCTGTCGCTGAGTCGGAAAAGGAGACTTAAAAGGGAAGGCAGAACAGCGCAACAAGGGGCATCAAAAACACCTGAACAGCTGCAGATGGGACTTTTCCAAGCAGGTAACTATTCAAAATTTCCCGTGCTCCAAGAGGAGCGTGCCCTGAGCAGCCCTGCAGAACCCTGTGATGCTCAGAGCCTCAGCAGTAAAGAGACGAGGCAGCAGCAGCTCACGTCTCCCAAATTGTCTGGCTCTGATGGCAGATGTGTGGCCTTGGACTCTGTAAACCCTTTTCTGCAAGTTCAGAGTAGCACAAGAAAAGTCATGAAAAATACGACCCAAACTCCAGAGAGGGAGGGGTCGGATGATGAGAGCAGTTCTCTGGACAGCGATGAGGACCTTGACAGTGCTATCAAGGACCTGCTACGGTCAAAAAGAAAGCTAAAGAAGAAGTCCAAGGACCAAAAATCTCAGTGCAAGAAGAGAGTCAGATTCAGCGAGACAGAAGCTCAGCTGCTGGATGATTTCAGCAGCCTCCAACAAAACGAGTGGAAATGTAAAAGTCCTGCACTGCTGAAAAGCTGCCTCTCAAAACCCAGGAAAGCTGCGAGAGAGAACGCAGTGAGGAACCCTTCAGACAACATGAACATCAAACTTCCCGGTGAGAAACCAGAAACCATGAAAAACTCGGAGTTTAACTTACAGCTTAAAAAAGGGAATAAACCTAAACCGGTTTCAAACCAGCGGGTGGCTAAAAATAGAAAAAGTGCTTTCCCAGCTGTGTGTCACACCGACGACAGCAGCTCAGTGGACAGCGACGACAGCATCGAGCAGGAAATCAGGAAGTTTTTGGCAGAAAAGGCCAAAGACTCTGCAAGCAATTCAGAGATGCAAAAAGATGATTTAGACCTATTTAGAGTGACCAAACAAACTGGTAATAGAGGAAAAGCAAAGCAGCAGCCGGTGGAGAACGAGATCAACCTCGTGCCGGGTCAGAGTAAAAAGACTGAGGTGCCTCAGCAAACTGAGGAGTTGAGGAACTCCCAGAGAACAGAAGGGAAAAGTGCAATGTTATATGGCAGTGGGAAATGTGCTTCCTCTGCAGAGAATGTTTATGCTACTGGTCAGTCAAAAGCTAAGCAGGGAGTGGGGGGGGTTAAAGGTGGTGCTGGTGAGTTACCTGGGAATGCAACAGGTAAAAAGAATGTCCACAAAACAGAGCCCCCTAAACCCAGCAAAAATGAAGGTTGTAAAGTACAAAAAGTAATGAGTGCAAAGCCCAGATCTAAAAGGAAGAACACCTTTCACCTAAAAATTTCCAGTAAATTTATTGCAGGTCTAAAATACGCCCGGGACAGGAAGAAATCAATGCTTTTGAACAAAAGGCAGAAAGCAGAGAGTTTGCTCGCCCAGAACAGCACGCTGGGAGTGGAGGCAGCTTCCCAGGATACAGATGTACTTAACCCCTTGCCAACAGGTGAATTTAGTGGGGAGAGTACAACAGCAGTAAAAGCATCCAGTTCTTCTCAGAAGGTCACTGTGGGAGTGTCAAGTCCCCACGTAGCAGAAACCTGTGCAGGAGTTGAGGCTGCTCCTCTGTGTGTCAAAGAGGAAGCTGAGGGTAGCAGAAAGGCTGATGCCTCAGGAGATCAATCACATTCTCACTTGAGCCTCTCCTCTCAGGAACAGAGTGAGGCAGCAGTAAAAGCAGCTCAGGTTTGCAGAGGGACATCCAAAGCTGAGAACACGCAGGTGTGGATGGAGGAAGGAGACATCCACACGGGCAGCTGGGCTGATTCAAATGTAGATCCCCCACGCCCCGAGTGCAGCGTGGCAGCTGGAAAAGCAGATAAAATTAGCAGAGACACAGCTCAGCAGAGCCCACAGGCGTGCAGTAAGGGAGGGAATAACCCCCTGGACAAGAGGCCAGATCCCAGTGTAGCTTGCCCACAGCAGGAATTAAATGTGACAGCAGCAGCAGTGGATAAAACTAGTGGAGGAGCATGTGCAGATAACAGTGTGCAGATGTGCATTAAGGAAGAAAAAGTTGACAGGCTGGAAGAAATTCAAGTAACCAGCTCCAACTTGGAAGGAAAAATACCTGTCCTGCAGAACAGGGAAACTGCTAGTGAAGTGCACCAAGGGCAGGAATTTTTAGCCAAAACCTGTGCAAAATTTACTGGCCTGTCTGCAGGGGACTGCCCAGATTCCCTCTTGGAAAAAAAGGTTTCAAATGTGTAAGTACACTTTTTTTTACAGTAACAGTCCTTTTAGAAAATATCTATTATGGTAATTACCTTGATAAAACTTGAGACAGGAAAGGAGAGACAGTGGGAGATGCTGTTACCTGTATGTCATACACACACTAATGTGAAAATGCTTCTATTTAACAGGGATATCGTGGATAAACATACATAGTTTTTGTAGAATTTTGTAAATTATTTAAAGTGCTCTAAGGAAATATTTTTTATGATGATTTTTAGGGCTTGCATTACTACAGGAAGCTGTAGTTACTGTAGATAAGATACTGGCTAATCACACTTTAAATTATGAGGCCTCTGATCACCTATCAAAGGGGAACCTGTTTGCGCACAGAATATATTTGGCAACCTGTTAAGAGATCCCAGGAAAACACAGCCTTGGATAGCAATGCAGATCCTCTGACACTGGTCACATTCCAGCTGCCTTAGGACAACCCTGTGTCCTGTTTCTTTTGCTGGGGTCTCAGTCCTCCCCTCCCTGAGGACTCAGGGGGTTGTTCCCTGGCAGAATTCCAGCACAGCCAGCACAGCTGTGGGTGTGGAGATCCAGCCTGGAAGATACAAATGCAAATTCAGGTAAATAAAGTGGATCAGTCTGTCTGCACGTGTAAAGTGATCTCAGCAGCTGCTGGAAGTCCTTTCGAATACCTAAAACCTCCTTCTAGCAGATGATTCCAAGCACAATTGCAGTTTAAGACAAGTGAAGGAGCATTGTCTGTTCAGACAACATGATTTCCCTGGATTTCTCTGGATTTATGTACTACTGGGCCTGCAAGGCTGAAACAATTCCTCGTTAGCCTCAATTGATGCCCTGCAGTTACCCAGAGATGGCTTTTGGTTTCCTGAATGAACTTTCTGGAATTGAGTGCCCTTACTTTCCTTTTTCAGAAGTGGTTTCTAAGATGTTACATTTCTGTGAACTTTTTCACTGACAGTTTTTGTGCAATAGAGCAGAGCTGGGTTTGCTGTAGGAAGTCCCAACGTAAACGCCACGGATATTTTCAGCACCGTTCTTTCATACTGGCTCTTCCTCTGCCTCCCTTTCCAGCAGCCAGAATAAAGCAATTTTTCACCACTATCTTTTTATTTGTACTGACTTTAAAACGGGATTGAAGTAGCACATTCATATCACAAAAAAAAGAAAAGTGCCCTCACACTGGTTTCACTGAAAATTCCAAAAAAAAAAGTGTGAACTGGAGCTGTTGGTCGTTCTTTCATTTGTGTGTAGTGAAGTCCTTCGAGGAGTTTGTTCTTACATCTTGTCCCTGTGAGTTGATCTGATATTCTCTTTGTCTCGTCTTCTGCAGAACTTCTCTCAGCCAAACCACCACTTAGCATCACTTTGTTTCTCAGTCACTTCAGCCTTCCTCGAGGCTGGCCTTAAAATTGCAAACTGGAGCAAAAGCAGCCAAGACCGGATCCAATGTCTCATGGTGTCCCTGGTGTGATGAAGAATAGTGGCAAAATGCAGCGTAGCATAGAGTAGAACGAGTAACTGTGGCATGTAGAGAAAGAAACAACATCCTTGGTGTGTTTGTACTGTTGTGCAGTTACGTTTTAAACATATTTATAGTGCTCACTTGACATTTCTTACTGTCCGACCGCCTTTTGTAGTCCTTGGGTTGGTTGGTCGGGTTGTTTAAAAGGTCAGTGTGTTAAATCATCTCCATTTTGTGGTAGGATACCTTGGAAAAGTGGTTTTTTTACTTAGCTCAGTGCCTGCAGTCCCTCTACACAGGCTCATCCTTCGATCTGCCTTGATTCCGTTGCAGGATTTGGGCCTTTTGTTTGGAATAGGTCAGTAGGCTGGTATTTTAAAATAGAAGTTTTCTGAGTACCTTGCTTTAAAAGGATTAAACTGTATACCTAATTTTCCTAGAGATGGTGGAAGCACTATGTACTGTTTGTATAAAAAGCTGAATGTTTCTCCTCCAAGTTTTCAGTAAATCAACATTAAGACTGTAAAGGTGTCTCGTGCCCCTGTCGCTGTGTCTGTGTCCTCAGTACAACTCGTGAACTGATTCACTTCCAGTTAAGATGCAATTCCAGTTACCTTGTGCTTTAAATAAAACCTGATTTCAAACAGCACTTTTTTTAAATTGATAAACTTGATTTGTATATAGGAAATGGTGTACATTGCTGAGTTTATAATGTTTAATAAATGGGGTTCTGCCCATGGACCGTGAAACCGGAGTGCTCCTATGGTTTGTGTCATCATCTTGAGTGAGTAGCATTTTTCTGTTCCCTTTTCTCCCTTCCTGCCTGTATTCTGAGGGTGCAATTAACTTCTTTAGAACAAAAAAATTAAGGAAAGTCTACCAACTACATCAGCCAAAGAAAGTGGTGGCTGTTCTGGGAGGTGAGAATGGTGCTTGTTTTAGCAAAACCCCAACAGCAGTTTTCTTTGCTGGTGTTTGTGGTCAAGAAGTGGAGTCTTTCCTTGTGTAACTAAACGTGTGTCAGGGAACATCTGTGGAATTGGGATAACATCCACAAGAGTGCCATGGTTCCACTGGCAGTGTCCTCATCCTGCTACAGTTCTTATCACTTGTTTAAAAAAAAAAGAAGTGTGGTGTCTGGGATCAATAAGAATCCCTCTTGGACATTACTAAAGGTTGAGCAGCTGAGGAGTAGAAAGATGATATTGATTTTTTAATTGATAATAATAGTATATCATTATACCACACATGGTACTGAGGTTGGGACTGCAGGGCAGATCTCTCGAGGTTGGATCTTTACAGATGCAGTTCCAAAAGGAGATTTTATTTCCTGTTTATAGTGACCACAACAGCCCCAGAGTGGGCACAGACTCCTGGCCCTTTTCAGCACCCAGTGACAGCTCTGGGGAGTGACAGAACAAAGTCCTTTTCCCGTTTTTCCACCCTCCAGGGACACCAATTTATCCCTTTACTGCAGTAGATGGAATCATGAACTCGGGTCTTCTCACTCTTGCAAAGAATTACCTTTTTCAATGAATGCTGGTTCATATTTTTTAAAAGTGAGCAGCGATTATTTTTTTCAGTCAGAGCACAACATTTGCTAATTTGGATGTTATTTAAACCACTTGGTATTTTTTATTATGGCTACTGGTAAGTGATGTCCTCCTGGCTGCAGTACCACGGTTCTCAGATAAATCTGTGCTTGTGCAGGACTTTGAAAATAGATTTAGTGCTTTATTTTTACCACAGTGACTATTTTTCAGTGCTTTGGGAGCAACAATCTTCAAGGATCCTCATGAGACCACAAGAACTACCTTAATTTTTTATAAACATTCTTTGCTGCTATTTTAAGAACACGTTTCAACGTGTAGCTGCTTTTTTATACAAGGCAGGAACACACCATCCCTGCCACCATTTCTTTTATTAAGGTATAAGCTTTTTAATTTTTCAAACCTTCAGTTTGTGACAGTTCAGCCTCACATAATTTTATCTGCAAACATGAAAATCTTCCTTTCAAAAGACAGAGTAGAAAGAGACTGTTCCAGGGAGATTCTGTGTGGTAAAATGTGTCATCTTTAGGATGATATTTTGAATTTGTGCAGGTATTTCTTAAGTATTTGGTCTAACATCTGAACACTAAGGCACATTGCATGTCAAACTCTTCAAAGGAACTGGTCTCAGTTCAAGAATAAAACTAAAAGGCAAGAAATTGAGGCAAGGAAGAAAAGAGGTGGGTGTTTTCAGATGAAGTGAGAAGATATGTGACAGAATCCACTACAGTTATATTTTTAAGAGGCAGTCTTATCCCTAAATTATGCCACCTGCAGAAAAATCTGTGGATAAAAATACTATGTAAAATAGTCACAACTATTTATATTAACTCAGCACTTTGTTATTTTCTTCATTTCAGGAGAAGAAAGGGAAGTTGTAAGAAGCTCAAGGTACTGTCTAGAGTCTAATAGGAGAATTAACAGTGAACAATAGAGAGTTGCTTATTTATTTTCACATGTTAAATATTTTAAAAGTTAACTTTTCAGGCCCGTTTCTGCTCAGTTTATTTATTTGTTCCAATGTATTGGTGTGTTTGCAGCGGGGGGGGGGGGGATTTTACCCAGCTATTCCTTTTTTTGAGATAACCAAGTGCCACAAATAAGGAATATTTATGACACTGAAGAATATCAATTGCAGTGGTGCTTGGCCATAATATTAAACTCATTATTTATATTTTTAGCAAACAGCTAGAATAGTATTATGGTCATTTTTAATGGATTCTATCCATTTGTTACACCTGTAACATGGGACTGTTTCTCATCCATAAACAGGCAGAGCAGTTTCTCTTCAAAACTAGTTTTTAAGCTAAAAATGTAAAGGTGTTCCTTCAGTGCAGTCACTGTCCAACTGATACAGTTTCACTGGCTGTAACTACAGTTGTTACAATAAAACTTAAGAAAACGTTTTCTTTTTGATTACTTGTCATTATTTGAATAATTCCTTAAACCTTTGTAGTTGTGAGATAGAAGAAACATTAACTTTCCAAAAGCAATCCAAAAGGTTAATGAACACCTCTGGAAAACTTGCAGATCGGTTATTCATTGAATAGTAGAGAAGCAGTTTAAATCTTAATTTTTAATTATATGTGGTACATGAGCCAAGAATTTAAAGGATCATTAGCGACAGAGAAGAGGTTAAGGGGATATATGTTGTTCTAGGATTTATACGCTGCCTATAAACTAAGCAAAACGGCTCATATGAGCTATTTAACTGACGTTTAACCACACTAAATCTTTATAAATTAACATATATAACAATATATGTTATTAACAATAACGGTCGTTCTGTGAATTAGTGGGTTTCATCTCAGCTGTGCGTGGTTTCCCCACCGGGAGAAGCCGCGGCGGCTCCGTGGTGTCCCTCCCTAGCTCAGGTTCCTGCAGTGCGAGGGCCCGCTGGGGTTGTAGCTGGGGTGGAAGTCCATGTGCTCGTAGGCGGTGATGAAGGTGTCGGGGCCCGTGCAGTAGCTCTTCTCCAGCGAGGTGTTGAGGCTGTTGTTCCTGTACATGCCAGCCTTGCCCAGATGATCCGAAAACTTGTGCGAGATGACGCGGAAGCAGGTCTGGGGAGGGGCGAGAAAAGAAGAGAGATGTTTAAAATTGCCCACAGCGAAGTTCGGATGCAAAGTTGGGTTTCAGCTGCCGGGGACGCCGCGGAGGGCAAAGCTTGGCCGTGCTGACCCCGAGTTCCCCCCCGGGGGACCCTCCATCACCTACCGGCAGCTCGTGCACCGTGGGGGCCCTGCTGCCGTAGGTCTGGTTGGTGGTGCGGAACCGGGGGTGCGTCGCCGGCTGCCTGCGGGGCGAGAGCACAGGGTAGGTGAGGGGGGCACGGGGGGCTCCGGGGGGCCCGCCCCGAGCTCCCCCGCTCACCCGTAGCCGCGGTAAAAGGCGGGCTGTCGGAAGCGGCCGGGCAGCCCGGGGTCGGGGCCGGACATGGCTCAGGGCACTCACTGAGCGTTGCTCGGCGACGGGACGCGATCGCGCCGCGCTCCGCCCCGGGGAGGGCGCGGGGCCCGCCCCGCCCTGCAGGAAGCGGAAAGCGCCGCTGACCTTCCTCATCCTCCTCCTGCTCCCGCTCCTGCTGCTGCCCCGCGGTGCCCTCGGAGCATGGCGGTGCCGCGGCTCCTGCGGGCAGGTGAGCGGGCGCTGCCCAGCCCCGCCCGGTCCGCCCCGGCCCGCCCGTGTGACCCCCGTGTTTCTCTCCCGCAGCGGCCCCGCGGCTCTACAGCACCGTCCTGGTACCGGCCTCGGCCCCGGCCACGGCCCCGGCGGCGACCCAGCCCAGCGGTGAGTGTTTTCCCTCCCCGGGTCCAGGCCAGGAGCGATGCCCGTGCAGGTATCGCCTCATTGCAGCAGGTGGTCGTGGGTGCATCGGGGTCCTTTCTGCAGTCCCAGCTCGTCCCCCAAAACACCAGAGGGAGCAGTGATTGATTGTTTCCCTTCTCTCAGCTGCGGATGACAAGCTGCTGTCAGAGCCTCTCAGCCACCCCGACTTCTTCAACGTGAAGGAGCTCTTCACCCTGAAAGATCTCTTTGATGCTCGGGTGCACCTGGGCCACAAAAAGGGCTGTCGGCACAGGTGAGTGGAATTATTTGATCATCCATCAGGAGTGCTTCCATAAACAATGTTTGCTTTGGGGGCTGCACTAGATTGGTCTGAGCCTGGAACTGCCCACACAGAGCAGATTACAGGGACCCCCTGCAATGTGGGCACCGAGGGGGGGTGAGACCCACAGCCCCCCAAGCCCAGCTGGAACAGACACTGGGCACTCTCTGCAGAGAGCACCTCTGGTGTCAACCGAGAGCTGGAGTGGGGGAAAGGAAGGTTCCTGTGCAGCCACTCCACATCCAGAAGCGCTCGGTGCCCGCACGCCTCGTCCCCGTGCCCCTGTGCCGCCCTCCCTCTGCCCCCGCAGGTTCATGGAGCCCTACATCTTCGGCTGCCGGCTGGATCAGGACATCATCGACCTGGAGCAGACCATGCAGCACCTGCAGCTGGCCCTCAACTTCACGGCCCACATCGCCTACCGCAAGGGCATCATCCTCTTCATCAGCCGCAAGCGCCAGTTCTGCCACCTGGTGGAGTGCACGGCGCGGGCCTGCGGCGAGTACGCGCACACGCGCTACTGGCAGGGCGGGCTCCTCACCAACGCCCACATCCAGTTTGGCCCCGGCGTCCGCCTGCCCGACCTCATCGTCTTCCTCAGCAGCCTCAACAACGTCTTCCAGACGCACGTGGCCGTGCGGGACGCCGCCAAGATGAACATCCCCACGGTGGGCGTGGTGGACACGAACTGCAACCCCTCCCTGATCACCTACCCGATCCCCGGCAACGACGACAGCCCCTCAGCCATGGAGCTCTACTGCAAGCTCTTCAGGATGACCATCATCCGCGCCAAGGACAAGAGGCGGCAGAGCGAGGCCGTCGAGGAGCTGCGGAAGAAAGCCGAGGGCAATTAGAGCCCCCAAGACGGGCTCAGTGCTTCAGGGATGGGCCTCCTGCTCCAGTTCCACAGGACTGGCTCTGCACTCGGAGCACCGGTTTGTGGCAGGGCTGGGCTGGCTGTGGAAGGGACCCCCCAGCTCTGCTGTGCACAGAGATCCCGTGGTGGTCACAGCCACAGTCCCCAGCTCAAATTGCTCCCTCCAGAGCTGTGCAGGGAAAATGGAGCCAGGCCAGACCTTGCCCCATTCCTTGGGTTTGTCCCTGTTGCAAGGAGGTGCCGATGTCCTGTGGCCTTCCCGTTCCTGAGCTCGTGATCTCACCTGAAACCAGTTGTATCTCGCGCCTCTTCTTAACAAATAAAGGGGTTTATCCCTCTGATCCTTTTTGTTTCTTCCGTGGTGAGATGGGAAGGGAAGTCTGCAATGCCAGGGAAGTCAAGGCAATGGGAGGGAAAGGGATGAAGGATGTCCCCAAGCTGGGGACATTGCAGGGTGGCTGGTGCATTGCAGGGCTGGAGGGGCCACAATGGGGGTTGGAGGGTCCCCGCTGGCTGGTACATCACAGAATTGAAGGATCTCCAGTGGCTGGTACATCACGGGGCTGGAGGGTCCGTGCTTTGTCCCAGGACATGCTCAGAGCCAAACCACGGGAAGCAGGGACTCCCGAAGCAGCTGAGAAAAGGGATACCCATCCCCTAGTACGCCTCTTGCCTCCGTGGGAGGCCCTAGGGCAGTCTTGCAGCGTGGGGAAGAGCCCTGAGCAGGGCCCTCCGTCCCTTGCCCGTGTCCCCCTTCCGTGTCCCCGGTCCCTGCTTTGAGTCCTCCCGTCCAACAGGGGGCGCTCGCGGGCGCGAAAGCACCGCGCAGGCCCTTCCGTTCCCGGCCTATATAAGCGGGAGGCGGGCACTGCATCGTCCTTTTGGCGGGCGCGGAGCGGAGCATGCGGAGCTTCGGTGGTCCCTCAGCGGGACCAGGAATGGGAGCGGGACCGGCCCTTCCCGGCCTGGTCATGGCGAAACTGAGGGGCCCCTCGGTGGCGGGAAGCCGGTGCTGGTCGAGGAGAGCCCACCCGGCCAGGGCCACGCTGCCCTTCCCGCGCCATGTTGTGGCGAAGCTCCCTGAGGGCCGGTCCCGCTTCCCCTCGGCCCTGAGCGGCCCCAGATGGGGGACGTGAGGGGGAGAGTGAAGGTAAGGCGGGTCCCCGCTCAGCTGGACCCATCCTGGAGGGGCCGCGGTTCCCCCGGGGCTCCGGGGGCTCCAGGCGCTGCCACGTGCGCTGTAAATCCGGTATATCTTCAACTCGTGTATGGGAATGGGCTAGGGCTATTTTATATATATGTGTATGTATATATATACATACACACAAACACGTATCTGAATACAGCTGTATATATTTTAATATATACATTTAATATAAATTTCAATATATGCATTTAATATATATTTTAATATATACTCCGCCTCCGAGGAGGGGAAGAAAATCTAGGGCTACCGCCTATTTAGGTTTTCAGGAAAATATTTTTTGAAGATTCAAGTAGCTGAAATTAATCTTTGGCTGATATTATGTTTTTTTAAATTATGTTTTAAATCTCTGGTGTTCAGTTAAACGGTGCGTTTCGCCAAAAAAAAAGGTGATAATGTAGTTTGCTTAACACTTGTGTGGTATTAACTGCATGCTTTATTTGTCTTTTTTCAGCCCATCAGCAGGCAAAAAATGAAGGGGCAAAGATTGTGTGTCTTCAGAAAAGAAGGGTGATGCTTCACACAGAGGCTACCCACCAAATGCCTTTGTAACACTGCTTTCCAAGAGGTGATAGAATCTTCTTAAAAATACCATAAAATCATGGAATAGTTTGGATTGGAAGGGAACTTAAAACTCATCTCACTGAACCCCCTGCCACGGGCGGGGACACCTTCCACTAGACCAGGTTGCTCATCCAGCCTGGCCTCAAACGCTTCCAGGGATGGGACATCCACCCACAATTGCATTTTCTTCAGTCTTTATGCTTTTGGTTTTGGGATTTTTTTTATTTCCCAAGCTGCCACTGGCGTTGCGGAGATGGCTGCTGTGGCATCTTTGTGTCAAGACGTGGCGAGAGAGACAGGCTGTGTTCTACGCTCGTTTGCTCTGCAGCCCGTGAGCACTCAGAGTGATTGACAGCCTGACATCATTAATAAACCAGCTGCTTCCGAGGAGACTGGTGAAAAACTCACTTTTGGTTGCCCTGAGTGTGAGATCTGTGTGTAGCACGATGGGAAGTTGTTCTGTTTGACCTGTAGTGGATGTGCTGCAGAGAGGCTGCATGTGGCTTTATGATTATATAGCCTTGAAAAACAGATCCTGTGGGTACAATGTTGTAGAAGAATGAGTTAAAATTGTTAGTCTAAAGCCATGTGGTGAGTTGGTGACATCACTGGGAGCATGGCCTGGGAGTCACCAACCCTATTTCTATCCAAAAACATTCCTCTGCTATGCGTTTATTTCTTTCAAGTTCTTGTCATCAGTGAAATAGTAATTATATAACCAGGCTTTGAAGTGTGTCTAAACCCTGTATATATTTTTTTTCCATGTGTTTTCCAGACAAAGCCACATGACTGGGAGAGCAGGAGGTGTCCCAGATCCGAGGTGAGCCACAGCAGTGTGTGTTCCTCACACAGCCCTGCCCCATCTCGTGTTGCAGGCGTGGCTGCAGTGCCACGTCTGTGTCAATCGGTGGCAGAGAGGAACAGGAGACTCCTTCCCTGGTGCTCTGACCCCTGTGAGCTCCCAGGATTGCTCAACAACCTGACATTTATTGCTTTTCCTGTTTGACTTTTTTTTTTTTCCCTTTAATGTAAATCTGAAATGGTGAAGGGTGGACAGGGCACAGCAGCTGTTTTACTAAAACTGTGTTAAAACCTAATTCAGATTTCTTTTATTGCTTTAGAAATCCACCAAATGGTTTGGGTTGGAAGGGACTTTAAAGCTCATCTCATTCCACCCCCTCCATGGGCAGGGACACCTTCCACTGTCCCAGGTTGCTCCAAGCCCCATCCAACCTGGCCTTGGACACTTCCAGGGTTGGGGCAGCCACAGCTTCTCTGGGCAAACTGTGCCAGGGCCTCCCCACCCTCACAGGGGAGGATTTCTTCCCAATATCTCATCTAAACTTCCCCCCTTTCAGTTTAAAGCCATTTCCCCCTTGTCCTATCACTAGATGCTCTTGTGAGGAATGGCAAATTGTAGTATTATCTATTCCAATAATCCTGAGTCCTTGGAGATTTGCTCTCTGTTGATCTCATTAGAGGTCAGAGATCAGAGATGAGTTGCTTGATGTTGTTTCCACATTTAACTCTCTCTCCAGAGAATCAGCAGAAGGTGGAGCACAATTCCTTTGAAGAGCAGTTAAAATGATGTCAGTTTTAACTGCATCAGGGGAAGGTCCTTCCTCATTTTTACAAGGGCAAGTAGAAGTGACAGCTCTGTTCCTGAATTCTATTTTTACTCCTTCCTGGCCTTTGAGATATTCTTGATTGCTGCCTGTGAAAGGGCACCTCGAGCTGTGCAGGGTTTGGCATTGTGCAGCTGTCAAGAACTGTACCTGGGAGTGGAGGAGATGAGGGAAACAGGCACTTAAACTTTGTTTCCAAAACATGGGCAGGGTGTGGATTTAGCACAGGGAGGAAATTACACCTGGAGTAAATTTAATCAGAAGATGCAATCAGGAATCTTCTGAAATGTGGCTTCATAATCATGCTTGCTTTTGGGGGGGAGAAACACAAAATCAGCTCAATCCTTTACAAAAAAAAACCAAACTGAGGATGTTTTTCCTTCTCACAGTTCCTTTCAAGAGCAGAGCAGAGTTCTGGAATGTTCCTCAAATGTCAAAGGTGGGTGTTGGGTCATTTGTCAACGTGTTACCAAAGTGAGTGGAAAGAAACCCTTCTGTTGGTACATCTTGTCCTGCTGAACTTCTTGCAGGACATGGACAAAAAAAAATTAAAATGCTACTAAAACATTCTTGCAGGAAAAAAACTTAAAATTCAGTATTTTTTCATTTATTTTTGCTGGCAAACCTCTATTTTGGGTAAAGCACTTTCAGGTTCTGCTAATGCAGGCAGTTTTGTGAGCAATCTTTAACACCTCTGATTGACACTTATTTCAGTTCCTCAAACTGCCTTTCTCAGCTCCCAAAGTGCCTCCTTTCAGGGGCAGCTCTGTCAGGACAAGAGCTTAAACTTTTATGTGCCTGAAGAGTCTCAAAACAGGCTCTGGTGCTGCTGACACAAAACTGCTGCAATCATGTTTGTGTCACAGACGTGCAAAATGAGGAGATGATCTCTTAGAGAGGTAATTGAGAAAGAAATAAAAATACTGATTTTGGTAATCCAGGGAAAACTTTAATGCTGAAACCTGGAAGTCTTTTGAAATCCTTCAGCAGTGATTTCAAGTGCAGCAGTGCTTTGCCCTGTTTCCCAAGACAAGATCTCACTTCCCCATGCATCATGTTCTGGCTGGTAAAACATCAGACAAGAAGCAAAAATGTAATTTATTGAGCACAGTATGAGTTTTTAGTTTGGTTTTTTTTGTGTGTTTATTTTCTGGCACGATGGCAAAGGAATCTCCAAGGAGGGAGCACAGGTATCCTGTATGCAGATAGTTCTGTGTGTCACTGTACTTCCTTGGGTGACATGGGGCACATGAACCTGTTCTGGGAACGAGTGGGGAGAGGAGTTCTGACCACACAGAGATTGTGGAACTGAGGCTTTGCAGCTTTGACAGACTCTGGCAGAGCTAAACGGTGGGAAACCTCATTAAATGGGCATTAAGGAGGGCCAAAGGTGCTGCAGAGCCTGCAGGTTGTTCTGGCTGCAAAGTGAGACCTTTAATTGGGAAGAGTCGCTGCCTCCAGCAGTGGCTTTGGAAAAGAATGCTAATCAGGTTGGGGGGAGATGGTTATGCCTTGGGATGTGACTCTTCTGTTTAAATTTCCTGACTTCTTTCAACCCTAAAATACATGTTTGGGGTTTTTCATCAGGCTTTACTCACATCAGGGGTCCTGGATGGGCCATGAGTGCTAATGAGTGTCTGCAGAACTTCCCTGTGTGAGGCACAGGATAACTCTGAACATTTTCCTGGTAGCACTTGCTGTGAACTGCCTTCCCCAGCCTCAACAGCGCTCCTGGGCCAAGAGTTTGGCTTTACTGAAAGAATACCTGGCTCTCCACTGTGGAAAAGAGAAATGTTTTGTATTAAGATGGTTTTGAGAGAAATTAAAAATGTCTCAGCACATAACTTAGCCCTTCATCATCTAAGAATGGTTTATGTCATGGCTTTGAACACTGGAAGAAGCCCAGCTTTTCCTTCCCTGCACTATTAATAGTTTGGCTCTGCCCTGAGGTTGGCAAACTCAGCTTGGGTTTTTCGGGAGTGAAGGAATAATCCAGAGCAGGCTGCAGCTATCCTGCTCTTCAGTTAGCCCTTCCTAAACTCACCCAAGTGCCCTGTGTGCCCAGACAGATATTTTTCCAAAAGCTTTCTGTTGAAATGGTGAAGAATTTATCCTAAATTGGTGCCATCTGCTTCTGTCACTGCTGTGGGTCCTGAGCCACACAGATATCCAGGCAGGGAATCCAGGCAATGGGATTTGAGGTGTTCCTGTGGTTCTGGACTGAAGGAAATCCTTTTCTAAAAATAACCTTCTGAACGCTCATAACTGAGCCCTTCTAATGACTGCCCTAACGTTTGGGTTCATTTTATGAAGCTTTTTTTATTTCACATCTGGGATGTAAAAAATCTTTGGACAATTCCAAGACAAACAATGGCAGCAGAGTCTGGATGACAGGAGTTAATTAGCTCCTTAGTATTCACATTATTTCTCCCTTTTCCTGGCTGTATTAGAATTTGTCTGACATCCTGGGCCCTTTTTTTTTATTTGCAGGTCATGGCCTGAGTTTCAAAATTCCTAAGAAAAATAGCAACAGCAAAAAAAGCAATTGGCAGTGTCTGCATGTGAAGATTCGTGGATTCCTCAAAAGCTGATCATCTGTGTTTTCTCTGCATGGCTAAGAAGGATTTTTTAAAAATAAAACTAAATAAAGATGCCACCTACCATAAGTCTGAATGGGGCTTGTGTAGTTGTAGCACCCCAAGTAACACTATTTTTTTAACCATTCTAGGATTTAAGACTTCTGTTTGTAGATCTGGGAGCTGGGATGGTTTTGTACTTCTGCAATTAAAGGTATTTCTTACCTCCAACCCCTTGAGCACAAATCTGTGCTGCAGAAGCAGCAGCATCCAGTGAGATCAGATTATCAGTGTTTGTGTTCTGGCTTTTTATTCCAGCCTCTGTGGGAAATCTGGAGGAGGTTTGACTGTAAAATAGCTTTGCCTTTACTCATTCTCTCCTATATTCCTGTGTAGCTTGTAAACCATGAGCACTGCAAAGAAAGACTTGGTGCTTTTCATTAGGGATGAGCAAAACTGTGCTTTGGGGTTTGTGAGTCATCAGTGATCCCTGGGAGTGTCCAGTGCTGTGGGATATATGGATCAATGATGGTGATGGGACAAGTTGTTGTCAGAAGTGTTTATTTCAATAAATCTTGTCAGGTACAGGGGCTGCCTCTCCTGGATCTTCACCATAAATACTTAAAAATTCTGATATTGAGGGGAAAACCCTTCCTTTTCCAGGAAGTGCTTTAACACTGCTTTGGGGGAAAGGAGCAGCAGGGATTTAGTGGGAATATCTGGATAAAATTTACCAGTAAATAAGAGAGGGGAAGGTGAGAAATGGCTTCTCTGATGACCTGAGGAGGGCACTTGCCATGGCTGGGTGTTGGATTCCTTTGCTAATAGCAGAAGGAAATTAATTTGCCAGTGGAGCTGGTTGCCATGGGGATGCAGGACAATGGATGAGCTGCAGTGGCTCTGTGGAGCTTCATTACTGAATTCCAGTGAATTCCAGCCCTGCCCACGTGCTCCCTCCTGTGCAGGTGAACCCACACCTTACATAGGGCCCTGCTCACCTTGGCAGCGTCTGTACCTGAGCCAGGGTGACTCAAGGGGCTGAGGATTGTCACCCTCCAAACACAGAAACTTTGGGAGTGCTCAGCCTTTCCATGGATAAATTGCACTGCAGAGGCCACTGCTCAGCAGGGAGTGAGCTCTGTGCTGGATACAGGGCCCTGCTGACCCCATAAACACCAGTGCGAGGTGATGAGGATCTAACACAAGGAAATCCTGGTTTCTCTCCTCAGAGGGCTCCTAAATGTGTAGCCACAGCTCTGCTGATCACATTCCCAGGTGATACAGACTGTCAGGTGTGGTTTTAATTGGGATTGTACATCAGCTGCACACTCCACTGAGGAATTGTTGGCAGGAGAACCACTGTGTGGCCCAGCAGCATGGCTGTGCTGGGAACAGAGCAGCCTTGGGGGAGTTTATAAAAGCTCTTCCTCCCTACCCACAGTTTTAAGATTGCTATAATTGGGCATTTAAAGGAAACTGCTATAGTTAGAGCCCTGGTAGTACATACACAGCCAAACAAATGTCTTGAGACCTGCTGAAAGCTTGCCTGGAAATTCACTTTAATAACAAGAGAAGCACTGGATTATTCTGGTATTAACCTTCAACCTCTGCAGGGCAAGCCCAGCTTAGTTTTAGGAGAATTAAACTGAGAGGTTGGTTTATCCCTGCTCTGAGTGTGGTGGGAAGGGACACACGGAGCACATTAACGGGTCAGAACTGTTCATGTTTAGCCCTTTGCCTTTAAGCTCTCCTTGGCCTTAGAGCTTCCAAAGCCAACACGTGAGGGAATGGCCTGTGCTGCCAATTTTGGACTTGGGGTGGGAGCAGCCGAGTGGGAGCCTCACACAAGCCATGGCATCACTGTCAGGGTCAGGCACTTAAAAATGGAACCAAAGAATTGCCAGGATTCTCCACTGTGGAACAGACTGCTTATCTGCTTCCTATGTTACAGCTGGATCTGATGGCAGATGACTCAGACACTTAAGGAGAGATTTTGATTCAGGAAATCTACCTTTTCCTCCTTTTTAGACCACAAACAAGCTGGTACTTAACGGGCTGCTGTTTTGCTATTGATGTACTGGTGTGATTCACGTAAAAGCTGTTTATTTACATCAGAGACGTTCATCAAAAGAAGATGTGACAAGTACAGCATCAATGATTCATTCCCATCGCTCTGCTCTGCTTTCCTGTTAATCAAGAAACGCTTAGACGCATCCAGCTGGGCTCTGCTTCCTTATCCCTTTCCATGTCATCTTCCTCCCCCAAGCCTGTCCAGCCTGGTGTCCCAGCTCTGCAGACACTCCTGCTGACTGATCCATGATCCTGCTGGGCGGTGGAAGTCATGAAGCTTGGTTTTCCATGGAGAAGGGGCTGCAGCTCTGCTGAACTCCCTGTGCAGGGTGTATTTTACCTGTGGGGAAGATGGAGAAACAGGCCTTCAGCCCTTGGGCTTGACTCCGAGGTGGCAGATCCTAAACTCCGGGGCCGCGCTTCCCCCATTAGGAATATTTGGTGTTGGAAATCTTCTTCCAGAGCAAGGTCTTGAGGTTGTTGAGCACGAGGGAGTGGTGCACCTCCATCTGGCTGGCCAGGCCGCTGAGGGTCGTGCAAGTTCGGAGCTGCTTCTGCAGCTCGTCCTTCAGCTCCAGCGGCGCCCCGTACAGCAAATAGTCCTGCAGCAACCCGCACACCTTGGCCAGGTTGGGCTGCACCATTTCACCCTTGCACTGCTTCAGGAGCTTGTCGCAGGCCGCCGTGCAGTCCCGCCCGTAGGTGCAGTCCACGTTCTGCTCACAGTGACGCCCCTTGAGGAACCCCCTGATTGTCGCCTCCGTCGCCACCTTCCTCAGGTCGACCATCTTGAAGTCGAACTTGTCGTTGTAGCCCACGTTCCTGAAGCCCGTCTCGCAGATGTAGAAGCTCCCGTAGGTGCCGTGGAAAATCTCCTCCACGAACTCCAGGAGGCCGATGGCGATCTTGGCGCGCCGGGGCCAGGCCGGCGCGAACCACTGGTGGAGGAGCTGGTGGGCGACGGAAGGCAGCAGCGACTGGAGGAAAGGGGGGACATCCAGCCCGTAGAGGGAGGTGTGGGGGATCTTCTCGGTGACGTAGAGGTCCCCACAGTGCCCCAGCAGCTTGGCAGTGTGCTCCTTCTCGTGCAGGGAGAACATGAGAAGGAACTCATTGAGCTGCAGCAGCGCCCAGATGGATTTGGCCTCGGCCAGAGACACTTTCCCGTCGCGGTTCACGTCGGCCATGGCGATGATCCGGCTCACCAGGGCCGGGAGGGATGGCTGATCTCCCAGCTTGGACTGCAAATGGGACAAGAGGTGGCATCAGACCCCCAGAGCTCTCTGTGTTTGGGCGTCATATCGCAAAACCCAACTGGGAGTGCAAAGACCTGAGCTGGGGAGAGGAGGAAACAGCCACCACACTCCAGAAGATCTGGTGCCACAACATTGTGTGGACGGATTCAGCTCCAGCAGAATGTTACCAGCCTCAGGGCTCCAGAGAGGAGCGTAGTTTTGGGAGCAAAGGCCAGGCACCACTGCTGCCTCAGAAGCCCCACAGAGGGGTAACTACCAGGGCCACCATGGGCTTGTGAATCAGCTCTGCCCAGCACAGATGCCACCCAGAGCCAAGGCACAGAGGCCTCCAGGGCTGCTGCTACTCAAATATCACAAATAAGAGTTCCTGGGAGAAAATGGAGGTTTTTCTCCACTAATCCAGTACGTGGCAGGGAGCACCCAGCCCAGCACCCAGCAGTGGGTGGGGGAGTGTGAGCCAGAGGAGATCTCGTTCAAGGGCAAGGAAAGACACAATCAGTCTTCCCAACTTGTAGGTGGCATCCTGGGCCTGTGGGATCCCACAAGACCCTTGCACTGACCTTGAGGAAGTTGAGGAGCATTTCTTTGAACTCGTCCATGGACGTCCCCCGCGTGGGTTTGTCGAAGAGCACCACGTCCCTCCTGGGCACAGAGTCGGGGCGGCTGTCTGCCCTCAGGGCTTCTCCAATGCCACATTTGATGATCACCTCCCTGTCCCTCCAGACCCCGCTGTAAACCTGCAGCACAGGGGAGGGGACAGGGCGAGGTGGGAGAGGAACAGCAAGTGCAAAAAAACCCCCCAAAGCTGGGTTCTGGTTTGGTTGAGGACGGGAACAGGGATGGGGTGAGGAGGAGATCTCCCGGGTTTTATGCCTGTACCCATCCTGTGCCATGTGGTGGAGGAGGCAGAGACCTACCTGCTGGGTGGGAGAGGAGGAGAGGCAGTGCTGGAAGAGGAGGCCACGCTCCTCACACAGGTCCTTGCACGTGGAGCCAGAAATGATTCCTTTCTTGTACTGGTCACACTGGGGAGGGGAAGGAGAAAGAGGAGCTCAGAAGGGGCAGCTTCACATTCACCTGAAGAAGTCTGACAGATCCAAGCTGATTCCTGCAGCTCATGGAGCACCCCAAGCACACAAGCTGGGGGTTTGTGACCCCTTCAGACACCCATGCCATGCCAGCACAGTGTGCAGATGGTTTTGGGTGATGTCTGCACCTTGGTGGCCATTTTGGCCACTTCAGGGGGCTGGGAGGGAGGGGAGCACCTTGTGCTCAGACCTTGATCAGGGAGATGTAGTGCCAGTTACTCAGTCCAGCCTCTTCCAGCACCCCCAAACTTCCTATTCCGTTTTCCAAAGATATCCCAGCCCAAAATGTCCTCTGCTCTAAGACCCAGAGAAGGGTCTGGCCCTTGGGGATGGCTCAGTGCCTTGGGCACAATGGGGCTGGGCTGGCAGGGACCCCCTGTGCTGCTGGAGGGACCGCAGGAGATTTGCTCCTGGATGCAAATCCAGGAGTTTGGGAGAGCTTCCAGGGCTGGAGGAGAGGACAGCGTGGATTTGAGGAGAATGAGGATGCAGAGGCTGAGGCTGCTCAGCAGAGCAGCAGCCCCTGCTGTGAGATGGGCTGGCCCTGGTCCAGGGGGTGGCAGGGACAGGGACAGACGGTGGCTCTGATCCTCTGGGTTGGGAGCTGGAGACATCCCTGGGCAGGAGAGGCTGCAGTGCTGCAGCTCCTCAGTGACAGCACAGCAGCCTCGGGGCTGGAAGCAGGAGCTGCAGACATTCACTGCATCTTTTCCTTTTTTTTTTTTTCTGATGTGGATGGGAATTAACCCTTGGACCTGCTCACAGGGGACACAGCCAGACAGAGTGTCTGGAAGCCCGAGCTCAGAGCAGGAATTAGCGCCCAAGACCCCGTGGTCGGAGTCAGGCAGAAAATCAAATTAAACGATCGTCGCTGTTGTTATGGCAATTCCTGCCTCCCTCCTCTGCTGGGGGATTGACCAACGAGGCATGTTCTGACAGAGCCTGGTGTCCCCCTCCTCCCCTGGGCTGGGCAGGTGACCTGTCATGGGCCACACAAAGCGATCCCAGGGGCATCCCTGCTTGGATCTGAGGGGGACAGGCTGCACCCCACTGCAAACCCCAGGCAGGGGAAAAACACACCAAGCCAAGCTGCCACGAGGTGTCTGCTCTGGTGCTTTCCTTAGGGCACATCAGCAGCTACAGAGAGGTACCCATGGACTGGCTGCTCCCCGTTTTTCTCCAGCTCTGTGGAGCCCAGGGTGGGTGGCACAGTGCTGTCCCTGCCCACAGATCCTGCTCACTGCTCACTGATGTTCCAGCTTCATCTCCACAGGCATTAATCTGCCCACGTCTGCCTGGCCTGCCCTGGCTGCTTCCCTCTGACATCTCATTACCTTGTTTCTCCCTCTCCCTGGCAGGGGAAGGTCACCTCTCCCGCCCCCGGGGACGGCGCCAGGGAAGCAGCTGCCAGGAGGGCTCCATGGCCCAGCTTTGGGGCTTGGGAGGGAGGGAATGGGGCTCCCACAACCCTGCTCACCCCAGCACCCCAAACTGGCCCACTCACGATTATCATCCGGCAGACGTGGCCACGGCAGAGCTCGGAGTAGGACGAGTAGTGCATGTAGGCCACCCAGCTGCCCACAAAGATGCCCAGCCACACCACCAGCAGGTACTTCACCTTGATGCCCGGGAGGCGGCCCTGGAAGGGAAAGGAAAGGCAGGTGAAGGGCAGGGCTCTGCCCAGGGCAGCGGCAGCCGGACAAGGACAACATCTGCTGTACAAACTGACCTGAGCGTTGGCGAAACCTTCAGCCTTTTTTTATATATATATTCATCAGCCTATTATGCAACTCCTGCTTCAAGTAGGTCACTTAAAATTCCCTAAAAGCAGGGAGATTACAGCACTGGGCTGCAAGAGCTGGATGCTGTGCATCCCTGGGAGCTGCAGCCAGGAACACCCGCTCTGCTGCCCTTCCCCTGTCGGGGCTGTGAGAGGCTCTGCTCCTGTTTGGGGAGACCCTTCTCAGCAAGAACCCCCCTTGCAAAGCCCCACAGGCACAGGTGGCTGCCACCACCAGCTCCTGCATGGAAACAGGCAAGTGAGGGACCTGGCAGCACATGGGGGATGCTCCGTGCAAACAACTTGAGGCTCACAAGGGGATTTTGTTTTCTTGGCTTTGTTTCTTCCCCCTGACCCTGCACGAGCAGCTCTGCTGCCATCTGGCCTCCCACAACAGAGGCTGCTCACCTGCCTCATGTCACATGGTGCAGATCCCTGGCAGTTCTGAAGGGCAGGGAATGAATCCTTGCATCAAACACCTCGTTCCCTCCAGTTTCTACAGGTAATTCTGTAGAGAGCCAGTGGCCACCTCCAAAGCCTCCTCCCTCCTTGTGCTGGTGAGAGCACAACCTGCTGCTGGGATAGGGCTGGGTCTGAGTGGGTGCAGCACTGACAGGGATCCTCGCTTGGGTCTTGTAGCCCAAACTCACTCCCACCTCCAAAACACCTCCTCCCCACCCCTCTGCAGGTTCTGCAGGGGCTCTGTCAGGGTGATGGGGCCTCCTGCCTTCCTGGCTGCAGCCACTGGCTCACCCCAGCCCTGGGAGTCCCAGGAATGAGCAGGCAAGGGTGAGAGCAGGCAGGTCTGCCTTGAGACCATGGCATTTCTCAGGTTAATTGGAAACCCTGGAGTGAGAAGCGGGCAAGGGTGCCTGGTTTGCCTGTCAAGCAATGGCACCGCTAATTAATGTGAAATTTAATTAAAGAGAACCCAACCACGGCCAGGACTTGGCAAAGACAAAGGATGGGTGGCTGCTCCTGTGAGCTGAGAATCAGCTCACGGCCCTGAAGTCAGACACACACCTCTGTGACCCCGAGAGCCTCCCCAGCACAGCAGCCCCCCCAAAACTGCCCAAGGGTGGGTACATGACCCATCAGGCCTCCTGCCCTCAGCAAAGGGGTCTTCCCATGGACCTCCTACTAGAGACGTGTCTTGGAGCAGCAAAACCCTGGAAAGGCCAGAATGTCCCTTTTTGGTTATTTCAGACTTGGAATTTGTCATATTCCTGGGGCAGGAGGGGGATCAGGACTCTGGTCTGAGCATGGCACGGGGAGCACTGGCTTCATCATCCCCTAAATGGTGGAAAAATTTGTTGGGGATGCATTTCAACGAGAGATGTCACCGGGATTTGGGTGGATTTTGGATTCCGAGCTGATGCCGAGGGCTCCTCCAGGGCCTCAGTCTCAAGGCACGGGAGCTTCCCTGCCCACTGCCTGCCCTGCACCAAAGGGTGTTACCTTTTGTTTGTGAGAGTTGATGTGTTTAGTTTTAGGATGACTCTGGAGGAACCTGGAAGTGACTTTGGGCAGGACCTGACTTCAAAGGCAAAATGGATGCAGCACCACAAAATCCTGCTCCATCCCTGTGTCTCCCCTGCAGCACCCTGGGAACACGGGGTTGTTTCACAGCACCCCCAGCTCTGCACCCACCTCCTGCCAGCACCCTCTGCCCAACGGGAACCCCCTCCCGTGTCCCCCACCTGCCCTCAGGGATAACCTCTCTGGTCCAGGACCTTTGCCAGAGTCGGGGTTTCTCATCCCACAGCTGCAGAGAAAACACCCACACCAGCATCCCTGACATCCCTGGTCCTCAGCATCTCCAGTCCCTGGAGCCCTGAGGCGGGTCTCCAGTCCCCCCCCGGCAGCTCGGGGATGGGAAGAGGGGGAGAAATAAAGAAAGAAAGGAAGAGAAGGAAGGAGCCACCCCTGCCGTGCTGCATCGGCGGCTTCACCCAGCGCTGCGGGCTGCCGGATGGGCTGCCCTGATGCTCCCAGGCTCCGGCACGGCGGAGCGCGGCGCGGGTTATGCAACGAGCTGCGGCCGCCGGTGCCGGTCCCGACCCTCCCAGTGCCGGTCCAGACCTCCCCGGTGCCGGTCCAAGCCCCCGCGGTGCCAGTTCCCGGCCCCCCATCTCCCCGCACCGGCGGCGGTGGGACCGCGGCGGAGCGTCCCTTTGTGCACGGCCGGTGCCAGGATGCGGAGACGGGCATCGCCGAGCCCACATCCCCCCATCCCGGCGCATCCCCCCATCCCAGCGCA
This sequence comes from Neopelma chrysocephalum, assembly GCF_003984885.1. Classification (NCBI taxonomy): domain Eukaryota; kingdom Metazoa; phylum Chordata; class Aves; order Passeriformes; family Pipridae; genus Neopelma; species Neopelma chrysocephalum. The sequence goes on from NW_020897735.1 coordinate 7,605,100, forward strand.
TCCCCCCGGCCCGGCGCACCCCCGAGCCCGCATCCTCCATCCCGGAGCATCCCCCCTCTCCCGGGTACCTGCAGGCCCTTGGAGAAGGGGCAGAACAGCACCAGATGCACCAGCCGCCGGATCCTCCGCATGCTGCGGGCGCCCCGCGGCCGCGGGCCTCAGGCTCCGGGGGGCATGGCCGGCGCGGCCGCGGCCCCCGCCTCGCCGCCGGGGCCGGGGGGACCCGGGGGGGGCCGGGGATGGGGGG
>NW_020897735.1:7605746-7737133 GCF_003984885.1 Neopelma chrysocephalum
GGGGATGGGGGGCCCAGCCGCGCCGCCCGCTCGCTCCGCCGCAGCGCCCGGCCCGGCCCGCGGGGCTCGGCGGCTCCGCCCGGCGCGGGGCGGTGCGGGATGGGGGGGGCGGTGCACGCAGCTCCCGCAGCCCGAGGAGGCGGGGGGCTGCTGACCGGCTCGGCTCCGCAGCATCAGCCCCCGCCCCACCGGCCCCGCGGGAGTCGCACCCACGCCGGGTCAACCCGACCTCGCATCTGGGGACCCCATCCGGGCGTCCTACCCGGAGGTCCCATCCCACAGCCCAGGGGTCCCACCCACCCGGGGATCCCACCCCAGGCTCCACCGCACAAGGTCTCCCAGCTGCCGTCAATGACCCTGTCGGAGGGGGTCCATGGAGATGCTGATGCGCCCCGGCCCCAAGTCCCAAGCTTTATTTAAAGCTATTTTGGGTGGCAGATTGCCAGAGCCCCCCCTGGTTACCCGCAGCACGGCTCGGGGGCTGCATCCACCTGGGGCTGAGAACTGCCATCACCCCTGCTCCTTCACCTCCTCACTGTTTCCCTTCTCCAACCCAAAGCCCAGCAGCAGCACTGGCTGCACTCTCTGTTTGTGGCAGGGAAACCTCAGGGCAAGACAGGGGCTGCTTTGTGTCAGACACCGACAGACAGGCCAGGGACAGCCTCATCCAGGGGGATGCGGTGTACACAGGCAAGCAAGGGGGACAGGGAGACAAAAATATGATGGAAATTGGTCCTGGAGGGTCATCGTTAGGATAATTCTTTGCTTGCTGTTAGATCTTCATATTATCCAGTTGTCCCCTTTTCATGGTTCAGATTGCTCTCTCCTCTTGCATTTGGCTCCAAATGACCTTTAAAAACAAGCTGGTCACTCCATACCCAGATCCTCACTCAGTGTGTGTGTCAAGCTCACTACTCAGTGTCAAGCAAAAGCCTTTGCTGGTCTAATTTGAATAGCGGTGATAAATAACAAGCGTCACACAAAACTGGCTGAAACCCCTAAATCCTGCAGCGTGTTTGCTGTCTGCTTTTAACCCTGAGATCATCCCACTGCTCTTGTGCTGTGAAAAGCCCGTGCAACGCCCAGACCTCCACGTGAGCTGACATTGCCCACGGCGCTGCTGGAGTGATGGGGTTGGTGAACATCGCCTTGGCCACTCACAGCTCCCACCCATGCGGGTTTTAACATCCCACTGAAGCCAGGGTGGTTCTCTGGAACTTCTACGGCTTATTTTTAGTTTTAATTAATGCAGTTAAGAGAGAAAACCTCTGGGATTTCTTTTTATTTTTCACGGTGGGGTTGGTGATTTGGAAAGCAGCGGGGACAGGAAGGTGCATCGCTGGGTGCCCGGTAGCTGAGCCAGCTGTGAGGATGAGGAGGGTCTCAGTGCTGTGATATGCTGCTTTCCTGCACAGCTACAGGGCAACAGTTCTTCTCAAGCACCAATAAATTCCTTATTTTCCTCCCAGCCTGAAGATGTTTTCATGCTCACCCGAGCGTTCCTCAGTGGGATTTCTCTCCCACCACCCTCTGTGCTGTCTCAGGAGGCTGAGCAATGGAAGCAGCTTTCCTGTCCCGCCCACCCCGGGCTCCTCACCTCCACCCCAACTCCTGCCTGCCCATCCTCATCACAGAGCTGCCTGTTGGGATCTGTCCTGCCTGCACTGACGTCCCCTCTGTGCCATGGCCTGGGCTTACCAGCGCCCCTCGCTCCCTGCTCACCCTCCTGCCGCAGCTCCCTGTGCCTTCATCCCCGATTTTGGGGGTCACGTGTGGCACACACAGGTGGGATGAAACCCTGGATGGAGATGAGAATTACAGACCTGGGCCAAAGCTGAGGGAGGCTTGAAATCCATGGATCTCTGCCGTGGGGCTCTGCAACACTCAGAGGTGGATTGTCCAGCGAATCTAATTAGGAATGAGCAGACCTTCCCAAGCTGTAATATGCCAAGTAATTAAGTGATTAGTATTGATTGTTGGAATGCCTAATAAACAGTTATCACTGAATGATTAATTAATCCAATCAAAAGAGTAATAACAATTCTGCAGGTGTGATTCTATCTTATATTCAGTGTGCAAGGGAAACGAGATCTTTCCCCGCTGTTCCTGTCTCCTGTTTCTATCCCAGGCACCCGGCACTGGGGATGCTCCTGCTCCCTCAGCTTGGGATGCCCCTGTGAAAGGAATCTCTCTCCTTCCCAAAAATCCCCTGGCATTTCCAGGATGGGCTCCCAGCAGCAGGCAGGCACCCAGAGCTGAGCTGTGCGGCTCGGAAGTGGGGAAGGGGGTCCCCCAGGCACCATGCGGAAGATGCCGAAAGCAGTCCACGATGATCTCTTTCCTGGGAATTCTTTCACTCGCTCCCTTGATTAAGTCGCTTCAGTTTCTCCTGGTCAAAGCCCTGCTAATCCCAGCTAAGCCCGCAGCGTGCCGCACGCTGGCCTCTGATCACTTCCCAGCCAGGCGGCGGCTCTGCGGGCACGTCCCCAAGAGCGCTGTGCCCTCGGGACATGGGAGCTCCCAGGGCAGCCGCGGCCCTGAGCGGTCATTTGCTGGCCCATAATATTTGCCTGATTAAATGATAACGAATAAATTATCAGCCACCCAGTGCTAACAGCAGCGCGGAGCAGCCCTGACTCGTGAGCAAGGACGCCCCAGACACCCACCTCAGCATCCCCTCCAGAGCACCCGCCTTCCTGCGGGTGGGATGTCGGGGTTGGGTGACAGCTGGGGACAGCACAGCTCAGTGCCATCGCCTGCAGCGCCCAGAGTCACTGCTTGGCAGGGGGTGCAGGACCCAGAACCAAAAGAGGGGCACACGCTCTCCCCTCTCCAAGCGGTGCCGTCAGGACCAGCCCTACGGCCACAAACCAGGGGGATTTGAGTCCCGGGGAGCTGTGCGTTCCCAGGCGCTGCCGCAGCCCCGGCGATGATGGATCCAGGCTCTAATGCTCTTTTCTGTGCATCCTTTAAGGATTTGAGGCTGATCGCCCGCGCTTCCTGCGTGGCATCCACAGCTGGCTCCGCGCAGCCCGTCAGCTGCCTCTGCTGCCTGCCGGGCGCTGCCGGGCTGAGCGCAGCGGTTATAATTAGAAATGCTAATCAGCTCTTGTGTTTCTGGCTTGACAGCCCTGCCACCCCCAGCACAATCTTCCCTCCAATCTGTCCTGTGCTCGCCCCCTCTGCTTCCTCTCCAAATCCCTGCTACTTGTAATTAAGCACCACGGAATTAGCGGAGGTCAAAAGCCGGGGCTGCTGGGGCTCGCTGGACGCTTTGGGCAGGACGTGCAGCCCCCACAGAGCTCGTGGGTTGAGGGGGGTCCCACCTCCATTCACCACCATCCCCTTGGGCTGGGGACAGGGAAGGCCCTGCACTTGAACCATGGGATGGAAGAGGGGGGAGCCCAAGGGCTTTGCTGCCAGCAGTGCCAGGGTTAAAGGCAAAGGGTGGTGGCTGTGGCCCGGAGCCCTGTGGCTCTGCCAGCCCAGTGGCTCTGGAAGGGATTCTCATTGGGATTTCTGTCATGTGCCAAATGTGGGCACTTCTCAGCCAAGGAGGAAAAGGAGCTCAGAGAAGGAGGCTGAGCAAACAGATCCCTGGATTAGCCGGTTACAGAGTTATTCAGCATCACCGATTGCACTGTGAGACACAACCCAGGGCATTCCTCCCTCACTGGTGACCACAGACAGCCCCTGCCAGCCCCCAGCCCCTCCACACCGCACCCTGAGGCAAAGCACTCCTGCTGCTGTGAGAGCCAGGACATGGCTTTCACCCAGGGCATTTGGCTTCCAAAGTCAGGCTTGGCCAGGGGGACATTCCTTGGAACAGGCACAGGGCTCAGCTGGCCTTGGAGGAGACTGAGATGCACAGGTGGGACGAGCAGCTCTGGACACCATGTGTGGACACACAGGCCACTGTGCTCAGAGAGGGACAACATCCAAACACGAGCTGGCTTAATGCCAGCAGCTCAACATTCCTCTCCCCGGAAAACATGGGCTGTGGCATCACAGCATGGCACAGGCCAGGCAAATGCTGGTGGTCCCTCACCCCACAGGTGTCATTCAGATGCTCACAGACACCCCTGAAGCCTCCTGGGGTCGTGCCCAGGGTGCTGATGTATTAAGAAGAGTTGGGTTTTCCCAACTGACATCTGAACTGCATCAAGTAACCCACAGCATCGGGACAACACAGCTGCACCAACATGGAGCAGGAAATGAATTTTATCTGGAGCCACAGCCCACATACCCACCTGAGATATCACAGCATCTCTAAGTGGTCCTGTTCTGGGAGAAAACACACACAACTCTTGGGTTTTTAAGTCAGCCTTCGTCTTCCAGGTGCTCCCTGTTCATCAGCCTCAGTGCAGAAGAGAGGCTGAAGTTTGGAGGGTTGGTGTGCAAAAGGTTTTCAAGAAGACAGTGGCTGTCTGAGGAAGGAGAACCCCCCTCACCTCGTCTGCCCAGGACCCCCACGTGTGGCTTCACTTGGGACACACATCTGCTCGCTGCAGAATACCTTCAGTGTGTGAAGCAACAAAGGGCTCCCCCTCCTCCTCACACACCGAGCACTTCGATTTCTGGAGAAAAGCAAATAAAAGAAACAAAGATGCATCACAAAAAGGGAGAAGGAGGGACGGGGCATGGTGGCTCTGATGATGATGCACTTGTGAAAAGGCACCAGCAGCACAGGCAGCTGACTGGGAAAGCTCTGGGCAGAAGTCGGATTGGATTTGTCATGACTAATTGACTCCCTCCAGCACCGTGGTACAAGTTTCACGCTTCGCATGAGCAGGGTCCCGAGCAGCCAGGAATTAATGAGGGTCTGACCCTTCTGCGCAGCCAATTGAGTTTTTCCAGTGCAGACAGCTGGCTTAAGAGGGCCCTTTATTCTTTACATATCAGATCAATCAGGATAGTTATAATGTAGTCCTGGTGAAAGCTTGGAGTCGGACTTTATTGCCCAACCAGCTCAAGGAGAGAAAAAGCAAGCAAAAGGAAGAGGTCATGCTGAGCTATCGATTGTGCAGGTGGCGGGGCTGCTCCTGGGACGGCCTCTGCAGAGCTTACCAGGACAGTTTGCCTCTATCTCCTGCTAATGCTGCTCCATTGATCTTCCATGACAGGCGGCAACTACAAGAGATTTTTAGCCGGAGTCATTAAGAGGCATTAATCAATAACGGAGGAAACAGAGAGAGAGAAACTGTTTGTTTCATGGAGACATATTCCCCACGTGGATTTTAGATTTTAGCCCGCTGAGGTGAGCGTGGTTTATTTCTAGGGAGTTCTGCCAGGAAAAGGATTCACCTTGTGCTGGACTGTGACACTCAGAGGAGGTCCTGAGCCAGTTGCAACACACTGACAGCTCTGGCCAGGCTGTACAATGAGATGGGAGTAGCTGGGGAGTTTGTGGCATCCAAGTCCAGGTACCTCAGCACCACAAGTCACCCAGACCCTCTGTTCACACAAAGGTACTCCTGGAAGAACTAGGTACTGATTTCAGAGCTGGGTGCTGGTTTCACATTGTGCATCTACTAAACAAAGCTGCTGCCTGGCAGTGGTGCAACAAGTCCCAGCAGCCTGCTCAGCGATCCAGCCCTGTGTGAGCTCAGCCCCAGCCCAGTGGCTCGGCCCATGGCTGAGTTCATTCCTGTGGCAAGACTGGAGTTGTTCACAAGAGAAACAGTCTTTGTGCTGAAAGCACCCCGGGCTGCTCCCCTCCCTCCCGCCCTTCCCAACAGTGTCAGTACATTTCCATTGCTCTGTGGCGGCAACACCCCTTTTATTTCTCCAACAGCTCCTGTGTTGTCCAGCAACAGCAACCGTCTGTGCAGGTGGTGGAGCCCATTTTCCCTGGGAGAGGCAGAGAAGGGTGCCGGAGATGTGCTTCAGGAGCAGGAGGATGGAATCACCTTCAAAGGTGATACAGTACTGGTATCAGCAGAGCAACCATGGTCCCTGGGCAATCTCAAGCTCGGGAGGTGCTGTGGCTCCCCATGGCTGAGCTCAGCCCCAGGAGCAGCCCTGCGATGCAGAAGCTGAGCCGAGGTTTAATTGCACTCATGGACTTAGCCCAAAGGCCCTTTAGTCCTCCTGCTTTGTCCACAGTGCTGGCACACCCTCTGGCACTGTGCCAGCAGGTCTGGCGACCTGGTAATGCCATGCTCAGCACCTGCTGCTGGGAGCACAGGGAGAGAGCTCAGCTAACAGGGCCTGCAAAGAGCAGGTAACCGAGCAATGCTTCAGAGTAAGGGAAATGCCTTTTAGGAGGCAGGGGTAGAGATCCCAATGGAGATCAGTGTCCTACTCCTCTCCAGACACAGTCACAGCCCTGAAAACACACACACAGAGCTCAGCACCATCACTGGAATCCAGCCCAGGTGGGACATGTCACGCTGCTGCTGACTTGAGATGAGAGACTCTGCCACGGGAGATGCAGCAAACCCCCCTCCAGTCCCAGGCTGCCCATCAAGAGAAGCCCTTGGCTAATGGCTCTGCCTTCCCTGCTCAAGTCTGTCAAGTCTCCAGGTCATCCACCCAGTCCCTTCCACCGGCACAAAATCCACAAGAAACAATTTGATTTCCTTAATTTAACACATGACATTTAGGAAAAAGCCTAATCCTATTGCAACTTGGAAAATAAAGTGATTTCAGCTTTCCGTCCTTGAGCCTGAAGGAGCTCAGGTGCTGCAGCCAGATGAGATGCTGTATCAGGGGCCATGTTCTGTGCCAAGGACACTCTCCTTTCACTCAGAGCCTCTCCTGGGGCGCAGGGTGCAGAGAACATCAGGTGCAGGGGGATTTCCAGCCTGTGGGTACAAATGCAAATGCAACAGTAAGATCTTGCAGTCTCATGTTTTTGCTAGCTCCTGTTTTTGTCAAAGTCTGGCAGGAGAAAAAAATAAAAGCCAGTGCTGGGGGGCATGGTGGGGTGTAAGCCCCAGCAGCAGTCCTTGACTGATGTGCACTGACTCTGCCTGACAGCCCTGGCACTCCATGGGATTGCTGCTGCGGCATTCCTCATGGATAGGGATCGTGCCAAGTCAGCCTTGTGCCCTGTGTGGATTTAAATCCTTGTTTGAGTCTTTCAAGGCAGAGGTAAGACAAGCCCCGAGAAAGCATTCTCTGCAGAATGGTGGTAGGTGTGTGAGGAGTGGCAGGGCTGGGAGTCCCACAGCATCTGCAGAGCACAGGCTGTGTGGGGCCCAAAACCTCCCAAGGGCTCCAGTTCCACAGAGATGGTACCATAAACCCACAACTGGCTGGTGTGAACATCCCAATATAATGTCATTACTTTCTCAATAGAGTTACTTGTAGGTGAGTAAAGGTTACAGGAAGGAAGGTTCAGATTATCTAAAAGCCTTTAAAAACGTGTTTCTCTCTTAATTGCATGTTCCCAGAGTCAAAGTCCCTCGGGCTCTTTGTATTTCCAGCGGCCAGTGGAGGCTGTGCACCAGGCAGTTTAGCAATCTCATGCTCCTGGCTCTTGTGCAAGCCTGTTGCTCTGTCCTGTGGGTAACTGCAGCGCTCACATTCAAACCACGCTGAGTCACCAGCCCAGTTCCTCCCTGACTGTTTACTTTGTTGTCACAAGAGCGCTGACGTGTTATTACCGGGGAGCCCAGCAACTACAGGGAGTGCGGCCATGGAGCAGCAGGAGCCAACACAGAGGCTGGGCTGGGGGTCAGTCTGAAGCTCTGCCTGTGCAAGTGTGGGCTCAGCCGTGGGCTTCCACACCACCCACGTGAGGAGCAGCAGGAGGGTTTCACCTCCGATGGGCTGGTGCTCTTTTAGGCTGAAACAACTGAGAGGGAAATGGGCTTCACCCACATCCTTTGCACAAACTGCTCTTAGCCACCATGCTCTGCAAGCAGCCTGCAGTGTCCCTGCCCAGGCCAGCACAGCACAGGGTAAACCTCTTTGCTGCCTTTGCCAGAGCAACACTTCCAGAAAAGGTTTCAGTGATGGCATCCCACTGGTGTCAGCCTTTGAGGCGGCCTTGCTTATGGATGCAAAGATGGTCCAAATTCCCAGTTTGTAGCCCTGCCTATGTGGGAGCAAGTTACAGCAGCATAACTTTGTCTGTATCATGATGCTGGGATGTTCTGTGTAGCCTGAGCTACACAGGGGTGAGACACAGAGATGCCAGACTCTGACATGTCTCTCAAAGCCAGCTGCTAGTTGAGACAGGTAAGGAGGGAAGAGGATGGATAGATAGACTGACAGAGGTCTGGAAGAAGTTACAGCAGATGTGTGGATCATCTTACTGTCCCCAAGTCCCCACCCTGAAGCACCCAGCAGCAGGGGTTGGTGTCAAGGAGCTTCCTGTGAGGGCTCCCCAGCCATGCACATGCGTGCCACAGCCAGGCCCAGAACGAGGATGTTTGGCTGGTTGTTTCCTCCTCACTTCCCTTTAAGGTCACCAAACCCAGCTGCTGCTTTCAACACATGTCCCTTGGCAGGAGGCAAAGAGGCCGACGGGTAGAGCTGCAAAGGGCAGAGGCAAGGTGAGGCAGCAGGAGCAAGATGCTGCTCTGCAGACAGATCCAACTTTCCTTTGGCACAGCCAGCGTCCCCAGAGGGTCCTGCTGAGCACCCACCCCCCTGGCCTCGAGCCTCCTGCTACTCTATGACCTGCTGAGCCCTGTGTATTGATGCCAGGTGATAAACACATCTTACTTCCCACCCCTCTGAGTGCTTTCCCTCTCTTCCCTTCTCCACTCATCTTCTCCCTGCATGCGTGGGACATGTTCTCCCTGGCTCTATTTCTTTTCCAGTCAGAAGCTAGTCATCCACAGTGAGGTCACATGTTGTTTCCAAGGGAAGCAATAAATTTAGACAAATAAAAGATAAAAAATAACACAGCCAGATTTTTATAAGACATCAGAAAACTATGGCCAAGGGTAACACTCTTGGCTTCATGGCTCTTCACAGACCCAGGCAGAGAAATCCTACCAGCAGTGATGCTGTGTGGACCCTTCTGCTTGGCACTTGGAGGATTCTTGCTCCTACCAGGGATTCTGGACCCTGCTCAGCTACACTACCTGCAGGGTACACTTCCATCACATCTAAATAATCCAGTCAGTAGTTTAAATATGCAAAGCACACAGTGCAGTCTAGAAAACTGGGTTTTTAAAAGAATTTGGAACTGCTTCATCCTGGCTGCTGAAGCTTGGGAGAGGGTCACCTTTGCCTCTGTCCCAAAACAGCCGCGTTTCAGGGGCTTTGAGGTGATCCCTGCTGCGTTTCACAGCGCGCTGAGGCTCACGGGCCTCTTCCATCAGGCAGTTTGTTATGACAGTGTTAACGCACAGGCTGTCGTCATCTGGCAGCACAACCGCCTGCCTTATGAAATAACTCAGCGTGACAGCTCCGCTTGCTAGCGGGCAGGCCCATGTCTGGTTTCTAATCTGGCATCAGAAAGCACTCCCCTTCCTTGAGCTACAGACTAATATCAAACGTTTCATTTGCATTACTCCAGCTAATCTGCTGGAGAGCGTGGGGAGAAGGGAATGGCAGCCAAGCTCCTTCAGGAGCCCACACGTGAAGCATCGCGCCGCTGCCATCCCCACCGCGCCGTATCCGTTGATGCCTTTTGCCGCCGGCACCGCGGCCGCGCCGGGATTTACATTTCAGATTCCCAACGTCAGCCAGCGTTTGTGAGCTCCACAGATCAACCCACACGATGCCCCGGTGACAGATCACCAGTGACTTTCTTCCCATGTAAACAAGAGCACAAATGTCATGAGGACAATACAGAATTGCTCAGGGCCCAGCATCTGCTTGGCTGCAAAGGTCTCGGTGACTTCCCAGGCATATGCTGGGTGCTGGAGCTCTCTGAACAGCCTGTACGACACAGGCCAGAGGGATTAATCTAATGCTGTGTGGAGATGCTAATACAATAAGGGTTCTTTGTGGCATTTGCTGGAATCATGAGACCAGCTCTGAGATGTCATTGCCTGGCAGTCATGGGGAGTGCTGGCCTGGAGCTCTCCGGAGAGAAGGAGGTTGTCTCCTGCTTTGAGCCCTAAAGCTGCTGCAGGGCAGTGAAAGTGCAGTGAGCGCTCCTCATTCCAGTGACAGCTTGTTTGGGAACAGCACGCAACCTCTGTTGGTGAATCCAAGGAGAGCTGAGGGAACAAGGGTTATTTTAAAAGGGACAACACTTTTCCTTGATTGTTCCTGGAGCAGCAAGGCTGTGGATGCCAAGAGGGTGATTGGAGCCGCAGGGTCACGCCTCACCCCAGTGGAGTCTCTGCCACCCACGGGACTGGGGTTTTGCTATAAAAAGTGTTGCAAAACCTGCCAAGGCCAGTGAACGGTTTGTGTCAGTTCCAGCAGACGCTTTCATCTCCTGTGCCAGCTTCACACCCACAGAGCTGCTGGGCCTGATCCTGCCCTACCTCCAGTGCCAGCAGGGAAAGCTCCATCCCACGCAGCACATTTATGCCACTAAAAAAGCAGCATCAAGCACCAGTAGAGAAGGTGGGCAAGATGAGGGGCAGGGAGATGTGGCCAGGGGGATCTGTCACCAAAATTCACAGCTGACTCATGTTGACCTGTGAATTTTCGTGACAGACCCAAAGACCCCACACCATGCCAGGACGGGATCCAAAGACCTCACGTGGCACCATGAGGGACCCCCAAAGAGCCCATATGGCACTATGAGGGAACTGAAGGCCCTACATGGCACCATGAAGAGACCCAAGGTCCTCCTCACCATGCCATGAGGGACCAACTATTATAACCCTATTATTCAGCCTGTGGAGAATGGAAGGCTGAGGAGACCTTACAGCACTTTCCAGTACCTAAAGGAGCTACAAGAAAGCTGAAGAGGGAATCTGGATATGGGCATGCAGTGATAGAACAAGGGGGGATGGCTTTAGACAGGAAAAGGGTAGATTTACACTACATACTATGAAGAAATTCTTTACTGTGAGGGTGTTGAGGCTGTGGAACAGGTTTCTCAGAGAACCTGTGACTGCTTTATCCCTGGAAGTGTTCAAGACCACGTTGGACGAAGCTTGGAGCAACATGGTCTGGTGGAAGGTGTCCCTGCTCATGGGCAGGGGCTTAGAATGAGATGATCTTTGAAGTCCTTTCCAGCCCAAACCATTCTTTGCCTCTGTGATTATGAAGAGACCCAAACCTCTTACACCACATTGTGAGGGTCCCAAACCCCCACAGGGCTCCATGAGGGACCAAACTCCCTCCTCACCCTGCCATGGGCCACTCAGACCCGCACAGCACCATGACGGGACCCCTTTCTGTGGGGGACATTCCCTGAGCACCCACCACACCGTGGGGCACCCGAGACCTGCACAGCACCATGAGGGGACCCCCCACTCCATGAGGGACCTTCCCTGCCCATGAGGGACCCCCTCTCCATGAGGGACAAACCGTGAGCGCCCACCATGCCATGGGGCACCCAGACCGGCACAGCACCATGAGGGAACCCCCCTCCAAGAGGGACCTTCCCTCCCCATGAAGGACCCGCTTTCCAAGAGGGACCTTCCCTGCCCACGAAGGCACCCCGCTCCCGGAGGGACATTCCCTCCCCATGAGGGACCCTCTTCCCATGAGGGACCCTCTTTCCATGAGGGACCTTCCCTCCCCACGAAAGCGCCCCGCTCCCGGAGGGACATTCCCCGGGCGCCCGTCCCGCCCCGCTGAGGGAGCGGCGGGGCGGGACGTGCCGCCCACATAAGGCGGGCTCAGCCCGGGCTTTTCGGGGAGGAGGCGGCAGTGGCGGCGGCGGTGGTGGCAGCTCGTTCGGGTGGAGCCCGTCATGGAGCTGGGGTGGCTGGTGTGTGGCACGGCGGTGCTGCTGCTGCTCCACGTCCTCATGGAGCTCAGCCCCGCCGTCAACTTCGCGCTGCGCATCGGCTTCTACTGCGTGCTGTGCCTGGTGTCCTCGGCGCTGGCGGCCGCCGCCTGCCTGCTGGTCAACGGCGGCCGCACCGTCAAGAACATGAGGTGAGTGAGGGGGGCACGGGGGGCGTCGGGTGAGACACACGCTGGGGACATCGGGGTCAGCCCCGGAGCGCTTGGTGGGGTGGTGGCGGCCTCTGTTCCATCACGCGGGGTCCCCTCTTGGCTCGTGGCGTGGCCGCGGCTGAGCCCTCGCCCCCAGCGAGCCGCCTCTGGGGATGAGGTGCCTGGGAGGTCCAGACCCCGCACGTGGTGGGTTTTTTTGAGGGGGGGAAGCTACAGGACGGCAGCGTTTGAGGATGGCAGAGCGCTGAGCAGGCTGCGCGGGGAGGTCGTGAATTTTCCCTCTCTGGAAACATTCCAAACCCACCTGGGTGCATTCCTGTGTCACCTGCTGTGCGTGGCCCTGCCTCGGCGGAGGGGTGGCACTGGGTGATCCCCCCCCTTCCAACCCTGACGATTCTGTGGTTGTGTTTGGGGTGTTTCCTCCCTGCCCAGGCAGAGGCCGTGCCCGGCAGGGTGCCATGTGCTGCCCGGAGCCGGGAGCAGGGGCAGTCGTGCAGCTGCTGTCAGCCCGTGTGTCCTGACAGGACGCCCGGGGCAGGGGCTGCTCTTGTCCAGCAGCTCCTCGACGTGCCAAGGCACATTTTAAGGGCAGAGATGGCACTCACGCTGGCAGCACAGGACAACTCCGTTTCCTGGATTGGCGATCCCATAGGCAACTTTTCACCTCCATATCCGGGCCGGATTATATGGATGCAGGGGAAAGGGGAGCCCTGCTGCCTTATTACATCCTTTTGGATCAAAGGTTGGGCAGCACCTCAGCAGGTGGAGCTGGACTTTGCTTTGCAGTGTGGCTCTCACAGGAAAGACTCAGGGCAGAGTGAGCGGGCACAGGGCACTGATGTGCTGCCTTGAGGGCTCTGCCCTGCCCACCCCAGCCCGTACTGTGGTCCAAGGCACTGGAAACAGCAGTTTGCTCTGGGATCTCCTGCCTATCCCTGTCTCCAGCTTTGGTTGCCTTGGCTCATTCAGGAGCAGCTTTCTAATGCACAACCAGCTTTGCAGCTGGGAGAATTTATGATGTCAGTGATAGAGATGCTCTCTTTTTAATCCTCCCCAGAAACAAACCCTCTAAATTTTCTGTAAACTTAAAGGAATTATTTGGGAACAAGAACTTCTTGCATTGGATAATGCCTCATGTTGAAACTGAGTTTTTGCCAGAATCACATACTGGCACTGGCTGATGATCCTTGTGATGGATCCCAGCCCTTGGGAGGTCTGTGGCTGAGGCGATCCAGCAAGTTCCTTATTTCTCCAACATCCCAGTCTGCTTATTCCAGCTTGGGAAAGGAGGCTGGAGCAGAGCACGTGCTGGTGGACAGACAGTGATAACAGTGTCACTGTCTGGCGCAGAACACCCCGTTCTTGCTGTGCTCCTGGCTCCAGTGCCAAGCTGGTGTGGCTTGGAAGAGGTTGCCCTGGGTGTCTGATAGAGATAGAGCTGTTTATCTAGTGGTGAAACCTCTTGTAAGGGCTTCAAATCTGGTAAGCAGATTTCCTTAGACCTTGAAAATCAGAGTATCCCAAACAGGCCTCTGGGATAGCCTGCGGAGCACAGCACGTGAATCTGGGGGCTGCTGGCTTTCACACTCAGACTGTTATGGATGCACTGAAAAGCCACATTCCCTCTTATTTTTGTACTCTTTGCATCTGGCATTATGTCCACTGGGTTTACAGCTCTCTGCAGCTGTGGCTGCACCAAGTCTGGATCGTTTATACCAAGAGAGAAGCTGTTTCTGGGGTTTAAGGAGAGTCAGATCCATCCTCTTAACCCCGTGGATGACGTGGGCAGCTCAGCGGGGCTGCTGGTCACCACTCTGAGCTCTGCCCCTTTACCTCTTTCAGTGGCTCACACCATGTCTTGTGCAAGGAAACACTGGCTCTGGACTGGCAGGAGGAGGCCGGATGGTTGCTCTTGAGTAATGTGTAACCAGCCTCTCCCGGCAGCCACTGAGCAGTGTGACTTCCAGAGCAGTGACCTCTTTTTTGGTTGGCAGTCAGAAGGGAGGAGAAGTGTGATTTAGGTCAGCCTGGTGGCATGGCATCCCCCATGACCTCACTGGTTCGTGTCACCCTGCCTCTTCTCACGGGCAGCCTCGTCTCTTCACCTGAGCTACGCCCCCAGAACCTTGGAGCGGGCCCACGGAGCTCTGGAGCTCTGCATTCCATACACCTCCCTGTGTCCTTTCCCTGGGTGTGACCATAACCTTTGCAGCGAGTTGAAATGAGGACTGATAACATTGTCACCCCGGGGGCTGTGTCACCCGGGGGCATTGGCCTGGCCTGAACTCCAATGCCAAAGCCAGTGCCTCAATGGTCTGCATGGCAGGACACCCCACAGAGATGGGAACCCCACTGTGGGCAGGAGCAAGCTGGGGAAAGTCATGTGGCTCAAGAGCAGATGGCAGGGATGTGGATACTTTTGGAAAGCAGATGCTGGGAGCTGCTGCCAAGCCAGGATGAGATGCTGTCCAGGTGCTCACCTCCTGCTCTGGGTGACAAGGATGCTTCCCAGGAGGATGGTGCTGCACAGCTCTTCAGCTGGACCCTGTGGTGGGGTGGCAGAGCTGACACTGTCCCTCTGTCTCCTCCTGTAGGGAGGAAAGCTCCATCCCCTGTCTGCCAGGGAGAAGGTGTCCCTGAGGCAGGACATCCAGGTGCTTGCTGGAGGGCAGGTCAGCTCCTGAGTCAGCTCTGGGGGAGAGCAGAGCAGAGCTGGTGGCTGTTCTTGGGAGCTTTGCTCACGTGCAAGTTCCTCTGCCACCTGTCCTGGTAAATGGCTGCTCCCCTGCCCAAAATAGCCCCTGTGCTCTGCCAGCTTCTGGCCGTGTCCTTTGGCCCAGTTGGAGGGTCTCCAGGTCCCACCTGCCTGGGGGTGGCACAGATGGGCCCTGCTGCCATGGGCTGGCAGGGGCTCGGCCGGTGGGCTTGGGCTGAGTGCGCTTGGCAAGGGCATGGCAGCCTGCTCCATGTGTTGGCCCAGCTGAGTGGAGCTGCCAGTGTCTCCCAGCCGGGCCCCCAGCCCTGGGAAGAGCTGGGACCTTTGTCAGACCTGTAGATCCACTGGGGAAGGGAACTGACAGGCAAAAGCTTGAAGATGTGTTTGCCGGGGGGCACCGGGCCTCTGCCAAGCTGCGTGGGGAGCATCCTGATTGCTGCTCACATCCCTGGGTTGTGCAGGGAAGTGTCTCTCACCTCCATTCCCCTCCTGTCTTGGACTCCCATGAGGTGATGGCACCCCAGGTTTGTTTGTATCATTGAGCAGTGTCTTCCAGCACTGCGAGGAGCAGAACGGGCAGAGCCTTCCTCGGGTGTTGGGTGTGGGGGCTGATCCCTGTGTGCTGGGGAGTGGCAGCTCCTGGGAGAACTGTTTGAACAACTTGGGGTGGCACTGATTGCAAGAGGAAGACACTGGTAGCAGTGGAGCAGTCCAGACCCATGACACAGGCGAAAAGAACAGCATTCCATGGGTGGGACTGGCTGCAGGAGGAGTGGCCCTTTATCCAGTGCTGAAAACAATGTCCCCTCTCCTGGACTTTGGAGGGTTTCCAGTGTGCCCTCTTTGCAAGGCTCTCACAGCTGCACTAGGCTGGGCTCTTCCAAAGAGCCTGTTGTGAGCTGATGCTGTCAGCTTGAAGGAAGCATGGGCTACTGAGTCTGGCTGAACCAGCCTCAAAATTACAATCAGCTTCCCCCAGGCTTCCAGTAAAATTCCCACACTGGGAGTGGAGGGGACTTGGCATGCAACTGAAGTACCTTGAGCATGTGGGACCATGAAGGGCAGACACCTGGGTGGACCAGAGGGCAAATAAGACTGGAGGTTCTCTGTCCTAGAGTTCTTCTTGTCTCCTCCCACCCACCCTGGGTGTAGCAACCCCTGTCACCCCCCTACCCTATGACTGACTGCTCTTCTCTTCCACAGAATCATCAAAGCTGTGGTCAAGACCTTCAAGTATTTCTTTGGCCTGAGGTTTGAGGTGAAGGGACTGGAGAACTTCGAGGTGGAGGGCCCTGCTATCATTGTGTCCAACCATCAGAGCATCCTTGACATGATGGGTGAGTAGCTGGTGGGAGGGAAGGAGCAGTTCTCCTGCTCACCATCAGAGAAGTCCTGCTCGTGTGTCCTGGCCAAGCAACCCCTGCCCTGGCCAGTCTGTGCTGCAGAGCCAGCTGGTCCAGCTTCCCTGTCAGTGCTGGACGTGGGAAGGGTCTCTCCTCGCTCTGAGCAATCCCACACTTGTGCAGCACCCCAGGTACTGCTGCCCCTCAGGTGTTTCCCAGCTCCCTTTTACATCCCTGCCTCGCTGGTGGCCTGGCTGGCCCAGTGTGTGTGTCAGT
This sequence comes from Neopelma chrysocephalum, assembly GCF_003984885.1. Taxonomy (NCBI): domain Eukaryota; kingdom Metazoa; phylum Chordata; class Aves; order Passeriformes; family Pipridae; genus Neopelma; species Neopelma chrysocephalum. Next base: position 7,622,076 of record NW_020897735.1, read on the forward strand.
GGCCCTGCTGGGCTCCCTGGGACCGAGGACTGAGCTGCCTCTGGGGGGTTCTTGCTGTCACCTGCAGCCACCCTGCCCCACTAACACTGCCATGTCCCAAGTCTCCCGCTCTGCTGGTGGCAGTGGAAGCCAGGATTGAAACAAGACATCAGCCTATCCCTGTCCCCTCCCCACCTCAGCTCGTGTCCCTGTCCCACCTGAGGTGCAGGCAGGCTGGGTGACTGCTGGGTCTTGCCCTCTGCCATCCCATTAGGGCTGATGGAGATCCTGCCTGACAACTGTGTCCAGGTGGGCAAGAAGGAGCTGATGTACACGGGCACCGTGGGGCTCATCATCTACCTCGGCGGCGTCATCTTCATCAACAGGAAGAGCACCAGCAGCGCCAAGATGGTGATGGCTGAGGTTGCCAAGACCATGACAAATGAGAATGTGAGTGTGGCCGTGTCTGGGCACCCCGGGGTGGCACGGGGGCGTGTGGAACTCCTGGTGCTGGCTGACCTGGAGTCGCAGACATCTGCAGCTCTTGGCAAAGCTGGCTGGCAGCTCGGGGCACTGCAGGTGGATTGCTGGACTTAAGCCTTGTCTCTCCCATGTGCAGCTGAAGGTGTGGGTGTACCCAGAGGGCACAAGGAACTGCACTGGGGATTTGCTGCCATTCAAGAAAGGAGCATTTCACCTCGCTGTCCAGGCACAGGTAACAGTGCTCCGCCCCTGCACAGGCACCCTGAGTGCTTTTGCAGTGGCATTCCAGGCTGGTCATGCAGTGTGTGGTTTATTTGCTCTCAGGTTCCCAGGTAACACCTCCCCAGGTAAACCACTGTTAGGTGTCAGAAGTGCTGCCCAGGAGGAGCCAAGAGCCTTTTCCATCCCCTGTGGGAGTGACCTGACCCTGGGGACAGGTGGCTGCAGGCAGTGGAGAGCTGCCTTTTCCTCTCTCCTACCTGCCCCAGTCCCAGTGTTCCAACTGCAGGGCAGGCACACTTGACCCTCACTCCAGGCTTTCCTGGCAGTGCCTGTGCCCAGGGGTTCCTGGGGGCATGGCTGCAGCCCAGAGCTCCTTCCTGGAAAGGATTCCAGCGGGTGCTTTCCTGGGGAATCCCAAAGCTGTTGATGCATTTCTCAATCCCCCAGGTTGCAATAGTGTAGAGCTGATTCAGGATTGTTAATGCTCGTGCTTTAGAGCAACATCTGGGCTTGCTCTGTGTGGAAATAGCTGCTCCCTCCCTGATGGCCATATGGCACTTCTTGGTATGTCTTTTTTCCCCAAAATGACAACATCCATGAGCAGTCAGTGGGGGAGCAGGCAAACAGCTCCTTGGTTTCAGCCAGCCAGAGCTGTCCATGCTCTCAGAGGGGGCTGCTTGCCTGGGCAGGGCACTGGGGCAGTGTGCCAGGGACTGGGATGATTCGAGGCCTCAGGGGAAATTGGTTTCCCTGGGAGAGATGTTACAGCAGGGATTCTGGAGAAGGGAGTATGTGCCAGATCTCTTGCTGAGATTGACTAGCTAAACCCAGGGCGCAGCCTGTGTTGTACCATCCCCATTCCTGCCTGGGTGACGCAGCCAAGGCAGGGCCTGGCAGCTGCTGGAAGGGAAGGATGTCAGTGGAACTGGTACCCGCCTCTGCTACACCCCCCTGAGTCACCTACTGTAGATCCTGTCTGTGTTATCAGCGTGGAATAACGACTCTGTGCCTGCCCTCCTGGCCCTGTCTCTGCCTGAAGCTTCCCTGGGAGCAATTGATGGCAACTGGTGACTCCTTTTCTTAGAAGCTGAAGGCACAGCAGCTGCCCTGCCCCAGACACGTGCTGGTACAGGAGGCAGGGCCTGGCAGAACAGGCATCCTGCAGTGTTTGTTTGCAGGACAGACAATACCCAAGCTTTGAAGCCTGGCTTGGGATGAGGAGCCCTAAAAGCCAGTGCTGACCTGAGGCTGAAGTGGAACTTGGCCCTAGTTCTTTGAGTATCTCTGTGCCTTGAGTTACTGGGGAGTGGTTTTGATCTTGTTTGACTCCTGATTGTCCCAGCTTTGGAAGTGGGTCTTGCTGTGTGTGCCCTGTGTGTCTGAGAGCCAGGCCAGGTCAGCTCTGCTGTGTGGGATTTGCTGCCTGTCTCTGGCCAGCCCTGAGTTGCTGCAGTGCAAGTAACTCCTCTTTTTCTTTCCTTCCCCAAGGTCCCCGTGATCCCTGTGGTGTATTCCTCCTTCACCACCTTCTATAACCCAAAGACGAAACTGTTTACATCAGGTACCAAAGAGTCACTTGGAGAGAGTGTTGATGTTGCCTCCTGTGGAGATCTGGTTCACAAGGGTGTGGAAGGGAAGCAGAGCTGGGGTGAACAGGAGGAGTCCCGCTGGGAAATGTTTGGAGTCAGTTCAAAGCACTTGGCACCAGAGCCTGGGCTGGGTTAGTTCAGGAAAGGCTGTAATTAAATACACTGAGGGATGTTTTCATTAAAGATTGGATACCACCTCTCCTTCTCTGGGCAGGCTCTGGCTGGGGTGGCAATTTGGGGCACAAGGGGAATATTTTACTTGGCACAGCTGTTGGTCTAACCACAGATCATCCTCTGCCTGCACTCCAGGGGTGGATGCCTGAAGCCCTGGGATGGGATGAGGGCTGTGCTGGGACTGCCCAGGGCAGGCAGCAGAGCAGGGAACAGAGCTCCTGTGGCATGTGGGTTTCTCATGGGCTCCTCTCTTGTTCCCAGGCAAAATCAAGGTGGAGGTTCTGCCCCCAATAGAGACCAAAGGCCTGACATCAGATGATGTCACCGACCTCACTGACAGATGCTTCTGCACCATGAGGGAGACCCTCTTCAGGCTGTCGGGCCGTCCAAGCGAGGCCAAGGACTCGTCCTAGAGGCTTCTCCAGTGATGTCACCGTGTGGTGGTGGCTGAAGGGACTTGTTGCCAAATACTGAAGGAACTTCTCTTCCTCTGCAGTGACTTCTAACTCTGGGAACACCGTGGACTGGCACACACAGGGTGTCGAGCCAGCACTGAGGTTTCCCTTCGAGCGGATTTGTCTTATGGGTTCATTTTCTCACTATGAAACGTCTCCTTTTTCTGAATTTCTCAGGCATCAAACTTGTGCTACCAAAGGGCTCAATGACCAGAGGGGTGAGTTCCCCCAGCTCAGGCAGCTGGCATGGGGTGACAGCAAAAACCTGGCTGGAGCCTGGGCTCTGCCTCACGTGAGTGTCCCTGCACGTGTGTTCCTGCAGGCTCAGCCCCGTGATGTCCCAGATGGAAACCACCAGGCAGCAGTTTGTATCTGCACAACCTTGATGCTCAGAGAGGGATGAGAATTGGGTGAAAATCCAGATTTGGCTTTTCAGCAGCGCTGGGAATGCAGTGTCCTCCCCGGACAGCCCAGAGCACTGCCACCCGGCACAGTGGGACTCACGGGCCTGTCTCCTTGAGATGCCAACCGCATCTTGTTTTGGGAAACTGCTGGCAGCTCCCTGCCGTGGTGGTGGCTCAGCCTGGCCACAATCCCGGTGCCTGCAGTGCCCCCTTACAGATGTAAAGGGCTCTGTCGGGCTCGTTTTGTCACTTGTCATGGTCAGCACCGGCCGAAAGATGGTGCCTGTCCCGCGTGTCTCTGCCGCTCTCCGAGGACTGTAAAACCCCCTCGGAGCCACAGGGTGGGTGAGCTGCAGCTGGAACGGGGCTTGGGAGGCTTCACCTCTCCCTTTTGGGGACATGAATTCCTTTCCCAGTCAGATAAAGGGAGTTCCCCTGTGCTTTGGGATGATGGATGGACCAACAGAGCTCTTGGATCCCTCACCAGGAGCTGTGGAAGTGTTGATGCCCTCAGAGGCTGGGTCAGGTCCGTGGTTCCTTTACCTTTAGCTCTGCTGTTCATGGCACAGGGGACCTTGGGATGAGCCACCTGGGGCTACTCAGGTAACCAACACGACCAGCTTTTGCAGCCTGTGTTAGTGGAATTGCAGTTATATGGTATTTTGGGGTTAAAGCCTCAACTGGGAAAGGCAGGGAATTCTGTGGAGGGAGCCCTTGGGCCGAGCTGGTGCTGGCAGGGGCTTTATTGGAGGGGCCTTATGGTACAGACTCAGGGGTCAGACCCTCTGTGGGATGGGGTCGGGGTGGGAGGATGGGAACCAAACCAGCACTTTGTGAGAGTGGCAGATAAAGGCCTGTCATGGAGGGTAAACCCAGGAGGGCCCTGGGAGGGCTCCTGGGGAATGGTAACCATGTCTGACTCCTCCTGGGAGGAGGGAGCAGTGCCTCTGTGTGCAGTCGTCTGCTGTTCACTTTTAATTGGGTTGAGGATGTTATGTGCTTTACAAAAAAAAAAAATTACACCTATGATTATTTAAATAAAGGAGCCTCCTGGTCTTGTGTGGGAGCTGAGGGAGGAGGATGTGGGGTGCTGATCCCTCAGCTCTTGCAGGGAGGGGGTCCCTGTCCCTCCCTGTGTCCCCCAAGCAGAAGGGCTGTGCTTCTACTCCCCAAACCACAGGGATGGGCACCCACTCCCTGTACCCCGTGCAGGGACCATGTGTACCTGTCCCCTGCCGTGACATCCTGGGGCTGCAAGGACTTGTCCCCACCTTTTCCATGTGACAGCAAGTCGGGGCAGTGTGGGGAAGCACTGCCCTGCTCGGGCCAGGCCTGTGCCCTGCAGGGCAGGCGGCACAGCCAGCCCTGTGCCCGCTGCTCCCTGGGAGAGCAGGGCCTGGGATAATGCTAAGGAAAAGCCAGGCAAAGCTAAACAAACTCAGCCTCACACACAGGCAGTCTGGCACAGCCAGGCACTCGTGGCACGAGGTAAGGCATTTATTTGCTGCCTCTCCAGCAGGAAAGGGGGGAGATGTGGAGGGCTCGGAGTCCAGTTTGGAAGTAACTGCGTGACCTTTGATAAGATGAGCTGGAATAGAAAATTATGGAGATGCTGATGAGAAACCAGCCTTCTCCTGGTACCCTGTGCCTTCCTGTAGATGATGTGGCTTTGTCCCCAGCCTGGGGCTGGAGAGTGAGATAAGAGCTGCAGATGCACTCGGCTTGTTCCAAGGCCTCGGGAGTTCGGCTAGAGTTCGTTCTTGCAGGAACCTGGGAAGATGGAAAAAAAAGAAACAATTCAGCAACATCCGTAGCCTGGGTTTGGTTTGTCTCTTTCCCAAGCAGATTGACCTTAAACCTCTGTGAATATCACCCACACTTGCAGCTTTCCCTTTGGCAAACAACCCTAGGCTGGCTCTGTCCCACCACACTCGGGAGTGTCACTCCCACCTCCCTGGTGTGTCACAGTCCTTGCCTGGGCCCTGTGTGCAGTGTCCCAAAGCCAGTGACAGCAACAGTGACAATCTGTGCTGGATCAGGGCTAATTCAGACTTAGAGGGGCCAAAGTGGTTATGGCTTCAAGAGCTCTGCTCTGGTGCCTTCGCTGGTGGTTTAAAGAGAAAGTAGTTTTTCTTGGTCCTTACACCCACCCCCACCGAGCAGCTAATTAGGAGTGCAGTTTTATTGTAGCATTCAGTTGTGAAATGCTTCACCAGGCCCAGAACGTGGATGGCTGAGTAACTCCGTGGGATGCCCTGCGAGCCCCAGGGCTTGCTGGAGTATGACAGGACAGTTTTGTGTCCTCCAGGGACTTGCAAGACCATGAAAAGGGACAAAAACAAGTTTTGCTTGCTGGAGCAGGCTTGGCAAAAATTAATTTCAGCACTTTGGAGTCATCCCTTGGAATAAATCCATGTTACCTTGTGATACTGCTCACATTCCTCAGTGCTGTCACTAATAATATGTACAGAGCACTACTAGGAAACTCAGTCTGCTGGAACACTCCATGGTTCTGATAATTACCCCTTTCTGAGATGCTTTTTAAGTGTCTATTTGCAGCTACTTTGTCTTCAAACAAGTTCTTTGAATTCTTTTCCATCTAAGCCATTACTGAAAGCAGTGAACTGGGACTGGATATGCCCTGAACCAGTTTCCCTTGAGTCTCCTGCCACAAGCTCCAGGCTGTTGCTGCACACCAGCTCCTGAGCTGGCCCAGCCATGCCTAGTTTCTGGAATTATTTAATGGGAAAATGAGCTGCCAAGAGCTCCCTATCAAAATAAAGTGTTCCCATGGTTGTGCTCTGCTTGGAGTCAAACTGCCACTCTCCAGAGCACCACAGGGCCATGGCAGGACCCCCCACCTCCAGCCACTTCACCCATGGCAGCTCTCACTGGGGTCTCTTGCTCGGTTTGCTACTTGGGAGACCCTCTCTGGTGCACTGCTTGCTCTGCAGGCTTCAAAAAGAAATGCCCCAAACTTCCCAGGCTCGTAAATCTGCCAACTTTTGCACGCTCCCTAAATTTCCCTGATTGACTTCTTGGACTGTTAATTTCCTAAGAGCTGGGAGTTCTTTTCTAAGGACCAAATTACAAGGATACAGGAAGGGACTGCAGTCACGAGGTGCTGATTGCCAGACGTGACCCAGTGCTCACAGTGGCTCCCTCTGCTCTGCCCCGCAGCCACGTTTCCTTGTGCCAATCTTACAATTTTGGCTGCTACACGGGCAGTCAGATGGTGCAGCCACAGAAACGGCTTTGAAATGAAGCTAATGGGCTGTTTGTGTTCATCTTTTATTAATTGCAGGCTGCTGAGCTTGAGGGAGATCTAGATTAACAGTGGCACATGTGTTACTGATCTCGCTGGCCCACATCTGCTCGCTGTGGCCAGTGTGGGTGGAGGGAAATCCTTCAGCCCTGATTTTCCAGGCACTTACACGTTTCCAGCCGCTCCTCAAGGAAAGAGATCTGCTCGCTCAGGGAGTCAATTCTGTCCAGTTGCTGGAGGGAGTGGGACAGTCGGCTGATGGGGTCTGTGCCGACGTCCTCCGGCGCCGATGGCATGAGGTTGTGGAAAGGGGCCAGCACCAGCTGGAGTTTCTGCAGGGAGAAGGGGAGCCATGAGTGTGCCCCCCCACACACCAGGAGGACCTCCTGAAGGAATGCAGCACCCACCAGGGCAGGCTCGTGGGGCTTTGGTGGAGTTCAAAAGGCTGCTGGGCTGGAAAAGCCGCGGCGTGGGTGCTGCCGGCAGCGTGGAGCACAGCTGGGATTGCTGCTGGGATCGCTGCCGAGGCCAGCACTGTGTTAAAAATAGAGCTGGGGAAGAGGGAAACCCCGGCTGTGAACAGCCCGGGGTGGGAGCTGGCTCAGCACAGCCTCCAGCAGCAACAGGGCAGGGCAGAGGGGTGTGCTGGAAGTCACCTGCTCCAGCGCTTCCACTCGGCTCCTCAGGTCGCTCATTTCTTCCTTCACTTCATTGGAGGGACCTGAAAAAGTGACCAGGGGAAGGTCAGTCAGTAAAAGCCCATTGCCCAAGGTGAAGTGGAAGGTGCTGGGGAGAAAGACATTGCTGCAGGGCTCAGGCCAAGCTCTGCTGTTTTCCCCTGCCCTCCCAGTGAGCACCCAGGGTCTGCCCTGCCGGAATCAGGCCCCGGAGCATCAGCTGGATCCAACACCCGCTGCAAGCACTGGCATCTAGTCCAGCTGCTAATGGCACAGGCTTCTCCTGCTGCTGGAGCACCTGCAACAAAGTGGGGGATTCTTCAGGTAATGGGGTGATGCTTGAAGGACAAGGTGCCTGGTGGAGCCTGGCCTTTGGCACCCGCGTTGTCAGAGAGCACCCGAGTGTGCCCCGTCCCACGGTGGGCACAAGGAGTCGATCCTGCTGAGGGTCCAGGACAGGGACAAAGGCAGGCGTGGCACTTGGAGGCCGTGCCCTGCTCTCCCAGGTGTTTGCTGCGTGATGCCTGTGCTGGCCACAGCGCATTATTACTCACGGTACGAGTTTGAAGTGTCACAGCGCGTACCAAAAGTAATAATGGGCCGTCACCGGCGCCGCTCCTCGTGGCTCCGGACCTGCCCTGTGGGAACGACGATGCTGATGGAGAGAACAGGCACATCCCAGACACCACAAACCACAGCCAGGCTGTGTCACCCTCACAGATGGATTTGGGCACAGGGGAAGTTGTTTGGGTGGGAGAGGGACTCCTGGGCCACCGAGAATAAAGCTGAGGGGTTCTCTGGCTGTCGTCCCCTCTCCAGCCACAGCTGCTCCAGCTGGTGACACTGGGTGTTAACCCCAGCTCTCTGAAGGCCCAGAGCAGCTGGGGCTGCACTGGTGGGACAAGTTACCTGCTTGGCTGAAGGTGTCCATCTCGGGCACTGGCACCAGGGGCCTGCAGTCCTTGTCATCAGCAGCGAGGGTGAAGCCGTCCTGGCACGTGCAGCGGTAGCTCCCGGCTGTGTTGATGCAGAGCTGGCTGCAGCCATGGCTCTGGCTGGCACATTCATCCACATCTGAAACACAGGAATGACTCAGTGAGGGCAGGAGGGACAGGGGTGAGGGGCACAGATGGCTTAGGCACGGGGGGGCTGCAATGGAATTCCAGCAAGTGCCCCCGGAATGAGCTGGTGTTTGTGCAGGGCACAGCTCTGGGTGTCTCAGCACCACCAGCACCTGGGACAGTCCAGCTGGATAAACCTGTGCTAAGCCTGAGGGGGGATCTGGCCTCCTCCTCTCTTTCCATTCCCCCCATAACAGAGCCAGAAGCAAAAGCTGTGGTCAGAAACATCCCGGCTCTGGCCAGGCGGGCGCAGGCAGCGCCCGGCTCTCATCCTGGATTTACGGCCAGGGTTTTGGTTCCAGCCAGCTGTGGTGAGGAGCCATCAGCCTTTCAAGTGTGTACAAAACCCAGTAACCTCTCCTCACACGGGGGAGTTATTAGAGCTGTTCCCACAAAGCAGAATGAGCTGAACCGCTTCCCACGCCCGAGCACTGTTTTAGGCAGTGGGAAAATCTTTTCCTCCTGCACTGGAGCCGGAGCTGTCAGCGATGGGCTCAGCCCTGCCTGGCCCAGCGTGGGTCAATGCCACACACTCCTCCTCTGCCTCACAGGAGGGTGGAAAGCTGGGAGAAGCTGGGAAACGCCATGGTAGGGGCTTTGCATCACTGGCGTGCACCACCCTGCCCGATTTCCCTGTGCTGTGAGGAGCATCGGGCTGCTCCTGTGCTGGAGAGGAGTCTGGTGCCTGGAGACTGCCAGGCTTCCCTTCCACCCCTGGATATTTACGGATTTAGTCCCTGCAGTAAATGGATGTCTTAGTTTACAGTGAGAGTTTACAAAGCCTGGGAGAGGGAAGATCACAAGCACAAAACCTCGGGCCAGCCCCACAAGGTTTCTGTGCTGAAGAAAGGCTCTTGCTGGTGTGCTCACAGCTCTGCTCACTCTGATCAGAAGCGGAGAGAAAATGTGGGTGCCAGGGCTGCACATGAGGGCTGGGAGCACTGAGGCAGCCAAAGGAAGGTCAGAACTCCCCTGGGAGCCAGGGGAGTTCTGGCCAGACCATCAGGCATCAGTGCCATGGAGCGACACATGTAGCTGTGCATGTGTGTGCACCAGGCATGTCCCGAGGTCTGGTAAGGAGCCACAGCGCTGGTCCCTGTCCCCACTGAGGGGTCGGTGCATGGTCAAAGGACAAGCAGAGCCCTGTGGCAGCAGCTCTGATGCTTCCCAAGGCGAGCCCTTCCAGCAGCAGCACAGGGAGCAGGGAAAGGAGTGACATGGCCAGTACCTGTCTGGCAGGCTCGCCCCGTCCAGCCGGGTGGGCAGGCACATCTGCCAGGGAAGGTGCAGCTCCCGCCGTTCTGGCACGGCACCCAGCAGAGAGCTGTGAGAGGAAACACCAGCACAGCATCACCCGGCAGTTCTGGGGGTCCTGAGCTCCCCCCTCCCACCCTGGATGCAACACACACACTGCACACCCCAAAACACACACCAGCACCAGCCCAGGGGCAGCAAAGACAGAGGGAGGAGGGTGATGGACTGAGCTTGTCAGGGGATGGACTGACTGCTGCTGTGGTTTGCAGTTGTGGCCTCCTGAAAGTATTTCTTTTCCATTACTGCTGATTTATGTGGAAAGGAATTGCTTGCTTTATTTATCCTCTGTTAACTATAGAGGTAATGAGCGATCCCAAAGGAAAAAGGCCCAAGAGGCAGCAGAGAAAGGCTGGGAATTAATCAGATATTGAACCGCATTTGGTTGTGATGCTTAAAATGTAAATGCTTTCCTAGAGGGAGAGTCCACCTGACAGGCAGAGTGTTGGTGAATGAGAGAACTGGTCCTGGGCTTCCTCCAGTGACACAAGGGATCTGGGGATGAGCACTGGTCCAGCAAACTCTTACCTCTGTTACAGCTGAGGGTGTGGGTATTTGCTCTGCTCCAGCCGGGACAGCACGAGGCCACGGGCTCAGGCAGCTGCCTGTACCTCTGCCGATAGGCAACTCTGTAGATGGTCCTGCAATGCAAGGATGGGGCTGAGCCGGGTGCCAGAGCACCCTCCCCAAGCCTCCATCCCATTCCCTGCGGTGGCACCCAAAGCCAGGCACTGGGAGCATTGTCCCTTTGGATCGAGGCAGGATTGCCCCCTCCCACAGCTGCCACACTGGGAGCAGGTCTGTGGCACAGGCAGTGCCCTCACCTGTAGGTGCTGCAGACACGGTGGCCCTGGCAGGTGGTGAGGTAGGGCTGGTAGACGGGCTGGACGTGGGACTCGGTGTAGGCGCCCGCCCGGCTCTGCGGCGCCGCGGCACAGACCCTGCGGCTGAGCAGAGGGGACAGGGTCACATCTCACCAGCCAGGACGGGGCCTGACAGCCCCTCTCTGCAGAGGGCGAGTGAAACAGCAGTGCCTAATTGCCCCAGGGCCCACTTCAAGCTGTTTTGGGGCACTGGCATAAATCTGGAGCACTTTGGGCTGCACAGGCACTTCCTCCCCTGCCCCTGTGCCAAGGCACTGACGCCTCCTCAAACACTCACCCAGCATGGTCCCTCTGTCCCAGGGGAGCAGTCAGGACTCAGATTTAGGGATGATTTACTCATTCCATACATCATCTCCCTTCCCCTAAAATCCCTCACTTTCTGTGTGGATTTTTCCTTTCTGAGACTTTTGCATTCCTGAAACAGATGCCCCTGTGGTCACTAAGAAATTAATGACTTCACAGGCAGGGTCAGGCTCACCGCAAAAAAAAATAGAGGCTAGATGAAAGGGGCCCTCCAGCCTTCCTAAGATAACTGTTATCCAGCCAGAAACTTTCCCAAGGTTAACAGCCAAAGTGGTCTTGGTTAAATACCCTCTCTTTCAACATTTTTCAGCCCAAGCAGGTCAGTCCCACTGAGGAACTCATCCCCTCATCTCAGCCTCCCAGCTCAATCAGAAACTAAAATAAAAAGCCTGGGAATTAGCATGGACATCAGATGGCTTCCATTAACTCCAGAGAACTCCTCTCAGCCTCGTGATTAATGTTATAGAAAATGCAATTTTTAAATGGCAATTGTTTGCTTTGCAAAATTTAGAATAAAGCTCTGGTTGCAGCCCGTGCGTGCGAGTGAGGAATTCAGCTGTGGTTTTAGTCCCAACCAGAATGCGAAAGGTTTGATGCTGGAGGAGCATTTCAGTGTAAAAACAAACTTTGTAGAAAATGTGAGCTGTATCTGGGGGTGGATGTTGAGCTCCAGCTCCTCTTGGTTGGTGAAGAATCTGGGGCACTGAGCTCTGGGCTTCCTCGGACCCCGTGGGAGCTGAGCTGTGCCCGCCCAGGCTGTGCTGGGATCCTGGGTGCCAGGTCAGACCCTTCTCCTGGAAAGGGAAGGGAAAATGCTGGGTTTGCAGGACCATGGACCACAGCACCATCCTGGGGAGCACAGGGCACAGTAGGCACCAGCCCACCAGGGCATTCCACACCCGTGTCCCATAGATGTTGTGTCCATCAGAGCTGGGAGCTGCATCCTCCTCTGATGGGAGCTGCATCCTCCTTTGACAGCTTGTTCACAAGGCTCAACTGCTGTGATTGATTTCACAAATATTTTTGCTGCAAGATTTCACAAATATTTTTGTGAAGGATGTGCTTGAAAGAGACAATAATAATAATAATTCCTGAACAGCCTGATCACCTTTTGACTCTCACGGACAAAAAGCCCAGAGTGTCTTTGTGTCCCTGCCTGGAGCTAAACGGGCATTTTCTCTGAGAGGTTTTTTAGCTTCAGTGACAAAGCAAACAACCAGCAAAGGGCTGCCAGAGCCTTTTTGCACCTCCTGACCAGCCCCAGGGAGCTGCCCATGTCCATGCTGGCCAAACAGGGCTCTTCACCTGGAGAGGATGTGCCTCACCACGACGTGCACATGGGCACGCCTGGGAGGTGCAGACAGAATGGGGCCTTACCCTGCCCGGGCAAAGCCATCGGTGCTGGTGGTGCTGAGGATGAGGAGGAGTCCCGAGAGGAGGCAGCTGAGGTGGCACATGTCCTGTCCCTCCCACAGCACCCCGGGCTGTGCAGCACGACCGGCTCTCGCTCTTCAGTGGGATGTGCTGCCTCCTACCACATGTCCTGTCCTTCAGCGTGGAACCCTGCAACCAGGAGAAGAGCAGTGTGAACATGCATGTCCTTCCCTTGCTGGTGACATCTGACAGAGCCATGGGAACACACCCCTGGCAAGGGGAGGAGCTCCTCCAGGCACAAACCCACTTTTCCCCACTCGTCTCAATATTGTGGTGGTGATTTACCCCAGGGGATGCCTGGAGAGGCTCTCACAGCACCACTCAGTCATGTGTTGAGAGGCAGGGAAGGGACCTGTGTTGCCTGAAACACTCTGCCAAGTCCAGGCAGCGAGGGCAAAACAATGGTCCCTAATTTCTTAATCCACACAGCATTGTAAAGCTGTGTTTTCCCACCACATAACACACTGAAATCTGATCTTCTTCCCTTTAAAATACAAGTTCGTGCCAGAGGAAAGTGCTGCAAGGGCCATATGTACCGTCTGCAGAGTCAGATCTGGGCCGCAAATAAAGAGCTTTTGATTTTCTAGCCGAGGACAAACATGAAACAAGGCAGAAGAAGGTCAGTAACAATATCTAATTTAAACAGTATTGCATTTAAACAAACCAGTTGGCCTCCGGATGGCAGCAGCTGAAGGAGGAAGAAATAAAGAAACCCACCTTAAACACACACCCATTAAAGGAAGAATCTGTTGTTCTGATTAAACCTTGAGAAAAGGGAGGCAACACAAAAAACCTCCTTCTGAGACTGGAAACATGATGACTGCAAACCAACTTGCTAAAATCCTCAAGTGCTGTGGGGTGGGATTGGACTGGAAAGTTGCAGGTGGATCCCCAATCTCCACTAGTATTAATTCCTAACTGAGACAACTTGTTAGGGATAACCACCATATATCTGTAGACCCTGCAGGCCTCAAATCCCTCCTCCAAGGCACTCAGAATCATCCTTTCCTTTGTGCAGGTAGAGAAACTGAAACATGGAAAGATGGAGACTCACAACTGGAGAGAAACCAGTCTGGTGCCTTCCTGTTCCTTAATATCAAACACCAACTATCAAATGTCAAATATGACATCATATTTCCATGCGAGCCCAGTTTTGAGGATGCAAAGAGGATTTTGGTGCTATAGAGCCTATAGTGCTCCATTCTCCTCCAAACATAGCAATAAACTTCAGCTCCTAATGACTGATTTATGGTATCTCCACCACCAGGAAAGCAAATCTTGCTTGATCTGCAGGAAAGTTTTTTAAAAGTAGTGAAGAAGCCTTTCTTTTCCCCAGTTCTCCTGGAGACATCCCAAGGACACTGGTGTACAGACACACTAACTCCCCCCTGCTCCGCCAGCCAGCTTTTCCCAGGGCTATACTGGGACACATATTTTCCCTGCAATCCCAGATCCCCAGGCTAGCAGTGCTTCTTCTGAAGTCACTCAGTCAAACTCTGCCAACCATCTCCGTCCTCCCACAGGATTCCCGTGACTGCCATTGGAGCTTTCCCTGTGGGGACGGCAAGAAACGCAGGGCACGAGCCTAAAATACAGACGGTTTGTTTTTTTTCACTTTGAAATGGAGCAGCACTGCCCTACCTCGAGTGGTCAGAGGATCCCTCTGGGTCATAAAACTGTGGTTGCTTCACACAAGAAAAAGTTGCAAAAGTGCAAAACATGATAGTCTATACTTGTCTTTTTTATAAGTTTATGAAAATCAGCCTCTTTATAGCCACTGAAGATCTTCCAGCCTGTTGTCACCACCTATTCTAATATTGCTCTTTTAACACATATAACTCAAGAAAAATCTTTTCGTGCTTAAAAAGAAAGAAATAGTTTTTGGTCGCTGCCTTTGTAGTCTCTCAAATGAAGAGGTCTGGCAAGTGAAACTATGCGGGTGCCTCTAAGTTTCTGCTGTTTCAGGAGTCAGCAAAGCTTCCTTGGCTGGCCACGTGCTCCTGTGAGTCTGGGGATCCTTCTCCTGCCAGCCAGAAACATTCCTATAGCTTTCCTAAGTCTGTTCTTGCCTCACCTGCCACAGCAACCAACGGCAAACACAACCCCCCGTGCAGGTGAGCAGCACTTTGTGCAGCTCTGCCCATGGAACCAAGACTAAAGATCCAGCTGATGGCAGCAGGAGGAATCGAGCTCTGTCTGCAAAGGGATGCGAGACAATCCGGCTCCTCGGGAGGATGCAATAAACCTCACAGGCTGCACTTTTCCCAGCAGCCTGGCCTGGTTCTGCAGGTGAAACCGCGGCTCCAAGCCGTGCACTGGCCCTGGCCTGTGCCCTCGGAGCCAAACCCACCTGGAGGGGGTCTGCACCAACCGCAGGGGGATGGATGGTTCCTTACAGACACCTCCAGCTGTTCCCTGTGCAGGCTGGGATGCGGCGCCGCGGGGCACGGCACGCGGTGCGGGCGGGATGGAGCGGGACGCGGGGATGCGGGCACTGTGGAGCGGGGAGAAGGGAGGGGGGACGGCGGAGGGGGCTCCGGGGGTACGGCACAGTGCGGCGGCACACAGGGACACGGGACCGCGGGGGCTGCAGGGACACCGTTATCACGCAGCGGCTGCGGGGACCCGGGAATCACGGAGCGGGCTGCGGGGACCCCCGGAGGCCGCGGGGAGCTGCGGGGACGCGGGTGTCCGAGGATCTGCAGGGACCTGGTGTCCCGGGGGCTGCAGGAACTGCAGGGACGCGAGTATCCCGGGTGTCACAGCGTCTAAAGGGACGCGAGTGTCCCGGGGGGGCTGCAGGAACTGTAGGGACACGGGTACCCCGGGGGGCTGCCGGGACGCGGCGCAGGGATGCTCATCGCGGCCGCAGCAGTCCCATCGCGGCCGCAGCAGCCCCATCGCGGCCGCAGCAGCCCCATCCCCGCTGCTCGGCGCTGCCCGCAGCCCCGCAGCCCCTCCGCCGGCCCAGGGCCCCCCCCGGCCGCCCCCCCAGCGCTGCGGCACCGAGCCCCGCTCCGCCGACACCCCCCGCCCCTCCCCGCCGGGGGATGCGGCCGCGGCCCCTCCGGCCGTGCTGACACCGGGCGGTGCTCGCCGGGACTCACCGGTGCCGGTGCCGGAGCCGCGGAGTCGCCGCCGCGCCGCGGCCCCCCGCGCATTTCCTCCCCCGGCCCGAGCCGGTCCCTCCGCCCCGGCCCAATGAGCTCCCGGCGGGGAGGAAAGCGGAGCCTCCCGGCCGGGGGGAAGCGCCGGGGCCCGGGGAGCCTCCGCCTGCCCCCGCCCCGCCGGCCCCCGCCGGCCGCCACCTGCCCCCGGCGCCCCGGGGAACATCTGGGGACGCGGCACGACCGCCGGAGAAATCAGTTCTTGCGGGGGAGGGAGTCATGCGGGGATAGGGCAGGAGCCCATCCCGGGGTGGGGGGACACGCCGGTGGTGCGCCCCGTGAGTTTTCGCGGGATTGCAGGAAACCCCTGCCCTGGATTGATCTGGAGCCTTACCTGGTGACCCCACGTCAGGCTGAGCCCCTCAGCCCCCTGCGTGCCCCACACTGCGAGGACACGAGGTCCCTGAACCCCCTATGGCCCAGCCCGCCTGGGTGGGCAGGGGATTATATCAAGAGGGGGAGATCCCAGCGCAGCCCCCGGCCCCTCGCCCGGGGGTGTTCAGACTCCCCAGGGAAATGGTCCATCGCCAGGGCAGTGCCCAGGGCAAATTTATTTCTCTTTGCTAAAAAATACTGTGGCTGGTTCCGCGCTCCCCACGAGCACATATAATTTTAAGAGGAGACGTGTTTCCCTAGGTTAGAGACCTGGTCCACAGCCTCCCGCCGTGCCCCGTTAATCCCCCTGAGCTCATTACAACAGCAAAGTCCTGCAGACGCCGGCAATGAACTGCCAGGACGGGGAGGCTGGTTTCCAGCGAGCCCTAAAGGATGATTACAGGATTCCTTGGAGGCCCCCCCAGCTGTGGAGCCGTGTGAGGATCGACCCCGAGAGACTCCCAAGGGTGACACACTGGGCTCAGCTCCGGCTGGGCAACACCTGCCCCGGGACAGCTCAGGCAGCCCCATCCCAGCTGCCTACAGGCTGCTCCTCTTAAAATGCCCAGTTATTTATCAAAGCGGTTCGGTTTGTGCCAAATTGCCACTTGTTTTGTCTACATTTTTGTCTGGAAAATTAGAGCACAGAGGCTTATTGTTTTTCAAATGACTTAGGCGCCTGCCCATGCACAGAGCCATTCTTGAAGATAGCGGGGATCTGATGTGCGAATGAATGGCAGGATACAGCCCCCTGGGAATATTTGTTCCCATTAAGTTTTGTAATTTTTTCGAAAGCATGTAAGCATTTAAAGGAAATATTTACCAGTTAAACAACAATGGCGCCAAAAGAGCAACTGAGATCACTGGCCCATCCCCTCTATTTCCTCAGGGATACGCTGAGGCTGCTGATGGAACTGGAGCTGTCTCGGGTCGTGCTGCACCCCCCGGGAAGCTGATGGGTGCTGGTGTTCTGGAGTGGGGCTCCCCGTGTAAAAGGAGTTTTGGTGGGATTCTCCCTGAGGAAGGGAACAGAGGGGAATCCACTCTGGGATGTGCTGGGATCCCTCCCAGCAGCAAAGGAAAGGCTTGCTGGTGCTGGTGGAAGCACAGCTCCACGTTATGCAGCATCTCATACAGCACAGGCGGGGTTGCTCACCCTGTGGATCCATCCTACCTCCCGGGAATGATTTCAGCTCATTTAATCTCCTAAACACGAAGCAGAGGCAACTTTTCCCAAGAGCCTTGAAGGGACAGTAATTATCTTGTTATGCCGAGAGTGTTACTGTTTTTTCTGGTGTACGGGGGAGATGAACAGAGCCTGAATTATTGTCTAATAATTGCAAAGTGCATTTGGAAGCCAAGGGAAGCTTCTCCGTCTGGCCATGCTGAAAGCACAGGATCTCATTTTGCAGCCGAGACACTCACCTTGTCCACGGTGCTCCATCATGTGTCCTGGGCAGGGATCCTTTCCTTAAGGAGCATCTTGGTTTCTTACTGTCAGGACAGAAAAAGCCCACTGTTACACTCCCCTTGTCAGGCAGGCAGAGACCAGTGACCCAGCCCTTGCCCATGATGGACCTGGTGTGGGATGCCCTGGACACTCCCAAAGGTGTGGAGCTGTGGAGGATGAAACATTTGTGGAGTGGGGTGGAGGATGAAAGCAGGATAGTGAGTCCCTGTGGCACTGGCAGTGACACCACTGGTGCACCAGAGGCACGGACACTGTGACACCGTGGTAGGGCACAGGGAGGCCCTGACTGCTTGGGAAACCTTTGCCTGAGTCCCCGGGATCCCAAGTGTAAATTTGATGGTGAGGAAGAGGATGGACTCATCCTTCAGCTCTTTGCAGTACACCACCCAGCACAGGACCAAGCACACCACCTTCCAGCATCCTCATTGGAGCCTTCTCAGCCATTAGGCAATTATTCCCTAAGTGCACTGAGCATTTTAAAATTCTGCCAGTATTTTAATTGCAAAATGTTCGCTTTGCAGTTCCATTTATTGGGTCAAATCTTTGCTCAAGCAAGTGTCCATGTCAGCTGCTAAAACTGCATATAGCCCATTAAAAGAGCATTTAATCCTCTGCTCTTGGGGAGGGTTCGGTGTCTTATGTGCTAATATTCATTATGCTGGGAGGAAATCCCCCAGGACACTGTCTGGCAAAGTTCCCTTGGAAGCAGAGGCGTTATGCGAGTTCAGAGTGGGGGAAGATCAGATCTGTTGGCACTGTTAAGGTCGGTGTGATGAGCTTCTGACAAAGGCAGCAAGGGATTTTGGCTCCTGCCTGCAAGGCTGTCTGAATTTGAAGTCCTCCCTTGACCAATGTTTTACATTTTTCCCCCACAGCTTTCTCCCTCACACACTAGAAGTGTACTCCCACGACATCTAATATTAATGCTTGTCTCCAGGCCAAGAAAGAAATGTTTCTGCCCAACCTCCCTCTTAGATTGAACAAAGTCAAAACCTCCTTGTCTCCCACTGGTTTTACCACCAGCGTGAGCTGTGAAGGACACCGAGTGCTGGCCTGGAGCAGGTCTCAGGCTGAGCACTGGGCTGGCTGTGAAAGTCAGATTTTCACCCACCCCCCTGTTTCCTAGAGCCTGTCCCACAGACCTGCCAAGCCCAATGCACCTGTCTGGGCATCCAACATCCCCCTGAGAGCATCTGTGGTGGATCAAGGCATGGAGCTGTGAGCTGGAAGTGGTCCCCTGTGTGACAGGAGAGCTTGGAGGGTGTGAGGTATCTGGGGATGGGGGGACTTAACTTTGCTCTGGCTCTGTAGTCACGAAAAAGGAATGATAACAGAGGAGAATTAATAGGAGATCAGCACTAAAGTCCCACATCAGAGAGGAGCACTTCCATCCCATCACAGAAAACGGGACGTGCCCAGGCACACGAGCGCTGCCCCAAACTGGGGCCAGAGGTGCTGAAATGGCAGATGGATGGGGGGACAGGCAGGAGAGTGACACACATACAGATGCAAAACTTTTCAGCTGCTACAAGCCCTGGCTGACCCCGTACCTGCTGTGGACAATGGGCTCTCACTGGCCTCTGCGGGGGTCTGGCACAGAACTGGAAGCACTTGCTAAAGCAATAGGAATTTTTGGTGCTTCTCAAAAAAGGAGGGGGAATGGCTTTTCCTGTTCTAGGACAAATTCTTCTGCTCAGGTTTTTCATAAGGCTGTTTGTAAACTTTACACTTGAGTTGAGGCTTTGGAGCAGCCCCTGTTCTGCAGAGCTCTGGGAGAAAAACGACCTCCCACTATTCTATTATGTCCTATATTGTTCTCAGCTGCGTCAGCTGCAGACCAGTTATCTCAGTGGAAATCTAGATGAGTCCACCGATGGCAGTGGGATAAAAACAGGTCAAGCCAAGAAAGGTACTTGGCCTGTAGCTCTCAGTCTGTTGTCACCAGTTGCCCAGGGCTCTGTGTATTATAACCGAGACTGGAGCCCCACAAAGTGATATTTTCTTTGCCTGAGTAAGGACTTAACAAGCATTAAGTGTCTCAGGACAGGTGTGTTATAACTTAAGGTGACCATGGGGACAACCAGCAGCCGAGCTGCAGCTGTACAAAAACAAATGCCAGAACAGGGCAACATCCCATAGCTAGGTTTATTTTCCTTTGCATGCACACTTGAGCTCTTATTTACATTTAGAGAAGGCAGCAGTGGCTGCAGTGTAAAAACTGGGAAATGATTCATCCCGCCCAGGAATAAACTGAATTTTGCAGCTTTCTGTGAAATTTCCCTGGCAAAACACAGCATTAGTCAGCAGGGAACGGTCCCCCACCCCACTTCCCCAGTGAATCACTCCAGAAGAGAGCATGGGAAGAGCAGTGGGATGGCTGGGAGATGCAGGACAGCTCGGTCCCTGAACCGTGACCATCCCAGGGAGCAGCTCAGCAAAGAGCATTTCACACAAGAAATGCTCTGATTTTTGCTCTGATTATCCTTCTCTTCCAGGAGAAAATCTCCAGCTCCAGGAACCTGTATGAAGCAGAGCTCCTCTCTGCCCTCACCTCCCAGGCTGCGAGCAGGTCGGGGATCCAAGAGCTTGCTTCGGGAGAGAGGACAGAGCAAAAGAAAACATTTCTGATCACCCCCTTCTCTTTGCAGAGACACTTTTCTTTCCCTGTCTGGTCTGAGACCTCTCCCCTGGTGTTTTGCCATGCCTCCCTGCTGCTGGTGGGGCTGTGAGGCAGGTTGGTTTACCCTAATTTGTTGCAGTTTGTAAATCTGCCTCCCCCGGGCCAGCCCCATCTGCAGCAGCAGAGCCTGGGAAATGCCTCAAATGAGCCTCCAGACCAGATTCATTTTCTCTTTCTTACCTCCAGGGAAACTTGTGAGAGATGGTAGTGGAACAGCAGAGAGGGGGGAGTAACTCCATCGGCAGATCACAGGGAAGAATACTGAGAATCTGCCAGGACAGACTCCGTGTTTTCCATTCCCCCCAGAGGTGGATTTTTGAGGATGCTCAGGATCCAACCACCACATTTGGACTTCTGCCTCGCACAGCTTCCCAATCCAGTCTTAAATTAATTTCATCACTGAGAAAGCCTTGTTGTTTCTTCTTATTTTTTATTCTCTGCTCAGTGAATTGATTCCACGAATATTAGACCCTTGGAAAAAGTATGCCGGGTTATTTCTACTGAGAGCATTCACTGGTGTGGTTCTGCTCCATATTCCCACACAGCCAGCCAGTGCCTGGGTATCTTAGTTGCTCTTTTATCCCAAAATACAGGTAGCTGAAAACAGACAGCATGAAAATCAGCCGGCTCCATGGCTGTAAATTTGGGAGGCTTTGCTGAGCTCCTGGCATGCACACCCCGCACACTCCAGGCTCGGCTGTTAGGCAGGACAAAGCCTTGGTGTGACAGCCAGGAGAGTCCCTGCCCACATCCCTGTCCTGCCCCTCATCCTGCCTGGATCTGGGGCTGAATTTGGCAGCACAGAGAGGAGACCAGCAGGCAGGGAGCACAGGAGGAAGGACAGATAGCACCGTGGTGCATCAGTGGTCAGAGAGCAGGCAAAGGAAAAAGGGAAAGAGTAACAGAAAGTGATTTGCTAAGAATTTGCAACCATCTCACAGGAATTTGTGCAAGTGTTTGCAGCCTCTACACGAACAGGAGGTAAAATTTACCCACGGAGTTCTCTGCTCCTGGAAAACATCCTGAGTGCCAGTGAGGTGAATTAAGAATAACAGTGCTGGAGGCTGAGCTCCACTCTGAGCAAAGCAGACCCAGCCTCACCAGGAGGATGGAGCCTCATCCTCAGATGGAGGATGCTCTACACACCTTTTTGCTTTAAAGGACGCTTTACACACCCTTGTGCTTTGAAGGATGCTTTACACACCCGTGTGCTCCAAAGGATCCTTTACGCCCCTGTTTGCTCCACACTGCTCCATTCCCAGGGCTCCTACCATCACCTCTGCCTGAGCAGGGGGAAAACCACCCAGAGCCCACAGGGTCTCACCTGGCAAGGACACACTCCCGCTGCCTCAGTGCCAGCCCCACATCCCATCCCATCCCATCCCATCCCGTCCCATCCACCCCATTCTCACTGTGGCTCTACAGTACCTGTGGCACCCCACTGTCCCCCGCCGTGCTGGGAGCAGCCCCAGTGCCGTGCTCCCGGATGGCTCCTGGTGGCCATCCCTGCCCGGCCACCCCGGGTCCGGCGGGCCCAGGCACCCGCCCGGTGGCCCCGGCATGGCCAGCTGCCGGCCACGTACAGGCAGGAGGTGGCTGCCGAGGTGGAAGGGCGGCTTTTTATGCTTTTCTTCCTGTATAAATCAGGCCGGGGATGGACAATCCCAGACAGGACTTCCTGTGTGTGTTGTGAGCTGATAACGGGCGCCGCGAGGAGAACAAACACGGCTGCCCCGCACCCTGAGGGGGAGAGGGGCTGCGGGGCGGCACCCCCACACCGTGACCACCGGGGATGGACACAGGGGGCTGAAACGGAGAGGAGGGAGACACCAGTCCCCGGGGACACAGGGAGCGACAGGGCGGCCGCCCGGGCTCCCTCCTGCGCCTCACAGCAGGCGTAAGATGGGTGCCTGCCCCCCGCCCTCCCGCCTCGCTGGGGCACATTTCGGCAGCACCCACCACAGACACCACTCGTTCCCCCTCAGAGGGGGTGGATCGGTGGCAAGTGGGGACCCCCATCCTCCCTCACAGCCCGTGCCAAGCGTGGCGGGGTTGGCGGCCATCTTGTCATGAGGGGCCATGTTGATGTTGCGCACCAGCGGAGCGTGTTCTGGGGTATTTGTGACCCCCCTGAAATTTGGGTTGCAGCACTGTGGTCAGTCAGTTTGCTGGATGGCTTGTCACCCCTGTCACACTGTGCCTGTGTTGGGAAGGAGTGAGTTACACCCAGTTTGGGTGACAAAACCTACAGGACGTCACCCAGCAAAGATGGCGCCTTCAGGGCCAGGCGGCAGAGAAGCATGAAAACAACTGCCCTGGTGCCCTAATTTTCAAGCCCATTCTGGGGCAAAACTGATTATAATTCCAAATCTAATACACGTGTGTGTGTGTGACCTTGGTTCTGGGCGACCAAAGGAGGAACAACACAGTTTTTAATCGGATTTTGAACCTTTGATCTGGACCGTGCTAAGAAAGGAGATGTTTTAGAAGCATGAGGGGTGTGGTGGTGGCAATTATATGTCAACCCTGAAGACCCCCATGGCAGCCTGTGGGTTCTGCCCCTGTCCTGGCAGAGCACATGGTGCTGGTTTAGGGCCACGTGCCATCTGGGGCTCCCCTGGAGCAGGGCTGTGTCCCCGGCTCGTGCCGCACGTGCCGGGGTCCTCCCGATTGTGCGCAGGCTCACGGTGAGCACAGGATTACTCCCACCCTGATTCAGCAAAACACTACTCTGGGCAAGTCCCCCGGGAGTTGCAAAATATTCCTGTGTTTATTTACATAAATGCATGGCTAAAGAAAGCCCCCTCTTGTTTTCCTTGGCAGACAGGGTTTTAAAGGCTGCTTTCTGCTGCCCATCATCCTCTCCAGCAATAGGTGATTGTATACATCGTGTGCTGCTGGCAGCAAGCATTCCCAGCTGGTGGATTCTGTGGGAGCACACCTGTTCAGGGGAGTCTCCTCGAGGCAAGAGAGTGTGTGTGTGGGTGGGTGTGTGGGTGTGTGTGTGTGTGCACTCGGTTGTGCATGAAATGCTGTTGTGCACACATTAACCTATAGGGAGGGTGTATCTCCCTGTGGTTTTCTAGTTGGTGATGAGTTTCAAGCATCATCTCCCTGTGGAAAGGTACAGGGTTCACATGGATGACACGTGTCACCTGTGAGATGAGGCAGCGCTGGATGCTCCGTTCAGATCAGAAGTGCTGAGCACTGGGAACTCAGCAGGTCCAGAGCTGAGAGCTTTCTCCACCATCAGCAGACGCACAGGCTCAACCCTATAATGTGCAGAGCCTTCACAACAGCTCCTGGAATCCTCCCCAAAACACTACACTCAAATTTTATCATCAACAATAGCAGTCGACAACCACTGCTTGGTCCTGTGCCATCTCTCCCGTGCCCTCTGCCCCGGGATGAGTGCAGGTCACAGGGCATGACAGGGACATCATCCACCCACACCTCCCTGCGCACGCAGAGCCAGGCACGGAGCGGGACTGCTCTGGCCTCAGCAGCGGAGCCGCAGGAGTGAAACGGGATGTGTGGAAAACGTTTCCTGTTTACCCAGTCTTTTGGAGTCCTCAGTAATAGCTGCTGGAGCGGGAATTGGTCAGCGGGGGCTATATGAATGGGTGTTTTTACATTTGAAATCGTGACGCCTCATCTTGCAGAGCTGCCACTGTCCTCCTGGGGAAGTTTATGTTGAGGGAAAGCCTGAGTGTCAGCCAAGGCTCAGTTATGGTGCGTGAGAAGGAGGGAGGGAGGGAGGGAGGGAGGGAGGAAGCCAGAGGGTGTTGGTGCTGCACCCCCAGCCATGCTGGCCATGCCCACAGTCCTGCCTCTGCCTGCACCTCCCGTTGTCCCCCAACCTCCTGCTGGCACCTCCACTGGGGCTCCAGCTCCCTGGCAGCTCCCAGCCCATCCTGAGGTGACCTTTTGGGTAGCCCACGGTGGCAAGTGGCAGTGGACCCACCAGAGCAGAGCACCATATGGGCAGGCAGCCCCAAGCCGGGACACGTGCTTTTCCAAAGGCTTTTCCAAAGGCCGTGAGCCCCCTCCACCACTGACCTGCTCCACGGCATTCAGGGCCTGTCAGGCGTGAATTGAGTAGGGGGATGGAGGGGCTTTAGCCCCTTATTAGCACAGGCCAATTAGTGTGGCATGCTGCTCTCCTGTCAGCTGATGTGGCTGCTGTTGAATACACCCTGCCCACGCTGATCCCTTTAAGGTTGAGGCTGTGTTTGATGTTTTCCCCCATGGTTTTGCTGCAGGAACTTTTACACATCTTTTTTTTTTTTTTCCCTCCGAGTCTCAGCTGCTCCTGAGAAACCAAGTCCTGCCTGGTTTGTTTTATTGGCCTTTTTGGGCTGCTCTGTGCCAGCATGTGCTGCTTACTGTGATGCTGCAGAGAGTCAGAGAGACACCACTACCAGGGCAAGACTCCCAGCAGCCACATTTCAGTAAGTTTTTTACGTTCCCTGTGCTCCCCACCATCCCTTGGATGAGCTGCACCCCACTCAACTCATCCCCTCACTGCTGTTTCTTGTGAGGCACCTGGTCTTAGATGCCCAGATGTCACAAGATCCTGGGGACATGTGGCACCTCTAAACCTACTTGGCCGCTCTCCAGCCTGTCCTTGAGGTGAGGATGATGGGGAAAACAACAGGGAACAGCGCTGGGCAGAGTCCAGCCCAGAGATTACGATGTGCCTCCCGCACACGGGGCAGGACCAAGGAGTTCTGAGGGTGCCCTGGGAATACCCGACAGTGCAGCCGTAATTAATCAAGTTCAGAGATTGAATTCTTCATTAGTGCTTCTCACTGCGCAGGGAGAGCCTTGGGAGTCTGTCAGACATCCACGGCCTGGCTGGGAAACACATTTGTCTTCTCCTGGTGGAAACTTTCTATGACAAGGAATTTCATCCGCGTTTTGCAGAGAACGTTGTACATTTCAGAGAAATCAGAATTCAGGAAAAAAGTTCCTCCGAAACTATCCCAGCTCCAAAATTGAGGTTTGAACTTTAGAGCCCCGAAATGTGAATGATTAGTTGACATTGTGTTTTTCCCACTGAAATTTCCCTAAAGGTTCAAAAAAACGTTG
Source organism: Neopelma chrysocephalum (assembly GCF_003984885.1). Classification (NCBI taxonomy): domain Eukaryota; kingdom Metazoa; phylum Chordata; class Aves; order Passeriformes; family Pipridae; genus Neopelma; species Neopelma chrysocephalum. Next base: position 7,647,161 of record NW_020897735.1, read on the forward strand.
TCAAACAAAACTTCATTAGTGCAGTGTCTGGGGAGGACCTGAACCTGGGCACATGATGGCTGCTTTGGGATGGGGCCATGCTGTGGGGTGAGGAGCTGAGAGGACCAACAGGCTTCTGTTTGCAGAGGGGTTTTGGGGCTCTCTGCAGCCCCATGTCCAGTGGGACCCTCCCCTCAGTCACGAAGAAACAACACTGAGGAAAGCTCTTTTGGCAGAGCTCTTTGGGGAGTATTTGTTCCCTGAGCTCTTTGATTATTAGTCTTTTCAAAAAGCTCTTTGATTATTAGTCTTAAAAAAAAAAAAGAGAGAAGAAAAGAAAAATGGTAAAGAAAAGATGCTTTGGGATAGCTGCCTCTGCCGAGTCTTCCTCTGTTTTCAGCTTGCACAAGGAACTGTGTGTCTCTAGGTTTTTATCTCACAGTAAATACTTATTTTATCTCTGACAGTGAGAGTCAGAGACTCCTCATTTTCAACACTTGGGAAGCACCCTGCAACATCCTCCAGGGATGGCTGGATCTGCCTCTGACCCAGAGGCTACAGATGCTGTTGGAGTGTGGCTGAGTCTCTTCCCCAGGGCAAAGACATTCTCTTTGTGCAGGTCTCTCATTCCTCATCAAAGTCTCCACTTTTGCAATAAAGACATTTTTCAAGGTCTTTTGACGTCCATAAGGCCTCCCCTCCCTCCCACTTGTACTAGTAGCTGCTCATTAACACCAAAAGCTAATTGCTACCCATATGTTAATTAGATATTTGACATCGTGTTGCACAAGGGGTTGGGGTTGTGATGACAGAAAGCTGGGAGTTGACTTCTATGATGCTGACTTTAAGTAGTGCTTCTTACAGAAGACTGGCAGGTTCTTCCAGGACATCTCCAACATGGAAATAAGCCAAAGCAAAGGCTCCATGTGGGACACAGCCCCCGGCCAGGGAAACATTTCTGTTGCAAGCAATGCTTGAGCACACGCTTAAAGCCCTGCACGTGCTCCTGTGCTTTGTCAGAGGTGTGGGGGAGTTTGTGCCATCAAGTTCAAGCTGTCCAGGGCCATAAATCAACTCCAGCAAAATTAAGACTGGCATCAAGAGATCAGCCAGACCTTACTGTGAAGCACATTGTACGTCTGCGCTTTCCTGAATCAGAGTGACCCCAAGACACTACTGAAGCACCAACACCTGCACCCCCAGCTGTAAGATGGGAGTAACACCGTGGTGGGCAGTTTCTGTAAGACCAAGGTGAGCAGCTCCCACTCAGGTGGGCTGAACAACGCACCAGCCCTTGCTGTGCTTCATCTGAGTCACCCTGAGGGCTCAGCCTCCCTTCTCACTCTTGACAAAGAGTTCAAGGAAAGCCTGATAAGAGAAGGGGAGAAAGTGAGGGAGACAGGGAGCAGAGACTAAATATTGTGCAATTTGGTGTCTTGCACACAAGCAGCAAACCCTGGGCTGGGGGACAAACTGCCAAACTCCCCTGCTCTGCAGCAGTGTGCTCTGGGCCACCACTGGGACCCCCATGTACCCAATGTCAGGGCTGTGGCTGCTGCTGCTGTGATAACATCGAGGGCAGAGATGGGAAAAAGCCCAGAGCCTCCCTTTTGCTAAGCCAGCATGGTAAAGGGCTCCTTTATCTGCCCTTTGGTGAGAGATAAGGTTTCAGTGTTGTCCTGCCGGAGCAGCTTGTATCGCTCACAGATACCTCCCCTGGCTGCAGGAAGGTATCAGGCACTCAGAAAATATTTGAGCAAGACTGTATCTTTGAGAAACCCGTGTGCAATGGAAAGACACACAGGATGGATTAGATCTGCACTGTGGGGGGATTCAGTGCCTCCAGCTCATGCAAGGACAAATCACGTTCCCTCAGCCACCAGGACTGCGGGGGCCTCTCTTGTTGCAAATCCCTGCGGAGAAGAATTGTCACAGACAGAACAGGGACCCAGGTGCCTGGGCTTCTTACTGGGTTGAGACACCTGCCCATTCCCCCCCAAATTCCATCAGGTATGAGGTGCACCCCTTGCACATCCCTGGTATCTGCCTTAGAATCAACTCCCACCACCACAGAAGGATGGGAAAACATTTTCCACTGCCAAAACTTCACTCAGTTAATCCAGCTGCCGTTTTCTTGTACCAGGAACATCTCTGAAGGTGGATACATGTGCAATCATTCTTTTATTTTTTCTATTCTATGATAACAGAGTCCAAATCCTAAACGAAGAACTTTGCTTTCAGCAAAGACCAAAAATATGCATTTTGAATTCTCTGCCAAAAGCTACACCAAATGATCAGTCAAGGATTCCCTCAGACCTGCCACTAATTTCACAGAATCCCAGACTGGTTTGAGTTGGAAGGGATGTCAAAGTTCATCCAGTTCTACCCCCTGCCATGGGCAGGGACACCTTCCACTAGCCCAGGTTGCTCCAAGCCCCATCCAACCTGGTCTTGGACACTTCCAGGGATGGGTCAGCCACAGCTTCTGTGGGTAACCTGTGCCAGGGCCTCACCACCCTCACAGGGAAGAATTTCTCCCTAATATCTAATCTAATTCTCTCCTCTTTCGTTTTGCAGCCGTTCCCCCTTGTCCTATCACTCCATGTCCTTACAAAGGTGACTTCTTAGTGGTTACTCCATTCTGCACCAAAATCCTGAGGGCTAAGAGCCCTCCTCCTTCTCCTCCCTGCCTGCAGCCCACAACCTCTTTCCCAGCAACACTTACTGGCCATTGTAGAGAACAATAATTGACATTTTAAATGTGCCCAGTAGCAGAAGAGAACACTTGAAACTGATTGAAAGTTTTCTACTTCAAAAATACTTGGTGTATGGAAAAATGCACTCCAAGGTCCATTTCTGATCCCATTCTGTGGAACTAAGTCCAGAGCAGGTCTCCATGGAGAAGACCTGGAGAATGGACAGGACGTTACAGTAATGATGTTTGTTCTACAGAAATGATTAAGCCAAATAACATGAGCTGAATAGAGCTCGATGTCCTTTTTATAGAATTAATAAGGTGTGTAATGGATAACTGTCTCCCCCTTAGTGGATCTAATACCTTGGCTTAAAAGTCCTACCCAGGAAACTTTCGTGGCTTTTTTGCTGACTTCACTGGATTTCAGCAACATAATAGAGAAGTGGAATTCAGCCTAAAAGTCAGACAGTGAATGCAGAAGTCAAGACTTAGGAAAAAGATACAAAAAAAGAACTGTTGATATGTCTCTTCTCTGACACGTCGCAGTGTATCAAAATGGCCACTGCCTTTATTTTGTTTAATCACTTATCTCCATGGAGGGAAGAGGAAATTCCCAAGCACGCATGATCGTTAAAAATATTAGCCAGGGCCTGGTGATTATTTTTGGTAGCTAAAAACTTCCTGACTGAGCGGTTTGGGTTTGCATTGGACTTCAGTAAATGTTTTAGGATAACTTTCATAAATACCCATTATACTCAAACCAGTGGGCAGTTTACAATTCAGCTGGGAAGGGCGGGGATATGTTTCTCTTTCTTTTGTTCTGCTGTGCCGCATGCTAAAGTGCATAGAGCCACACTGAATTAGCATTTAGCTATTTTCTTGTATCCTTAAATAAAGGACTAGTTCACACAGTCAGAAATCTCTGTTTCCTTTCGGGCAGGAAAAAGGAAGTGAATGCGAGGGGCAGATTTGGAGTTTGCTTGCAAGAACAATTGAACTCCCATCCAGAGGGGAAGGGGATCTGCGTCAAGAGGAATTCACTTTTTTTTTCCTCTCTCTCTCTCTTTTTTTTTTTTTTTTTTAAATTCTGGAAGGGAAGAGAAAATGACCTTTAGTTTAAAAGCCTGAAAGAATAAAGGTCTGAGCCTTTGGAGCTGCCTGCACAAATATAGTCATGAAGGCTTTTTCCTGACAAAGGGCTCCCGTGGCTGCTCTCGCCGTCCTTCAGCGGCGGGGCCCGACTGCGGACGCGGCTCCGGGTGCTCCCCTCTTACTTATCCAAGGTGAAGGGCGGCACCAAAACCTGTCAGCAGTTCCTGCCCGGGAGGGACAGTCCCTGGGTATTTTTGAAAAATATTTACCATTTTTCTCTCTCTGTCCCTCCCCAGTGCTGCCAGGCTGGTGAGTCAGATGAGACTTACTGGATGGGATTTAGTGGATCCCCTTGTCTTTTTCCCCAAAAGTCCTACTTATAGGTGTCTGTACCAGCAGGCAGGGCATCAACTTGATCTCTTATGTGGCCAAGACCTCACACTGGCCCAATTTTGGTCCCTTTTCAGCAAACCACAAACCCTCTCCCAGCTTCTCTGGGAAGAGGATGTGAACTGAGGCCTCAGGGGCTTGACCAAGTGTCAAAACATTATCTGTGTGGTCTCATCTATGTGGTCTCATCCAAACCATTTTAGTTCTCACCACTACTCTGCGTTTTAGTGAGCCTTGCATATCCACAGAGTATTTTTCTCTATATTTCTTTCTCCTCCTCACAAGCCAGATTTCCAAGGAAGCTCCAGAGCTGGGGAATACGCAGTTGAACCTTGCTAAGATGTTTGAGCATCCTATCTCCAGGGGCATTAGGCATTTTAGGATGTGAGTCAGTCAGTTTTATGCATCAGTCAAGGCGAGGGCCCTCCCTGTGGTACCCAGCACTTTGCCAGAGAAATCCTGGGAAAAGAGCAATAGGCTATAACCTGCTGCAGCTGAGGGACTCATCACCCTTCCCTCCTCACACATCAGTCAGACCTGTGCTGGACCCCTGACAGAGTTTGCATGAGGGGTTTCTGCCCCAAAATCAGAGCCCAGGCTAACAGTTCACATCCTGCATCCTGCAGCAAGAGCATCGCTTTCCCAGGCCTGCTTCCCTCCAGGGCTGCAGGTAATAAACAGGGCCCCGAGGGAGCTCAGGGGATCCAGCTGCAATTTGGATTCCCACATACTCAGGCAAGTTCCTCAGAGCAGTTTTTCTCCCATCCAACCAAAATATTTGCTCGGAACGTGGAGCCGCGGCTGGGCAATGTCAGCAGCAAATGTCAGCAAGTGTCAGCAGGAGAGAAACTAATTAGATAAAATGGGCCAAATTTCTCCTGAGATGAGCTCCTCTGTGATCAGTGTAGGAAGGGTGAATGTGGCCTAGTGGTTAAATTGATTATTTTGTGCTCTCTTGTTGCCTCTATCCTGGTTTTATCTAGGCAGCCTCACTGCCTGCCCAGGGGCTCACCTGGCTCCGGGGAGCAACACTGGCAGGGACCCCCTTGACAGCACATCACAGACACCTCACAGCTGAGTTCGGATGAAATCACCTCTCAGGACTAAATCTGTGGTTCTCCAAATATATTTTGGCAGGTTTCCACCTTTCTTCTCCAAAGTTGTCCATCCCCGGTGTGTGCAGCTGGAGGGATGCTCCCGCCAGCGCTCAGAGGGACAAACCCAGAGCAGAGAGACACCAAGAGGGACAAACACAATGGGTTCTGAACGGATCAGGCATCATCTCTGCTAAGGTCAGACGTCTGCAGAGCCCGGCACTAGGCAAAGGTGCATCTGGAAATGCCGAGGCTGGGATGACTCAGTGCATGAGGAAATGGTGTCACCTCCAGCCCTGTGCAAGCAGCTCTGCTCCCACACCCCGCCACTGCTGCCAGATCCAACCTGCTGGTTTACCCTTTGCTACCAAAACTTTTGGACCAAACTCCCCCAGCTGAAGCTTGATTAAGGCTTCAGGTCCTACTCATGGGTCTGTTGACATCAAGGGAGCCAAGCTGGGGAGCCCATCCCCATGTCCAGCCCTGGATGTGAGCAGAGGTGAGAGGTGTATGGACAAGGGGAGGATTATAGTGCACAAAACATATGGGAATTTGCCTGCCCCATGTTTTTTTATTCTTATTTCTGTTCCCCCTGAGCTCCCAGCATAGAGTGTACATGGTGCATAAAGGTAATTCATTAACCTGCAGGAATGAGGAGGCCTAAACTTTCCCCCAGTCTCTGTGACAGCAGCAGTTTGTGATGTCTGGTGTCGGGGACACGCTCCCAGAGCCGTGCCAGCCATGCAGGGGATGTGTACACAGCTCCTCAGGAATGCACCCTCCAAGCAGGACCCTGGGGTGTGGGAGGGCTGCAGAGGGACAAGGGAAAGGCACAAAGTCCAGGAGAGCCCAGCTGGATGTTTAGTGCTGGGTACCAGGAGATGTTTTGTTCCCCTCACAGGAAGGACGGGTTTAGCAGAGTCACGGCACCGGGTTTGGGACTTCAGGGCAGACTGGGGGGACAAGAGCTGTTGTGGTGGGACCAGGTGGGAATGCCAAGGTAGGGCATATTTTCAGGGTTCTGAGTGCTTGTGCAAGGCCAGGGATAGTGGCAGAGCTGGTGGTGCAATGAAAGGAGCCCTGAGCCCCACATCACCTGCAGGGCTGCCAAGTCCCCCATGGGACTGGAGTGGACTCATTCCCTCCCCAGCCCCTGATTTGCCCGTCAGAAGCAGCAGAATCAGTCACAACCAGGGCTGAGCAGACATTGGAATTTCTACCCCAATCCAGGTGCCCAAGTGTCACCCAAGTGCCCCAACAAAGAGGATAAACTTGCCTAGGAGAATTGGTGGGAATGACCCAACTTAAACTGAGGAGCAAAAGGTCGTTTTCCCTCTCCTCCTGGAGGATGCAAGGCTCAAGGAGGCTGTGCCAGCCCAGCAGGGAGCCTTCAGCTGCTTTATTCATAGAAATCCAGCCTTCACACCAGCCCTGGAGCTGCTGCCTCCCTGGCACCAGCCCAGAGAGGGTCTGTGCTCCGAGCAAACGAGCAGGGCAGCACAGGCACCACGGCCAATGTCACAGCAGGAGCGATAACATCGGGATCAGCAGAGAAATGGAGTCATTGGAGCAGGACATCGTCACGTGCCCAGTTCCTCCTGCTGCACAAATGAACAGTTCAGGTTGGATCGTCTTATTTTCCATAAACACACCAGGTTGTTAATCCTGGATTTGCTGAAGAGCGCTGCTGGGACAGCACTTTGAGTTCAAGTGTCAGCCTTAAACCTGAGCTTTACTGAGATTAGTCCCAGCTACAAAGCGACCAACACTCAGCAGGTTCCATATGAGTACAAAAATGGGTGAATTAGGGATCCTGTGGCACACAGTGAGCAAAATTACTGGTCTGTTATTTCTGAATTCTTTTTATTTTATTTTTTTTCTCTGTTTTGATTTTGATTCATTTTTCCATCGTAGGAAGCAGCTCAGAGATTGGTCGTGACATACCCTGGGCTGATTCCATTGAAAGCCTCTTTTCAAAAGGAAACATTTGCCATCTTACTCCCAGCTTTGATTTGCCTGTCCCTGCTCACTCACCAGGGCTTGTTCTGCAACATTAATAGGAAAGTTTCTTTGCACAGAGCCAACCAGCAACTATGCCCAAGTGATTCTGTTCAAGGAATAAAAAGCACATTCACTTTGTGTTTGAGATGACATTTATGTGGTGGGGGAGTTTGAGAGCTCGGTGGGGAATATGGCAGAGAAAAAACATTCTTGTGAGGAGCTGTTTCAAAAGAAAAGAAACAAGAATCCAGGAGAGATAAGAAAATGAGCGTTTGCAGAATCTGGGAAAGCCTTGTGCAGAGGGACGGAGACAAAGTACGAGAATGCACTTTATTTGTGACAAGCTTTCCATCCTGGGCAGCCAAACAGGACATCCTGCTTCAGTTCTCCTTCCTCTCTTTAATTAGAGTTGCGTTCAGGACACTGCCATTAATGTCGTCTCAGCATTTCCATGACAAAGCCCTGTTTTTGCGGGACTTTAGGAACTTGGCCCTAGAAAAATCTGTTATTAGTGTAGGACTGTTCAGCTCAGAGTCTGGGGCAGGTTTGCAGGCAGTGGCTGTGACATTTCCATCACAAGGAGCCGAGTGGATCCATCCAGGACGTGGGAGGAGGGAAGGAGACCAAATGCCATCTCCAGACGTGGTGGGATTAGGGGTGCCCCAATCTGTGCCCAAGCAAACATCTCCATTTTGGATCTGAAACGTGGCACTTCTCTGACCCCCATTAAAAATCACACCACTCACATTTCCAAATCTGTAAGTCACTGTGGAAACCTCTGTGTTTTCAAATAATTTTTAAAAGCCTGAAAAGAGAATCAAAATCTCCAGCAATGGTGTTTTCACTGCCTGAAAGCAGGGCCTGGCGACAGCCCCTCTGGTTGAACTTGGCCCATAAATGGGACCCCTAAAATCCCTGTCACACCACCAGAGCAGGTCCTTGTGGTGTAGCACACCCTGCCCACCCCAGCCTGGGACAACAGCAAAGCAAACAGGACCCAGCAGGGCTGTCAAAGTGTTAAAAGGGGCTGAAACCACAGTGGGCAGTGCTGGCAGAGAACCTGGCTGACAAGTGAGCTATAAAACACCCATGTTTGAAAGAAGCTGAAATGCACCTCAGACACCAGGACAGCCTGGGAGAGTTAAACCAGCTCTAGTGATAAACCAGATTCCTGTCGTGCTTGTGGTGCTGCATAAACTCCTTCCTTCATGGCAGGACCTGGGGTTTGTACACTGGCTCTGAGCACACAGGCAGGAGAAATCCTCATTCCTGTCCCACCACTGGCACCAAGGGCCCAGTGACACCAGATTGTGTGTGGCTGAAACAGGGGCAGCACAAGAGCGGGAGAAGCCACAGCTCAGTCCAGCCAACGCCCCTGGGGCTGGTTTTGGCTCGAGAAGTACTAAATATTATTAGCAAAATGAAAACACTTTTTTTTCCATGGTGGAAAAACTAGTCCTTCCCACTGAAAACATTAGTGTGATTCTCCCACTCCTAAAGGGAGAGAAAACAGATTCCTTTGTTCGTGTTGCAGCCCCAGGTGCATCACTGGCATCCAGAGTGGAGCGAGCTCTGGAAGAAGCTGTAAAGCAACATTTCATCACAGGATACTCCAAAGCAGACAGGGTTAAGCTAAACATCCTTTTACCACTGCTCTTTCACTTCCCATTTGAGGGAAGAGGATACAATGGTCCTGCACCCTGTACTAAAGCTGTGCTGAGGAAACTGTACGAAGGCTGTGCTGGGGGATCCCCTCCCTGTGCAGCCATCCCAGGGCCACTTTGGCTGCAGGAGTGGGGCTGTGATTCTCTGCCAGCTTCCTGCAGCTCAGTGGCACGGCCAGGATGGTGCATCTCCTGTCCCAGGCTCCCATGCCCACCAGCCAGGGGACCATGTGCAATTCCCTGCCTTCTCCCACCCTCACTGCCACCCCATGACTTTCCTCTCTTGGGAGTCTGCTGAGGAGCCGAGTCAGAGAAATGATCTGATTTAAATGAACTGAAAGAGTGAAGAATCGGTGGAAAAGCAGCTGGTTTGGGGGTTTCCAAGCTGTCTGGAGCTGTTTGACCAATTTCCCACCCACTGGAACAAGCTGGTTTGGGTAAAAGGCATCGATGTTCCATTGCCACCCTGGCTGATGAGCTACTCCGTATAGAAGCCCACCTGGCTTCGGGACTTTGGCTGAGGAGATTTAGGATGTGCTGGCACAGGGACCCACAGGGAAGGTGCTAGGCACCACTGGGGAGGCTGGTGGGCTCCGTCCCCCTTCCCAGACCCACGGAACCACAGCGCAGGCGAGGCAGGGCAGGAAGGGAGCCGGCGGAGATGAGTGTTTCCTGACTCTCCGGAGCGAAACAGAAAAGCGCTGTCACTCAGCGGCCCCCGCAAGTGCAGCGGCAAGATAACTCCAGACACAGCCACCATCACTTCCCCCCTTTGTCCCTGGCTTTTTTCAGGCCTTCCTGAGCAGAAACGTCCCATCTCCAAAGGAATGTCACTGCTGCTGGCCAGCCAGGAGATGCCGAGTGGCCGCGCTGCCCACGGCTTGCTGCGGGCTCAGCTGGGATGTGGGTGCTGCAGGCACCCCAGGGTGTGGAACAGTTGGCAGCCCCCAGCTGGGAACTGCCACAGGAACCTGCAGAAGACATGCAAGGCAACACGACATGGTGGAATTGAACTGCCACATCCCCCAGTTTCCTGATCTGAGTCACTCCTGAGCGCAGGAGATGAAAGGCCATTGGGAGCTCACGGAAAACAACACCACTCAGGAACTCAGGGCAGCCCCAGAGTCATATCAACCAGCCCCAGTGTTCTGTTCTACACATTCCTTAGGCTCCTGGGACAGCACAGGTCCCCTCCAACCTCAGTCGATGCCCCAGCCCATGCCTGGAGGATGCTCACAGGACATCTCATGGCTGAGACAGTCTCTGCTACTTGTGTGTCCCTATTGTGGTGCCCACTGAGCCAGCCTGGGGTAACCCGCAGGCACTGCTGTCCCTGGCAGGAGACACACACCCCCTGCACAAACCCCACAGGGACCCTTCTGATCTGAAAGTAGGGAGCATGCCACCCCTTAAATTAGGATGTATTTTTCCCCAGGCTCCTTCTCAAAGCGGGCTCTGGCTTTGGCTCTTTGGATGGTCACCCTATGGCCACCTCTCTGTTCAGTAAAGACCTGAGCCAACGCACACAGTTGCAGAGGAACAGCCCCACAGCAGATGCTTTCACTCCCACAGCAGTGTGGGACAAGGTGGGGCCTGACAGGAGCAAGGGGCTGATGAGGCACCCCCAGAGAGGGCCCTTGGACAGCACAGCATCAGTGCCCCCAAAGCCAAGGCTGGAATGCGGTGAGGCTGTTTTATTATCTCCTCCCCTGCCTCTCAAGGACAAAATAACTTAACGGTTGTAGAAACATATTTTTCACCAAGGGATTCTTCATTAGTGCTCGTTTCCTCTCCCAGCTCATTTCCTGGAAGCAGTTTGTGCTGATGGAGGTGGGCAGGAGCTGCCACGGGATGCACAGGCTGCGTGTGTGCGTGCGGGTGCACACACATTCCTTCCACGCCCCACAGCCCAGGGTTTCAGCCACGCTGGGGACACACTGCATTTCTGCTGACCACCAGTTCTCCATGCTTGGAAACACAGGCAGACAGTGATAGGACAAGGGGGAATGATTTTAAAGTAAAAGAGGAGAGATTTAGATTAGATATTAGGAAGAAATTCTTCCCTGTGAGGGTGGGGAGGCTCTGGCACAGGTTGCCCAGAGAAGCTGTGGCTGCCCCATTCCTGGAAGTGTCCAAGGCCGGGTTGGATGGGGCTTGGAGCAACCTGGGCTAGTGGAAGGTGTCCCTGCCCATGGCAGGGGGTTTGGAACAAGGTGGGCTTTAAGGTGCCTTCCAACTCAAACTATTCCATGATTCTATGATTCTAAGCACCCTGCAGGCAGGTCCTGGTGTTCACAGCCCAGAGCCCACCTGGTGTCAGAGCAGAGGGTGCAAAGGCACAACATGGATGGTTCTCTCTATAAAACCTTCCTCAGGGGTGTTTACAGGTCAGTCATAAATATTTGCTCCTGGCTTCAGTTTTCCCAGGAAAGGTTTCAGCCCACGAGCAATTGCTCACTGAGCCAGTTCTTCCCTGGTTGTTTACTTTTGGAGCTCCCCGGAGTTAAACACAGCTTTACTCCTAGAGCAACTGGAATGCAACATCTATTATCTCCATGGATGATAATAAACTAATTATGGGTCTTGTGGCAACCAAATAACAAGAAATGATCCTGTAACTGGTGCTGTTGATCAGGCACTAAACTGGAGAGCGAGGATGTCCCTGCAGCGCCCCGTGCCCTCAGTGGCAGCCAGCCTGCCCTGGGAGGGAGGGAGGGAGGGAGGGAGCTGGCAAGCCAGAGGAAAAGGATATGGTGCTTCTGGGAGCCGCGGCCGTTTGAAGGCTGCGAGGGGAAACAGGCCAGGGGGTTATCCAATCTCTCGGAGCAGACATTTCCGCCCGGCACGCCCCAGCGGCACAGTCACTCCGCTTCATTAATAAATCACTAATCCCGCCCGCCGCGGCTGCCGCGGGGAGGAAACGGGAGCTGGGGCGCACGGGGCCGGGAGCGGGACGCGTGTGCGTGTGCCCGTGAGCGCACGGGGAGGGTGCAGGTCGCAGCCAGCAGCCTCACAAAGGCCCTGCCAGGCAGGCACAGCCCTTCCCAGCTCACCTGCGTCTGGCCACGTGTAGAGGATGCTAAGCTGCACCGCGGCCGTGGCTCCCTGTGGTCCGGATAACCCAGGACAACAAGCGTGTGTGACACAACCTGGAGATGGGCAAAAACCTTCCTTCTACCAACTGTCGCAAGCTCCAGTCCCCCTTCCCAGCTGCCTCTCTGTATTTATAGAAAGCCAGAGCTTTCTGAGGGCTTTGAGGCTCTCCAGGACACTATTTCAGCCCCAAACAATGCGAGCAGCATTGTTTCCCCGGGAACACAAAACACAGTTTACACAAGGGCCACTTGGCATTTTGGCAGATGATCAGCAGGCAAAGGCAGGGCTTTCCGGGCTGCAGCCCTGGAGAAGCCACAGCTTCTCTGCCTGAGCAGCAGGGCCGGTGTTGGAGTCCAAGGGCCCATCCTCTGAGTGGTCACTGTTCCCCCAGACACAGCTTGCCTGGACCTGAGCAGTCACAGGACAGGCTGCTGCACCCACAGTTGGCAGTTCAGAGCTGGGAGCCAGAAATCCAGCCCTGGCACTTCCCACCACAGCATCCCAGTGGCATCAGGGATTTCAGGCACCCATTGCACAGGAAGACATCCCAGATCAAAACCTGCAGCTGTTTAATCTTTACAGATTAAACACTGGTGTAACGGCACAGATGTTTGAGCACAGATAACAGTGTCCTGTGGGACCTGCCACATGCTGCTCTTCATCATGGCACTGTGGCCATGAAAGATCCTGATCCCTGGCCCTTCTCCAGAGTCACTCTGCACTGCAAAGACTGCCTGGATCAGCCCCTCATCCCTGTGATGAGCTGGGGCACCCAGGGCCCCCTGGCAGATGCAGGGCACAGCACAGGGCAAGGGGCCACATCGTGCCCTGGAGTCAGCATCAGTGGGACACATTTACATTGGAGCAGCACATGGAATGGGCGTTGCTTTCTGCTTGGATACATCCTGACCCATTCCCTGGTGGCATTCACAGTGCCCCGACCCCAGCAGAGCTGGAAGCAGGTACATCCAGGGTCATGGCAGACCCTGTGGCACCCAAAGTGTCTCCCTTGGAGTGTGAGGACTCCCCACAAAGACACCTTGGCTAAAGCAGGAGGACCAGGGACACCCAGCCTGTGGCTGCTGAGACCCGGCCTCCGGCAGCGTGATGCAACGAGCCCCGGCCCCACACCTCGCTGGGACATGAAACGCTAAACGGAACAAATTCCTGCCACCAGCGCCGTTTCCTGTTTTCCTACTACAACGGATCACGCTCCCCCGCAGTCCTTGACCCCGGCGACTGTGCTAGAAAGGATGCAACAACCCGCCCCTCCAGCCCCAGGGCTGGGCTCGGGGCTGCCCCAGGAGCCTGAGCCCGTGGCCGGTCCGTCTGTCCATCTGTGCAGACACAATAGTCACACGGTGCCTCCAGAGCCGGCACAGCTGCCAGGGCCTCGTGGGAGAGGATCCGATAGCCCGGGGAAAAGCAGAGCCACAGAACAAAGCAAAGCCCGGCACGGGAAAGCAAAGCTGAGTCTTTGATTCAAACCCTTTTTTTCCTCCGCTCTGAACAAGACAACAGGGTTGTTTTCTCACTTGCACAGGGTTGTTTTCTCACTTGCACTTCCCCACGGCTGCAGATTCATCTCTTCCTTGGCTCTAGCAAACAGAACCAGGTTGACCAAAGCTCAGGGGTTTTGCTTTCCCTGCACACCTTTAAGGACATTCTCCACTGCTGCCTCAAAGTCCCTTTCTGACACATCTTCCCCCATGGCACAGGCAAAAAGGTTTGGCTTCCCAGAATGTCGAGCAGAAGGTGGGATTTTGGTGAGAGCAGAGCAAAGCAGCTCTCCCCAAACTCCCTGTCCCAGGCTGTGCCAACCATCATGGACACGTGTTCAAGGAAACAGCGCAACCAGGGCAGGTTGGTGCCTTTTACCCGCTGTGGAGAGGCACCACCTCTCATCCCTGCTAGGAAATGATGCTGCTCTAACTTTTCAAGATTTCAAAGTGCAAAGTAAATGTTGATCAAACCAAAATTATGGGTGTTTCACTGTCTTTATCTTAAGCTGACGTGACATTTCAACTCCAACTCTGCTTCATTTTTCTCCTGGTAAAGGAGTGTCAAGAGTCAGAAAACCCTCCACGGACAACTCAAACCCAGGTCTCCCCCAGCAGCTTCACCACAGGAAACTCCCTCCACACACACATTACTGCAATGAGGACAAGAAACATGAGTAGGGCTCTGGGAAGGGGGGAAATACAAGGGCAGTGGGTACCAGTTCAGCCAGAATCGGGCAGGCTCAACACTTGTGTCCCTTCTTGCAAAAGGGGGGCTGTGACAACCATTTATTTCGGGGCTAAAGAGCAGCTTTGCAAGCTCAGATCTCCCTTTCCCCCAACAGCACTTGGCCAGGCCACCCAGCAGCACCAGACTGTCCCTCAGACACATCATGAAAAGCTCTGCAAAGGGGCCCAGTTCCCACAAAGAAGATGTGAGGACGCGGTGCCACACAAATGCTCCGGCCAGCGCTCCGAGCCATCCTGCGGCCACGCACGGCCGAGCCCTTTGCCGAGCACAGGTCGGGGGAGCTCAGCCCTGCTCCCACTGCACAATCACGGCCAGATAAAAGTCTCCTTCTCCCAGCGCTGGGCTCACAGCTCCAGTTACAACACACTTAATCCTGGAGCCAGTTTGACATTGCAGCTCGGGGCTGATTGCGTGACCCAGTTGTGAGACAGCGAGGCCCCGCTGAGCTCAGAAATGTTAAATACATTGTAATTGGACCCCCTCTGCCTCCACTTTTCTTCCGATGAAGAGGCCCTGGTAAGTGAATTTTCCAGAGTGTTCCTGTGCCGGCGTGGCAGCCGTGGCCCTGGAGTGCAGCTGATTCTCAACCCACCCCTGACAGAAGATTTGGAAGCTCTTCCCCATCTGTGGGGTGGTCTGGGTGGGCCACATCAATTGCAAAGTGAAGGAAACCAAATCCACCCGTTCCTGGTTTATCCCAGTAGGAAACGGGAGTGGGGCTAGATAAGGAGTGAACTCCCCAGGGAAGGGAGGGGAGTGCTGTGCACTCCCTGTTCCTACTTTCGCTCTTTATTTTGCTGCACCTTTTAATATCAAATCTTCCCCATGATGCTGCCAGCGTGCAGGGCCTGGTGCCTCCAGGGCCATGGGGCAATGCTCCCTGGTTTTTTTTGATATAAAAAGTAGCACTTCCCCCAGCTTTAAAACCCTTTTCCTCTTTGCCAGTGCAGGTGAGTGCTTCTCTCGCAGCTGCCGTCCTCTCCAGAGGGGATTTGAAGGCCATTGTCACAAAATCAGCAAACTGGGGCAAAAGACTCTTGACAGACACACGGACAAAGGAAACAGATGCGAAGGGAGCTCTGTAACAGCCTTACTTTGCTACCAAACACTCCAAAACACTGTGAGGACAAACCCAGCAGGAGTGTGAAACATCTTCTCCGCCTCTTGAGGACTTTAAAAAAAGCCAGTTTGTTCTCCTGAAGTTTCCAGCCTCACAGGTCACAGCCAGCAGGTCGAGCTCTCCAGAGAAAGTGCCGGACAGAAGCTGCTCACTGGTGTGTTGGGGCAGAGCTGGGGGGACACCAAGTCCAGTGGGCAATGGGGAGCTCCCACATGGGAAGCAGACAAGCTCCAGGCATGTTCTGGCGTGGCTGTCAGACCTCAGATTTGGTAGCCATCCATGTAGGACCAGTTTTGATGCTCCCAGAAATCCTGGAGCATCTTCCCTGGGCTGTGAGGTGTGTGGGGCCCGAGCCAGCCCCCAATCCCTGCACTGATGGGAGAGCTTGTGGCTCCCTCATGGCTGTTTGTCTCTGGCCATGGGAGAGTAGGACACATCCCAGGGCTCAGCAGAGAAAGACTGCCTTGACATGATACCCGAGGCACTTCAGGGAGGGAGATGCTCTCGTTGTTTGCCTTCCTTTGAAGTAAAAGCCCTCAAAAAGGAAGGAACGCCAGAGCCTTCTCCAAACACACTTAATTAATCCAACTTGTCACATTAACAACATCAAAACAGGGCAACTGCAGCAGAGTCTGGGCCTCATCTCACACCCACAGAGCCAAGAGGGCTCCACAGAGCTTCTCCCAGGGCTGGGCTGGTCGGCTGAGGAGCAAAAACTCAGGCAAAGGATTCAGGGCACAAGTTGTGCCTCGATAGCACTTGCGCAGCATTGTAGACAATGCCAGGTCCTCACTGACCATGTGTGGAGCCCACTGGCAACACGGATTGCCCAGAGTGTTCTCTGCTGTCCTGCTTCCTCCAGCTGGGAGGTTTGGTCCCCCCTCAGTCTACCTGTACCCATGAATTTGTGTGTGCCCTTTCCCAGGAGGCTGTCAGGGAGCAGTGTAAGGATGCCTGTTATGGTAACTGTACCCCCAGGTCACGTCACTGTCCCGCTGTCACCACTGCAGGCAGCAGCCAGGTCAGAGGGGTGGCTCTCACTGAGTGGGGCTGAGCCCCCCTGCACTGGTGCCCCAGGCCCCCAGACCCTCACTGCCCCCTTCCCAGTGTCTGACCCCAGCTGATAACCTTGGAAAGCTCCCTCTGACCTGGAGGAGCTGGGAGAGGGAAAGAGGTTGACTTTTAACCCCCTGCTGCGCTTCATCCTCCTCCTAAATGGGCTGAACTCCCCCCTGCTGCCTCCTCTTCACCCTGAACCCATCCATCTCCCGGCTGCCTCTGAAGGGGCCTCTGGAGCTGGAGGCCTCCAGGTCTTCCCACGATCCCATCTTCAAATGAGGAGGAAAAAGTTTCACTTACAACCACAACCTCACCTGGACCCACAGTCCATCTGTCACCTGACCCTTCGTCTGTCACCACAGGGAAATGGGGCCCCAGCAGCAGGTCCCTGGTGAGGTTTGGTCACTCAAGGGGACTGGGGAGGGCAGAACAGTTTTGACAGAGCTGCTCAGTGATTAAACCACAGACTTTGGCCAAGTCACCAAGTGAGACAGACCCTGACCCCTTCCCCTCACAGCCTGTGTAAAAGGAGCCTCACACTCAGCCAGGACCTGGCGATAAACTCGGGGCTTTGATGTGGAGGGGAAAGAGAGACACCCAGTGCGACCCCTTATCTCCCTTTTCTTCTGTCCCTGCTGTGAACAAGTGGTGAGGGAAAACACTTTCCCAAAGGCATCCCTGGAAAGGAGGGGCTGGGCAGAACCTGGGTTCCCCAAGAGCCACGGGACAAGAGCCCAAGGCACGAAGTGACAGCTGAGAGCCACCCACCCGTCAGTCCAGGGCAGGCACGTCCCCAGGAGCTCCGACACAAAGCTGGGACACACAGGCTGATCAGAGGAGACTCCAAGTGACTCTGTGGGGCCCTGATCCCCCTGCCTCCTTCTGCCCTCCTCTGGTGTCCGTGGGAGGTTTTCCTTGGATCGTTCTCATCGCCGGCTCAAGCCTGTTTGTTCACGTGGAGGCAGAGCTTTAACGAAGCCCCCAGCGTGGCAGGGATAATTATCTTGTGCTCCAGGAACTGCCCTCATTATTTGTTATTAATACTGGACGGGGTGTTCCCTGCCCAAAAGGAATCCCAGCCCTGATCCTGCCGGGCGCTCTGTGGGAGTTGTGCAAAAGGATTTGCAGCATCTGGGACTAAATATAGACCGTGATGCGAGGAGGAGGAGGAGGAAGCAAGGCCAGGAGTCGGGAAGGGGAGCGACATGTGCGTGGTGCCTTGGGCGGAGCGGGAGTTGCCTGTACTTGCTGCCTGTGCCTGCCTGTCCTCTCTCCCGGCTTAGGAAGGAGAAGCACACCCCACTGTGGCTGCTCGTGCGCTTGGAAGGCCCGTTGGCATCCGAGATCTCCCTGATGGAGAGGTCATCTCAACTCCCGATGCCATCCATGACTTTGCAGCTGGAAAACCCCGAAATGAGGAAATGCAGGGGCTGGGACCTGAGTGTCCAAAGGGAGAGGCTGCAGGGAGGAAAGGGAGAGCTGTTGGTGGGGAGTTTTCCCTCCTTCACCCTGTCCGCTTTGGAGAGGAAAAAATTCTGGAAAAAGGCATGGTCTGCTGTAAAAAAATCAGTGTATCCCATTGCCCCTGTGGACAGTGCAGGCAGAGATGGCTCTGCAGGGAATGTCCTTCTGACACTGCTGCACAGCTGGGTCCCCACCTCAGGGCCACACGCCACAACATCTGGGTGCAAAAGGCAGCAGGGGGAGTGCTGGGGGTCCAGAGGCTTTTTTTTTTTTTTGACATGGTTTTAAACCCCCAAAAAACATATTTCAGGAAACGTTAGAGGGGAAAATGTATAAAGCGAGGAGAAGCAGCATCTCCGGGTGACAGGAAGGTGGAGTGGGAGAGCCACGCTAGCGGGAGCTGAACGGTTTAAGAGCTGAGGTTCCTTTGGTTTTACAAATAAGAGGTTCAAAGTTTGAAAATGTGTGAGGCTGTCTGCTGGCGTGGGTCAAACTGAGGCAGCAGCTTCACAGGGAAAGGGGAGGGAGGATGGATGCAATAAAAACATCGACATACTTTGCACCAAGGCTTGCCAATAACAAGTTTAATTCTGGAGCTGCTAAATGTTTTGTTTCATCATCCTCAGATACAAAACGTGCTTTTGGTGAGCAGCATTTTCCCTGAGAAATTGGTCCCAGCCTCGAAAGAAAGAGAAAAAGCCTTTAAAGGATATTAAATGGCCCCCAAGAAAGAAAGGAAGGTTTTAATTTCATGTTCAACGCAGCGTTTGCACAACGAACCAGGAAAGGAAACATGGCAGAGATTCTCTCTTTGGGTCTGAGCCTGTCTGACTTTGTCCTTGTGGTTTTCGGTTCAGCTACAGAGCAGAAACATCCATTTCGACCCTATTTCTCCCTCTCTCTCAAGTACAGCCTTGCCACAGACAGGGACATGGGAACTCAGCGCCTGGCAGTGCCCCTGGAGCTGCAGCAGGGTGTGATTCATCCCCTTTGGATGCTGCTGGTTAAGATCCCTCCCCAAATCCCAGCTCTCAGCTGAGGTTATTGCTCTTGCAGGCTCAGCCATGTGTTTCTGTTTACTGGCTGTGTGTGCCAGCGGAGCCTCCACGTCCACACACATCATGTTTGCATATAAGCTGCAAATTTGAGTTTGATTTGGTGGGCTGGAGCCCCGGGGGCCTCTTGGATGCCTTTGAAATAGTTGCTGGGTCTGAGAGGTCTCTAATGCATGGGGATGTGTGGTCTAGGAGAGGTGCTGAATGGGGGGGAAGTGTGGGAAGAAGACCGGGAGGAAAGAGAAAGGAAAAGGAGAGGAAAAGGATGGGGATAACGGAGAAATTCCGGAGAGGAGAGGAACAGCACCCAGCACAGTGCAGTGCAGAGCCCATCTCGTGGTGAGATCATGGTCCCACATGTTTCACAGCCCCAGTGCCCAGCTCACAGCACACACAGACCCGTCTTCCCACATCCTTTCCCCAGGGATGCACACTTGAGTTCGGCATCCCAGCAGCAAAACTCCCTCTCTCGAGGCAGTGGAGACAGACCCGTCTCTGGCCACCCAAGTCCAGCAGTGACCTCCTGGTCTCATCCTCCACAGCAGTCTGATGGCAGCCTTTGCAGATCCCAGCAGCCCATCCCTGTCCCCCCACTCTCCCCCCAGACCCGCGGGGCCGCTGTGCCCTCGCATCCTCCAGCGCGCCCGTCTGAAACACCCAGCAGGAGGCTGGGAACGTTTGGCTGCTCTCCCAAGGAGATTTTCCTTCATAAAACACAAGGCAGGCGGGGGCTTTTCACATGCAGTGGGCCCGGCTGAATCCCTTTTCTCGGCAGCCAGCGGGAGGAAAATGGAGGGGGGACAAGAGACGGGACGGGCACTGCCTTTGTTCGGTTTTTGAGGCAGAAGGGGGACGTTATGGGGGGTTTAAAGATATAATGATGGGCCTCAGTGTGGTGGAGGAGCAGCATGGGGTGGGAGGGCTTCGGGCTGCCATGGCTGGGGACAGGAGAGGTTTGGTTGTCACTGCTGGTGGCTCTGGGCAGGGTTGAGCCCCTCATGCTGGGCATCCACAGGGTTGGGATCTTCCTCTGGGCTTGTCCTGTTGCACTCACGTGTGGTGTTCAGGGAGGAACAGGCTGCCCAGGGCAGTGGTGGAATCCCAGTCCCTGGAAGTGCTCGAAAGGCGTGTGGATGTGGCACTTGGGGACACGGTTTGGTGGTGAACATGGGGCTGTTGGGTTAATGGTTGAGCTCGATGATCTTTGAGGGCTTTTCCAACCCTAACAAACCCATGGTTTAATAAATAAATAAGTAAATAAACCAATGCTGGTTTGCACTTTGATGTTTCTGCACTGCCTCACCCCAAGAGGGTGAGGAGAGGGGACCCCACTTCTGCTCCCTCCCCTGGCTCTGGCTTTGCTCCCTCTCCCGACCCTGAGGAGCAGGGGACGGCTGGGACAGGGACAAGGACAGGGACAGGGTCAGCACCGCCCTGAGGACCCATCAGGAAGTGGGGCCAGCCCGTCTGTGTGTCACTAGATGGCGGCTGCACCTCAGGAATGGCCACCGGGGCCTGGCGGGGGCCAGCCTGGGGTGTCCTGTCCTCACAGGGGGGCCTGGGGGACCTCCAGACCCCACAGAGCAGCTGGAGTGATCCAGCACAGCCCCCCAGTGTCCCCTGGCACCCGTGTCCCCACAGGCACCAGTGGAGGCCACAGTGGCTGTGCAGGAGGAACTTCTCTCCCTGCTCTCTGCAGCCTCACCTTACAGGACAATTCCTGCTGGTCAGGACCTCGAGTTGCACCAGGGGAGGTTTAGATTGGATATTAGGAAAAATTTCTTCACTGGAAGGGTGGTCAGGCATTGGAACAGGCTGCCCAGGGAAGTGGTGGAATCCCTATCAACTGAAGTGTTCAAAAAAGGTGTATTTGTGGTGCTTAGAGACTTGGTTTAGTGGTGGCATGGCAGTACTGGGATAATGGTTGGACTCAATGGTCCTAGAGGGCTTTTCCAACCTTAATTATTTTATATTTTTATGATTCTATGAATCCAAGACCTCTGCAGCCACACTGTGTTCAGGACATCTCCAGCACTCCTCATGTGTACACACGGTCACCTTCCCTCCTGCAAAGCTTCACTTTGTCTCCCTTTTCTACCCTCAAATCTGAGTTTATTGCAGCCCAAAAAGCTACTTTATGTGCGTTAAAGTTGAGAGCAAAACCCATTCCCTTGGAGAGAGACAGGCAGACAGGCTTTGAGTTAGGAGATGCTGCATTTTCCTGGGGGATCCCTAAAGCAGAAAGCCGGTATCTTCTGGGTCATGAGCAGACTCACGTGGCAAGATAAAATATCTCCCTCCCCTTGCCAGACTGACATATTTTGTAATTTACTGCATTTTAAACAGGCAACACATTGTGGAAAATGAAGTCAGACTGCCTCAGAAAGGCTACATGACATAAACCTGAAGCTGCCAAGCTGATTCCAGATGAATCAGGACTAAACATGTCTCTCCCTTGAGGTCTCCTTCCCATTTCACCAGGTGTTGACCCAATTCCTGTCTTCAGGTTTTCACGCCTCCTTAAAAAGGTCATTTGGGCACATTTCTGACCTCTGCTGCTCTGGGTTCACAGGTTGAGGCACCCCCTCCTGCCTAAATTCCCCATGAGAGCAGGCTCTGTGGCATTAAAACAGGATCATCCCTGCCATGCGTTCCCTCTGCACCTCCCATGTCTTCTGGAAGCCTTTTTGAGCTGCCTACTGCAGCACAGCAGCGACAGTGAGACAGCTCACAGCCTCCTGGGAGTGGTGGGGGAATGGGAGCCCACCAGCAGGACATTTGGCACATGTCCTACAACCTTCAGCCCCTCAAAGCCCATCCAGACTTCCCTTTGCCCAGCTCCTTCCTGCGGGGCTGCTCCTGAGCCACAGCTCGGCTGAGGTCAAAGAACTGTGTCCCTCCCGTTCCTCCTCAAGGAAAAGCAGATGCAGAGATGGAAAAGACCTCATCTCATGCCTAGTCCACCCTGGGCTGAAGGGTGTGAACCTTCCACAGTGGTCTAAAACACCCTGCAGCAGCACAGAGAAAGCCCCTTGCAGAACTGAACCCCCAGGTCTGGGCAGATGCAGACGGGGAGTGTGGATGTGCCTCCCACTGAGGCACAGCCTGGGATCCCCATCCATGGAAAGTCATCAGTGATTCCCTGGGAGGCACACAAGCCTCAAAAATGGAAAGCAAACATCTCTCTCAGCAGCACGCATCTGCAGTATGGCCCCTGACAAGCTCCTGTCAGACCCATGCTTCATGTTCCCAGCATGGCCAGTTCCCTCCAGCACTGGGGCCCGGCACTGGACAGATCTGCAGCTTTAAGGCACAGCCAGGCCGTGGAGCAGGTTGCTCTTCCCAGCCTCCACTGACCTGCCAGAGTCAACTTAGCTGAGAGTAATTAGTGTGGTTATCAAGGGAAGAGGTGGATTAATGTGGGAAAGTCATTGATGAAGGCAGAGAAGGGCAGATGCTTTCCTGGAGTCCCCAATCAATACAGACCTTGGAGGATGAATGAGGGCTTCAAAGGAAAGCATCAGTGAACAATTGAGTGCTTTTTGCTCCCGGATGGCTGCTCTGCCTGGAGCAATGAGCGAAATATGGCACAGGGCACCCTGCACACTCTGCCAGTTATCCCTCCCTTGGGCCTCGGAAGGAGCCTCTGCCCACCAGGTGCCCATGCAAGGGAGGAGAACATTGGTGGGGTGGGATGAAGGTGGGCACCAAGGATGTGGAGGTGGCTGTGAATCTTTTGAGCTGAAGTCCGAATTCCTGGCCCTCTGGCTCTGCCCCACACCTTCCCTTCCCAGCGGGGTGAGTGGACACCAACAGTATGATGGGGCTGTCGGTGACTGTCACTGTGCAGGGCTCTCTGGGACAGCCACGGCCTTGAACATGTTGCAAAAGAAAACCATCCTTGCGACCCCAAGTCCTCTCTCAGAGCCTGAGCAGCACCCAGCACCACCAGCTCTCCTGCCCTGTGCCTGTGACCTGTCCTGTGCCACGGAGGGCAGTGCTGTCAGTCATCACACAATGTGCTGGTGGCCTTGCCAGCGTCCACTCCCACTGCTCCGCTTTGCTTTTGCTTTACTGTGCAGTGCAAAGATAGAGAAAGTGGGTCAGGAAGAGCTGGGAGGGACTGCTGGGAGGGGAGGGAAGGAAGGAAGGAGCTGGAAGGTCACAGGCTCTGCTGCAGCCCCTCAGCAGAGCAGGACAGGGACACCAGTCTGGGGGCCACCACAGCTCCTGTGTGCCACCACTCCTGCCTGCACTGGATGCAAGGTGCACAAGGACACGTCCCTGTGCCCAAAGCTGGTCCCTTCCAAGGCAAAGCCTTGCTGGTCTCTGAGATGCAGAGATGCTTTTTCCTTGGCTAAAGGGGAAACTGAGGCACAGAGCGGGAAGCAGCTTGCCCGGAGTCAGCAGTACCTGCTGGCAGGGGGGTGCTGAGCCACAGGGGTGGCTGCTGGCACATGGGCTATTGGCCATGGCCCTTAGTGCCATCCTGGTGGCAGCTGTTGCCAGAAGGGTATGACCACACGCAGGTCGCTGTGTCCCAGATCCCGGTCACGGGGAGCGTGGCCGAGGCGTAGGAGGACACAGCAGAGCTGCCCTTGACCCCGATGCCAGCAGGGCAGCACTGCCCATCCAGGGCTCCCCGTGTCCCAGCTCCAGCCGTGCCACCCGCCTGCAGCACCCAGCGGCTTTACTCGAAAGCCAAGCGGGGCGGGACAGCCCTGCAGAGAGGGAGCAAAACCAAAACAAATCGGAGCATGTTTTTTTTTTTTGCTCTCCCGGCCCAGCTCCCAGCCCCTCCTCTGTCATCCCCGCTGGAATGTGTCTCCAAATTCCTCGCTGGCTCGCTGCATGCTGCTGCCGGCTTTGCCTCTGATTGTTTGCAGCGATTGCGCTTTTCCCACACTCCAGATCATGGCTCGGAATCACCGTGGCTCCGTGCCGGCTCCGGATCACCCCCAGCACAATGAGCGAGCGCAGGCTGAGGCGAGGCGCAGTTGCAGCAGCCGGCGGGTGCAGCGGGTGCTGCGTGACTCGGCCCTGAGTCACACCTGAGTCACACCAGTTCAGCCCCTCTGATCCCAGTTCAACACCCGCGTCCCGCACAAGGCCGGCAGCAGCTGCCTCCCACCCCTTCACCCCGCGTCGGACGATGCCCCGGGGCTCACACGGGCTTGACCAAGCAGGGTCTGGGCAGATGCAGGGTGAACAGGGTGGGAGGGAGAGATGTGGCTGCTGCCTTTCCACGTGTTCCTGATGGAATGATTCCAGTTCAGTCTCCATTTCCCAGTCCTGACACGGCACGGTCACAATTTCAGGTGTGCCTCTTCCCTGCAAACGTTGGGATTTCTTCACTTGGGGAACACTTTTCCATCTGAACACCTGGACTTCACTCTCTGCAGCCCTTGGAGAGGGAGGTTGGTGGCTACAGGGACATGTTTGTTGCCCACACTTTGTTTTTCCTGGCTGGGGCCACATCCCTCTGCCTGGTGTCACTTCCCTGCTCCACAGACTCAGGGCAGCTGCCATTTCCATCAGTCTGGACATGCTGGGGAGACCCTCATGCTCCAGTGCTGGGACATCAGCAGCAGGATGGCCCAAAAAATGGCTGAGACCAGCTCTGGTCACATAGATCCCTTGTCCATCCCAGCTCTGAACATTTGACACCTCTAACCATGAATCCACCTACTCCCCACCATGGCATCAGCTGAACACCTGGCAGCTCCTTCCAACACCCCAAAATTCCCTTATCTGCATCATAAAGTGGGGAAGAAGTCCTGAGGAGAGGTTTTATCTCCTGCAGACAGGTCAGGAAACACCTGGGAGTCAGTGGCCTGGATTAACATGCTGAATCCAGGCTTCACACAGCCTCTGACTCCCATTAATGGACTGCATTTTACAGTGACTCCATAAACTAGTTAATCCTTATCTGCCATTTATAAAAGGATAAACTGCACATGATTAAGACCATATTGTGTAAGGCACCCAGCTCCAACAAAACCCTTCAAGGAGCCAGCACACGATCCCAGGTCCCTCAAGCCCTCCAGGACCAGAGAACAGGGGCTTTCCAGAGGTCACCCACAGCCCTGAGCACCCTCCAGCCTCCCATCTCCCAGCCCAGCTCTAATCTCAGTGCTCAGGACTCTGAGCATGAATAAACTCACCTGTTATTTGCAAACAATTCACCCAGAAGTACTTGTCAAACAAAAACCTGTAATTAAGCAAATAGCACGAACCCTCTCCCTCATTGCACAGCGCTGCAAACTGGCTTCTGTTTGAATTGTTTTATTGCAAAGGGTTTTAAATCACTCCTTTTATTTGGGATGGGGTTAAGGCTAAACACATAAAAAAAAAAAATCAGGGAGAGAAGAGCTGGATGGGCACCTGCCAGGGCTCTGTCACAGCTTTTCTCATAGGAAACCCCCCTAAACCTGCTGAGAACCCACAGCATCGCCTTCTGTTCTGCTCCTATCGCAAACCAAACACGGTGGAACGTGAATGTAAACAGGTTTTTTAGCTCGGTCAAGTCTCCAGGTGCCAAATTAGCACACTCAGCTGAGCCTGGGCACTAATTGTGCTGCTTGTGTGGCACTGGAGCAGGAGGTGGCACAGCACATCATCCCCCCAGCCCTGGGGGGGAGCAGGACTCCCATTCCCAGCACTGTGAGTGGGTCTTGCCCCCTGGAACAGCACTGCACCCTGTGGATGAGGGATGAGGCAGGGTCCCATGTGAGAGAAGCCTCCAGGGAGTGATTTCCCACCCTGGCACCCCCAGTTTGGGGACAGGGAAGAGCTGCTGCAGACTTCCCCTGGAGCAGCTCCTCAGAGCAGCACCTTCCCCCTCAGTTCTCCAGTCCTGGCTCCTCCAGCGAGGTCTGTTTTCTTTGGGCACCAGGACTTTTTCTGGGGCACCAGCCAGTCAGGAGCCCCCCTCCTCCAGCCCCAATCCCTGTCACAGTCCATCCCAAACCGCCGGAACTCGACGTTCCCCTGCTGCTGAGCACGGACAAACTCACTGCATGTGCTGGCACGTGTGGCTCAAACCCAGCGTCGGTGTCACCCCCGGGGGCTCTGGCAATCCTTATCACGTTTTCCCAGTCGCTCCCTCCTTCCCCACACAATGAAGGTCAGGGTGCAGAGGGACATTTGGTTTCTTGCCATCAAAACAGCCTGGTTTGGGGTTGTTTTTTTTTTCCTTCTTCCTGCCCATCAAATCCCGGGTCCCCGTATCCAGCAGACTCGAGGTGAGGTGGCTGACACTGGTGTGTGGATGTTGGGATGGGGCAGCCCTGGGGCAGCCCTGCAGTCACTGCCCCCCAGCAGAACCCCGTGCTCTGCCCTGCACAGATGGGATCCCACTCACAGACTTCCACTCAGGAAATGACCAAACTGGGAAATTAGTGTAGTCAACAAGCATTTACAGCTTTGCCTATTTTTTTACTGCTTAGAGTGTTTTGGTTTTTTTTTAAAGGCTCACTTTTTTCCAAATGTTTGGAAAGCCTGCCCCAGAGCAAACCCGCCTGGACAGCCAGGCCTGGGGGAGCAAGAGGGTTCTGGTAATTTTGAAATAAAACTATTTCTTCTGTTAGAAAAACAAGTACTAGGCAGGCCAAAGACAAATACTCTTGAGTGTTTGCTTTTAACACTTTCAGCACCAGCTGGGGCTTTTCATTCAACAGCAGCTTCTCACCTTGCAACGCTCCTTAAATGGAGGGTGCCAGTTTCTTTAATTAACTTGAAATCAAATAAAAAATGGTTTCACTGGTCCCGAAAGAACACATTTTAATGTTTGGCTTTGTGAAGAGAAGCTTCCTCTGGCTGTGTGGCTTTTGCACAAGCCAAACTAGCTTCCTCCTGCCCTCACAGCCCCCTTGGCCTCACCACCAGCCCTCAAACCACCCCCACCTCGAGCCCAGCACGGCTCTGTCTGTGCAGGAGAGTGCGGGGCCAAATGCAGGCTGCTCTGACCCAGCCATGACAGTCTCAGGGCTGTTTGCTGCCAGTAAATTTCGTGCATGTAGGCGGTGGAATAAGAGGTCAGGGAGGCACTGCTGGTGTCGCTGCTGGTGTCACCTCGGTGACACTGCGTGGGGAGCTCAGCCTTCTTATTAGACAGCAGAGCACCCACACATGAGAAACCATCCGAGCGATGAGCGCGTAGGAAACCAGGCGGGTTTCCTGTCTTGGCTCGGCTGCTCCTGGTGCTGCCTCGTGCCTTGAGCCCCAGCTCCATCCATGCCAGCCCCCAAGGCAGTGTGGCACCACAGCCCCACGGGCTCAGGGCAGCTCTGCCCCGCTGGGGGCATTGCCAGTGGTGCCCATGGCTGTGCAGCTCCGTCAGGAATCGCTGCACACAAAGCTTTGCTGAGCTCTTTTTTCCCCCCGTTGATAAAAGCATGTTCTTGGCCAGTGCCCAGGGACAGGTTCTCCATGGAAAAGGGGATCCGTCTGGCAGGCAGTGCCTGACCTGACGCTACCAGGATGGAGGTACGAGCTTCCCTGGGAACTGAGGGATGGGGGATCTCCTCAACTTGGGCACAGTGAGAGGTGGGAAGGGTCAGATTCTTAGGTCTAATGGTCCTGGTGGCACAGACCATCATGCTGTCATCTCCACAAACTGCTGGTGGCACATGGCCCAGGTAGGGAACAGCTACTGGAGGAACATGCCTCAGGCTGATGTTATGGGGAAGGTGAGCATCCCCATCCCCAGGGCCACCCTGCCCCTTCCCACACCACAGCTGGCTGGTGCCATGCCACGTTGTGCCATCCCATGCTGTGCCATGCTGGCCAAGCCCTGGCAGTGAGGGGCCAGGGCTCTGTGGGGGCTCAGTGGGGGCACCTCAGGTGTCTGTGTTGGAAGCCATGGGCAGCTGGGGCTGGGAGTGCTGGGGCCGGGAGAGTGCAGAGCAGGGTGGCTGGGTTTTCAAATCCATTGGTTCCCGGAGGAGCCAGCAAGGGAGGGGCAAGGAGCAGCCTGCCTCGTAATTGCGTTAATTACCCAGGCTCGCTCCCAGCAGGATCCCACACTGAGCACACTGCCGAGGCAGGTGCCTCAACATTCCCTAGCAGGCAGCTGTGTCACCATCCCCTCCTGTCCCCACCATCCCAGCAGGAGCATCCAACCGGGCCTGAGCCATGTCCTGCTCCTCAGGTGTCTCCCAACCAGCTTCCCCATCCCTGTCGGACATCAAGGGTCACATCTGGGGTCACCCTGGGTGTGCAGCCCTGGACATGATGACTTTTGGGAGAGGCGCAGAGCAGTCACACGCTGGCTCTTTGCAGGCTGTTGGGAGGGCAAGGCAGGGATCCTGGTGATGCTCAGGGGGATCATCAGGGTCCCTGACTCCTGTCAATCCACTGGGATTGATCCTGCTGTGCTCTGCAGGACCAGGCAGGGTGGTGTGTGTGGGATCTGGCCCCGGGGCGTTCGCTCAGCCCGTGTCCAAGTGACGCAATGGAAAGCAGCAAGCAGGAGCGTGCCTTGCCCCTACTTGCAGCTCTTCCAGCTCTAGGGCTCGATGGTGGAGATAAACGGCCTTGATGGGACGGCAGGACAAGTTCCAACACTGCTTCCCAGTGTCTGCTGCCAGCTCCGGAGCGTGAGAAAATACCGGGCAGGGAGGGAAGGATCAGCATCGCACGGATGTTTGGAGATGATTGATATTTTTATGGTGAAGTTGGGATTTTTGGGTTCCTCCATCCCTCCACGTGGCAGGTTCCAAGGCTTGGGCTTGCACGCACGTGTTCGGCACTGCGCTGCCCACGGGCACCCAGTGACACACCAAGGGATGGGCTGCACCCCACATTCTGACCCCCTCACCCACAGCTGGGTGCAGGCACCCACAGAGACCATGTACAGCTCCACACACGGCTCAGCAGCCCTGTCCCAGTCCCCACTCAGCACCAGTGCACCTGGCTGAGCCCTCGGGCTGGTTAGGATGGACCCTCATAACTGGTGAGTTTGAAAGTAAATCAAGCAAAGCACCAAAATCACAAGTCCTCCACAGGTGTCAATCCATCTCCATGGACCCAACCCAGGCACCCTATCATGGGTGTCCATCCATCTCCATGGACAGGGATCATCCCTGGGAAGGCTGCCTGCAAGGAGCAGGAGCTGCTGCCTCCCTGCCCACACTGCAGCCAGTTCTGGGACTGGCCACAGGGGCTCTGGTTAAAAAAGAAGCAGCAGAGACAACTTGTTGCTTCTCAAACAGGCGCTGAAATAACCTTTCCACTCAGCTCCAGATGACAATTCCATAGGGATCAGAGGGTCCCAGGGCAGCCCCACTCCCCCCACTTTCTTTAGCTGTCTGCATTTACAGCAGCTCTAGCACCAACTGAGAGAGTAAATCCTGGGGGGCTGACTCTCCTGGCCTGCTGGGAAGGACCAGACTCTTCCCAAGATGTTCTAGGACGTGGCATTCTTCCCCCTTCCACCAGTGCTCACTTCATACCGCTAGGAAGACAGAAACCAGCCCAGGGAACACAGCTCTCCCTTCCCAGCAGGTTGTGGGACATGTCCGGGCATAAACCATCTCCCGCTGCAGACGATGAGCCACCGTGTGCTCCGGGGATGCTGCCCCTGTGCAGGGGATCTGATGTGGGCAGGAGCTCCAGGACAGGTCCCCAGTAGGGCCCTGTGCCCACCTGGATCCCGCTGGAGAGGGGAAACCCCTGAAAGCAAGGTTAGCTCACTGGGAAAGCTCCCTGACTGCTGTGCTTCGTCCCTCGAGATTGTCCAGAGGAATTCAGCCTGATTATCATTAGAATAAAGGCCAAAGGAGCCCAGCTCTCCCTGGCTCCCTGCTGTCAGGTTCCCACTGTGGATCCTGCTTAGGGACCTGCTCTGGGATGCAGCTGGGAGCTCTGCCTTATTCAGGATCTTGCTGTGGGGCAGGCAGGGATGCAATCAGACATCCTTAGTTGGTGTGAAATAGCAGGAGAAGGGCCACACTTCCAGCAATCCTGTTTTATCAGATCCCAGGCCCTCCAAAATCAGCCACACTCCTGCTCTCTGTTACCTGCCTGACCATCACCACATGAAACTCAGGAAAGGAGAGGTGTTAAAAGGCACATGCTCCAGAAGGATGCTGTCTTGATCATCCTGAAGCATCTTGTCCGTGCTTCCACAGGGACACGGGTCAGGAGCAGATGGAGCCAAGTGGAGGGGTTCTGCTCCTTCCCAGACCTATGTGAGCCCAAGTGAGGCTGCAATTGCAAAAAGGGAGTTTTTCCTAACTAAAGATGACGCTGAGCTACAAACAGCAGGAATTGAACTAAAAACAGAGTCTGCTTCAAAATTAATGTCCAGAGCAGCTACTCCGGGCAAAGAAAACAACACAGCAATCCTTCCCCACCACCTGTGGATGCTCCCGGAAAGGGGGAGTTAAATCCACCCGGGTAACTGGGTGTTCTATCAGTTAATTTGGAACCCGCACGTGGTTTCTATCATTATTTATGTCTGAGTGTGCAAAAAACAACGACCACGCATCTCGGAAGGCGGGCACGCGCTTTTCGCCCCCGGCGCTGCCAGCAAATGCGCATTTCCGACGGGTCCCGGGGGTTCGCTCCTGCCTCCTTATCGGAGCCGGGACGCGTGTGGTTTTTTGATCCGGAATTGTGGCCCCGGGCGCTCCACCTGCCAGCTCCCCCCTGCGCCACTCCCCGCGGAGGAGGAGGCTCCGCACCGTGGGATTTTCATCCTGCAGAGCAGCGGGGAAAGCGGCTGTGCCCGGGCACGTCCCCGCGGCAGGCAGCGCTTGGCTCCCCCGGGCACCGGGGTGTGCAGCTCCGTGGCCATGAGCTCACCCCAGCCCCTGATCCCAAATCAGTCCTTTCCTCTTGTTCTCCTCCAGCCGGGATCTTTGGGATGGGGGTTCTGCGTGGAGGTGGTGGAGAGGAGCCTGAATCAGTGGGTTCTGCTCTGAGGTGAGGCTCAGAGCCCAGGCAGGTCAGTCCCTTACACTGCCCTCAAACATCTGCACAGCCACACTTTAACCCTGCCCTGGTCCCTCTCCAGCCCTTGGGCTGTTCCCTGGCAGGTCTAAAAGATTTTTGTGAGAGATGTGACCCTGCAAAGGCCTGCAACTGGGCTGGAGAAGAGGAAATATTTATACCCAACCATTAAACCAACGATTTTCAGAGAATTGGTCTGCAGGTACCTGAGTGCAGCAGCCTGTCCACATCCCTGTGAGTCAGTGGTGCTGGCAGTGCCCAGCCCTGCAGCTGGAGGGCTTGGCAGGTCCCCACTGTCCCTGCCACCATTGCAGTGGCCCAGCACGAGGGTCCCCATCATGCAGCACCTGACATGGGTGCACCTGGAAAGCCTCGGCCAGCCGTGCCAGGGCAAGTAGAGGGGACACTGAGAACTGCCTTCATGTGTTCAGCCCTGCTCTGCTCCATGAAAAGGGCTCAATGCCACCCCTGGATGAAATGGGGGGCATCGTGAGGCTGGGCCCGAGGTACCCAAGCTGGGGCAGTGCCTTGGAACAAAATGTCTGGAGTTTAGTATTACACCAGGAAAATAACTCACTGAAAACCTGCCACCGCTCATAAATAAATATGGGACGAGCCCTGACAAGTTCAGCTCACAGATCCAAGGATACAACTGTTCTTCCCCTTGCCCTTTAAAAAGCCGGAGTGTGGACAGAGAGCATCCTCCAGAGAGCATCTCCAGGACCAGGAGTTGTGCCAGGCAGGCACTGGCCAGGGACAGTGGCTTTTTCCTGGTGACTCACCATGGTTCATCCTGGCAAAGCTACAACACTTGTGGTCTGACTCCTTGGCACAGCCCCTTTGCTCATCCCTCATCCCCCTGTGCTGGGCACTAAGCGCATCGCTTTGAGGTAGGAAGTGGTACCCAGGAATGGTGTGGGATGACCATTCCCTGGGGAATATCTGTACTAACACCACAGCAGAAGCTCAGGGCAGGGGGAAATCCAGGCTCCAGAGTGGTGACTGACAGCTGTCAATCAACAAATGCCACAAAGAGGGCTGGGAATGGCAGTTTGGGTGCATCTGGCCTCCAACAGAGGCCCGGGCCAAACATCTGCCTGCCAGGCTCCTGATAAAAAATGGTGTTTTCATAAAACTGAGATTTGGGGGGGGAGGTGCGTGGGGGGTGACATTTCCAACAAAACTCTTCTCTAGAGCCGGAACAGCAATCATTTTTATCACTTTTTGGCAGACGACCAGATTTACAACGGCCTTTCACTGAAGAAACAGAGCTTCTGTTTGTTTTCGGGACATCCACATTCCCAGCGTTTGACAGAAATGACTGTTTCCCCCCCTCCTTTTCTTCCAAATGTTGACACAGGAGTGAAACACTGCCTTTGCTGCCAGGTCACCGGCCAAGCTGAGAAGGGGAAATGTGCTTTGCCAGAGGAGAGTCTGGGATGTGTCCTTGGGATGCTCCACCCGACCAGGATTGCTCTGAGCTTGGAGCAGCTGCACCACCACCAGATCCCATATAGTCCCAGGGGGATTTGCAGGGATCCTCATGGTGGTCACAGATTTGGACAGGCAGTCATGGCTTTGCAGAGACCCCTCAGCCACCTCAGTCCCTGTGTCCCGAGGTACCGAGCCTGGCACAGGGCACGGGTCCCTTGGCAAAGGGGGTTGCTGGTGGGACAGGGGATGAGGAAGGCATGGCCCCAGACCCCTCTGTGCCCTAGAACCAAGCTGAAAACAACCTCAGTGATACCCATGGGTGAAAAGCTCAGCTCTGGGTTTTAATGCACCCACTTTAGGCAGGGAAGCCCCGTTTCTCCCCCAACCTCTGCTCACCCCTCCAGTCCTTCCAGGGAGCCTTTAGGGCTGCTCATGGCCCTGAGTCCCTGTCCCCAGCCTGTCCAACCCCCCAGGACAGGAGCCTGTCCCTTGCTGGCAGCACCCCAGCCAGGGGCCGTGCTGGGTGGTGGGAAAGCAGAGGTGTGTGCACCTGCCCCTGGCCCCGAGGAGATGAGCAAAGACACGGGGGGAAGGCAGGGGTGGGCTGGGGGAGCAGCATCCCCCAGCTGGGAGGGAGGAGGCTGGAGAAGGACAAGCTGGGGGACGGGATGTGAACTCATCTCTTGGTCCCTGGGCGAGGGCCTGGGGAGGACGAGGCAGTGGCTGCTCATCTGACCCCATTCCTGCACTGAGGCTGATCCAGCTGCGAGACAGGTGCCGGTGGGAGGCCGTGGCCCGCCCCAGCATGTCCCTGCACGCCTGCCTGTGTCTGTGTCTCCTTCTGCAAGAAACTGGGAGCAGCACCAGCCTCCCAGTCTCCTGCCTGTGGCTGGGTGCTTGCCTCCCCAGGAATGGGGGAAGCACATCCCGCTGCCCACCAGCTGGCCACGGGCAGCAGTTTGGTCCCTCGCTCCTACCAGTGCTGTGTGAGGAGGTGCCAGACCCGTGCAGGGATAAATTTGCAGCCTGGGGATGCAAAGCTGGCAGCTGGTCCGCTGTGGGTTTGCATTTCTTGGGGGTGGTGGTTGCAGATCCAGGCCAGAGCATGGGGGAGCTCCCAGCTCTCTGCCCGCCATGGCAAAGCCCTGCTGCTTGGGAAGCTGGAAGCACCCTTCCTCTGGGAAACACCAGTGCCAGATTCCCAAGGAACTTGAAACAAAGCAAATTCAGTCCAAGACACGCATCTCCAAGCTCTGTAGCTGGAGGGCACCGGGGGGGAACTCAGGGGGGGAACAAGATGAGGGGAATCAAAACTCTTTTTTGCAGCCAAGTGCACGTTTTCCCAAATCCTTTGCAGCGCTTGCATCAGAGGCTGTAATTACCCAGACTTGCCCTCTCTGTCTGCACGAGGCTGCTGTGCTGGATGCTGCCCCACACTTTGAAGTCGCTCTTTGCAGCAGAGTGAGGGTTCATTAACTCTTTTGGGGTGAGCAGGGAGACCTCCATCATCTCCTGGATGGTGAGCAGTGGGAGCACCTGCAGCACCGTGCTCAGAGCTCGGCCTCCATCGCTGTGGTCACGAGCTGCTGTGCTGCACATCAGTGCCAAACACCCAGTCCTTCCACAGCTGTGTTTCAGTAGGACCATTCCACCGTGCTCCTGCCCTGCTGCCAGCCAGGGAGAAGTTATCCCAGCGAGGATGGCAGCCGACGTCCTGCTCCCTTTGGAAATGATGACCCGTGGCGTGGCCGGGTCCAATGCAGCGTGCCCGGACGTGTCAGCAGATGGCAATGTTTCTGTGCTCTGCATATCTCTGCTGGTGGCTCCTTTTCAGCCCACAACCCACTACCAAACCCTGGCAGCATCAGCAGGACCCTCCTGTGGGGTCCAACCAGCACCCAACCCCGATAGTCCAGAGCACCAAGGCTCAATGATGATGATAACATGTTCAAATATCTCCAGCACCCTGCTGGCAGGATCTCCCGGCCTTTCTTCTCCATCCATTCCCAGGACACAGTCATCTCATCCTCTCCATTATGGCACTGCTGTTTCTGGTCTCAGCCCTGGCCAGGAAGGGCAGAGGCAATGACAAAAATAGCCAACAAACTGTTCAGTGAAGCTTTTGCAGACGCTTGGGTGTGGTGTGACTTTTAGGCAAGAGATCAGGGGTTGGCTTTTTCCATCCAGCACTGCTCCCCTGCACTGGCTCGGCTTGGCTCGGCTCAGCTTGGCTGCACCAGGAGTTTGGGAGCAATAAGACAAGCAGACAGAGGCTGGGAACAGAGGAGGAGGTGGAAGAAAGCTGTTCCTGTGGTGGCCTTAGTTAAATGTCAGCCAAAACATCCCTGTGGGGAGCTCTGCAGTGCCAGGTGTGAAGGGCAGCAGGTCAGGGCTCCGAGCTTTCCGTCCTTCTCACCCTCCCCCGGCCAAAGCCGGCCCTGCGCGGTGCCGCCGGCGCTGCCGCAGCCCAGCCCAGCCCAGCCCAGCCCCGCTCGCAGCAGCACATTTCGATTTCCCAGACTTCCTCTTTCGGGGGAGATTTATGAAGGTCTGATCGCAGCAATTAGGAACCGGGAATGACCCAGCGAGGCTGCCCCAGGGGGTAAAAATAGCCCTGGGTGGTGACTCATCGGCTGTGGTGTGGTGTGGAGCCCCGGGCTGTGGACGCGCTCCAGGCTGGGGATGCTGCCACAGCCCCGTGTCACCCCAACTGCACCGTCCCGTCCTGCAGATGTGTCAGGAACCTGCTCCCTCCCACCCCCATGAGCTCTGTGGGAAGGTGCTGGGGGGGCAGTTTGCATGTTGGGGTGCTCCAGCTGTGACCCAGCTCCCTGGAGCTGATGCCCCACTGCGTTGTGTCTCCGCGTGCCCTGCGGAGCTGAGCCCTGAGCGCGGCCACATCGCTGCACCCGGCTTTAGATACCACTTGGCAGAGCCTGCCCAGGGGTGCCTGTGGATGGGGGGTGCTTCCCAAGGAGCCTGACACCCTGCTAGGGGAAAGCACCGCGGCCCTGAGCACCTGGGAGAAGCCAGGTTGGATGTTGGGAACGTTTGGGGATTACATTTTACCTGCTGATGTAAACTCCTGCGCCCCAGCAGCCCTGTCCCTCCCTGCCCGCAGGCTGGGACTGGAGGGGGGCCAGACCCTTGGTGTTGGTACTGCACGTCCTGGCCACGTCTCTGTGCCATTCCCTCTCCCTGTCTGATCCCATCAGGCACCGACCTTGGCTGATGAGGAGCCCCGAGCAGTCGGGCACACTCGACTAAGTTGTGTGTCAACTCGGCCGAGCAGAAGTGTCTGTTGAGGGTGGGTGTTACCGCAGGGAAATGTGTGCTTCCTCCAGGCAAGCTAAAAATAGATGGCAGAGCTCAAAGAACAAGGTGCTGGGTGCATCTCTGCAGCGCAGGGCACGGGGAAGGAGGATCTGTGTAGATGTTGCAAGAACAGCTTAATTCAATGCTCCAGTTTCGGGACTCTCTTTTGTTTTCACAGGAGATTTGCACTTGAAAAGCCACTGTCAAATTTGCATGCACAAACATGTAGTCAGGCCAGAAACAGGAGTGGTGCCCTCTGCTTTCCAGAGAGATCCCACTGCCTGTTGCACACCCGGCTTGCACACTCACGGAACAGCACCAGGCACCAGAGCTGGCCCAGAGCTCTTGGTGGAGGCCATATGGCACATCCACTGTCAGCACTGTGCTGAACCCATATCCCATCACAGAGCAGGCAGTGCTGCCCTGCCTGGTGATTAATGACCCTCTGCTGAGATTTCCCAGAAGGAAACAAGCGTCTTTCCATTGGAAGGAGCTCGTTTCCAATGACACAGCTCCGACAGCTCACGCCATCCATCGCAAAAGGGGCTTTGACCGTGACCTCCCGCTCTGGAGGCTGACTTTGCATTCCCGAGTTAGGGAAAGCAGCAATGCCAGTTCCTCCAGCCCTGCGGTGTCCTGGGATCGCAGTGGCATTGGGAACAGCTCGGTGCACATCACCCTGGAGCAGAACAGAGCTGATCCCTGGCTCAGCCTTTCGCTCCTTTGATACCAGCAGCCCTCCCGCCCGGCGCTGTTCCCTCGCGTGGCTACACGTCCCCAGCTGAGCCACCAAGCACACGGAGCAGCAGCAGCAGAGCTGGTGCCAACTTGTATTTAGAGCTGAATCCTCGGTGGCTTTAAGGGACCTGTGTGGTCTGAGCATCACTTCAATCCGGCCCCGCAGGAGCTCTCTCCCAGCACACGAGGCTGCACGGGGCGAGCGGTGCCGTGCCAGAGCCCATGGGG
Source organism: Neopelma chrysocephalum (assembly GCF_003984885.1). Taxonomy (NCBI): domain Eukaryota; kingdom Metazoa; phylum Chordata; class Aves; order Passeriformes; family Pipridae; genus Neopelma; species Neopelma chrysocephalum. Next base: position 7,683,790 of record NW_020897735.1, read on the forward strand.
AACGGTGCTGGCTGGGCTGGAGATGCTGAAAGGAACCAGCTTTAGGGCCTTTTGCCTGGCCAGGGTCTCCCCACGCATGCAGTTTGCACTCCTGCAGCATGGAGCTGGTTTTGCATCACCCCAGCACCATGTCAGAGGGAAACCACAGCCCTGGCCATCCTCAAACCATCCCACTGTCTCGGCTGCCGCGTTTGCTCCAAGCCCTTTTGGTCAAGCACAGAAAGCTGGCCGAAGATGGAGAGGATTCGTGCCAAGAGCTGATCCTCTCCCACTCGCCGCTGGAAAGGTTATCAGGACAGGAGTGAAATCTGGAGCGCAGCCGAGGTGGGAGAGGTGTGGGAACGCAGACAAGGCAGGGTTATTTCCCCTGCGCCGCGGAGAAGCGAGGCAGGAAAGACACACAAATAGACATAATTGAGGCTAAATGTCTTAGGTTTTTGAATCAACATGCACTACTGAGAGCACAATCAAAGGCTCTTTAGTAATTTATTGACTTACCCTGAAGTAAAATTATCTGCGTGTATTTATCACACCCACACCCACACCCACCCCTTCCTATTAGGTAACTGAGTCCTTCCAGACCGCTCAGCTCCCCAGTGCCATGCGCTGGTGGGAGGGTGGGATGTGGAACAGGGAGCTCCATGCAGGAACCGGCTCCAGAGACATTCCCAGATGGGTAGGTGGTTCTGCAAGAGCCATGGGAATGGGGGAGAGGGAGATTCCTGGCTCTGGCTTGGATGGATGAGCGGCACTGTTGCATCCATCACACACTCCCTGCCCAGCCCAGGAGCACAGAGGCTCCTGCAGAGCAAAGGGAGATGGTACAAAGCACTGGGGTTTTGCATTCACCACTCTGTGATGTCCCAGCTTCCTGTCATGGTGCTCCAGAGGTGTGTTTCCCCTCCCTTTCCAAGCCAAGCTGAGCCCAAGCAAACTCATGGCAGGGGTGGCTCTTCACTCTGCCAGGCCAGCCCAAGTGACACCCAAGTGACATTTTGGCCTCGTCTTTCCAGGCAGAAAGGGGAAGGCAGCAGCGAGAGGCACAGTCACCAGGCCCCGAGGTCAGGCTCAGTTTCAGGAGGCACGTGCAGGTTTTGTGCGCTTGCAAAACTTCCCCATCCCTCCTCTTACGAAAGACCCTCCGCTTGCAAAACAGTGGGACTTTGGGAGCACGTGACAAAATAAACAAATGGTTAAGAAAAACACCGCTTAAGGTATCAGGCTTGCAGTGGGGGTGAGGGCTGGGCTCTGGCTTCCCCACCCTACCAGCAGCAAGGGCAGCTTGTGCCTCAGCTGGGCAGCAGCTGGTGCCACAGGGCTCAGGCTCCAGCCATGCTGCCACCCAGCCCTGGCCTGGGGGATCAGAAAAACCCTCCCTCCCCACCCCATGCTGCAGATTCAAAATGCTGATTTTTATTAATGACTAACGAGGCAGGAGGTTGTAGGAGGTCAATCCTGACCCTGCATCCCTGGAAAACACCAACTGTGGCTGTGGGCAGCTGGGAGCTCCCTCGGGATGCAGGTGAGCCCATCACCGTGGCTCAGCTTGGTGGGTGCATCCCAACCTGCTGCAGGTGGACAGGCACTCCTTTAACCTGCACAGCCACAGTCCTGCTCTCAGAGGATCCTCAGAAATACAGGAAAAGCCTTGCTGTGGTCTCAGCCAACTCAGCCAAAACCAGCAGGGCCTGTGAAGAGTGGGAAAAACACAAGAAGACATCCAAACCCCTAACCAAACAGGAACACATGTTTCCAAAATGGGTCCAGCTCCCGCAAGAGGGAAGATGAATCATCAGGAGATGAATGTTCTCCAGTGGGAAACCCCAGGGCTGGGCACAGCCCTCCCACGGGGCACCACCACATCCCAGGGTGATTATGGGGGGACACAAGCCAACTGGGGAGGGCAGAAGCAGTTTTACAGCCCAAAGACTCATCCCTGGGCACCAAGGACAAAATGTGGGGTAGAGCTAAGCCAGAGGGATGCTCCAAAGGAGCCATGCAGCCCCTCACTGCTTCCGAGCATGGAGAGAGGTGCACGGTCCAACCTGACACACAAACAGGGGGTGACCACACAAACACAAAGCCCCCCAGGCTGGGAATTGGGGTGTTTTCCCCCTGCTTTGCCCCAGCTCTATCGCCCAGAGCCAGCATGGGAAACTATGAGTGCAAAAGATAGTGCCCAGGGGGAGATATCAGCCACACTTCCTGCGCGCTGCACAGAGCCCTCCACCCCGGCCAGAGAGGGGAAGCTGCGGCTCGCCGGCCCCAGAGCCCCTCTGGCCCACAGCTCATCTTCCCTGGCACCAATTAGCCTGATTTAGCACCAGAACTTCACGTAGTGACAGAGCTGGAGAGCCTGAGCCTGCTTGGAGCAAAGCCTGCTCTGTGCATGGACGAGGAGATGCTTCTCCCAGGCTGGCGTTATCCTCAAAAAGGAGGAGTGTTGGTGGCCCCATTTCATTTGGGTTGCAGGCAAACCTCGAGGTTGGTCCTGGGTGGAGAGTGTCCATCAGCCAGTGCCCTGACACAGCTGGGAGTCAGGGCAGCCTCAGGGCTTCCTTCCAAACCGTGTCTGGATGTGCCCATAACCACACTGCTCACGTGGCCACAAAGCCAAGTAGCTCAGGAGCCAGCAAACCTCTGACAGGTACCCAGTGCCTCAAAGTCCCCTCCAGAAAATCTCACATTTCTGAGCAGAGCAGTGCCTGAATCCCCCTGTTCTGCTCATGCCAGGGAGAGAGAAGAGCAGTGTTGTGGGTGTGAGTGAGCGCGTGTGAGAGCACAGGTGAGTGTGCAAGGACAGGTGAGTGTGCAAGGACAGGTGAGTGTGCACACCTTGGGACATCACCGTCAGCAGCCAGGAGGTCAGTGCCCGGGTCAAGCCCTGCCTTGTGCAGGATGTGAAGCTGAGGGGCCAAGAAGGGGCAGGGGACGGATGCTGGCGTCGTCCCCAGTGACAAACCCGACTCTGGGAACAATCACCAGCAGCTCGGGTCGGGCTGCCGTGAATTATGGACACCTCCCACAGCCAACACGCTGGTCCCTGTGGCAGAAGGCACTGCTTGGGTTCAGCCCCCGCATCTGCCTCCCCAGGGCTCCCCGGGGAAGGCCAGCCCTGGGAACCAGCACTTCACAGGGGCAGCACAGCCATCCCGGGATGGGACCCACAGCCTCTGCTCCGCCCTGGCAGCCCCACTGCCGTGCCCTGTGGTGAAGCACAGCATCCACACTGCACTGCAGAGCCATCCTGAAGCTGCTTGTCCTCCCACCGGAGCCCACAGGAGTCCTGCAGCTGGGAAAGGGCAATCAGCCCCATAAATCCATCAGCGTTTCCCCTTTTACTGGGAAAACGTCTGGGAAGGGGATGTCATTATTAAAGTCACTGGAGTGCTGGGGGGAGGCACGGGGCAAGATGACAGCTGAGCTGCATGAGAGCTCTTAAAACTCCGACAGCCCTACTCCTGCATGCAGGATTTGTCCCTGTTGTGCAGGATTCATCCCTATTCCAGGACCAGGGCATCCCATCAGGGTTTGCTTGCCCGGTCCCACAGGTCTGAGCATGGATGTTCCCGCACTGGCTTACAGCAGGATAAATCCTGGGCCTGGAGCAAGGCAGCTGGGGACAATCCCTGGGCGAGGAAGATGTGTGGGGGCAGGAAACTACAAGGCAGGGAAATGTGGCAGCACTGGGAAAAGTCAGCTCTTTTTTTTTTTTCTTTTATTATTGTTGGGGTTTTTGTTCTTTTTTTTTTTTTTTTTTGGAAGGTGCCTGGGAAAGGAAGCGATTGTTTGGAGCAGATCTTGATGGCTCCAGGCCCCTCGTTGGGGAGATAACCAGGCGCAGCCCCTCTGTGGTGACGAGCCCCAGCCCGGCCCCGGTGGGAAATGTCCCACTGCAGCTGGGCAGCTGCGGGGGGGGGCAGGGGGGGGTCCGGCACCGAAACCCCCCCCCCCCCCTCCCTCTGAGCCAGAGTGACTCGGGGAGGGGGTGTCTGGGGTCCCCCATCAACGCCACCCCCACAGCTGCTGCCCCCGGAGTGGCTCCAGGCCATGTCCCCACCTCAGCCCTGTCTGCTCGGGGCTATTTTGGGGGTAAGCAGGAATTAGGCAGCTTTAGCTCCTTTCTGATGTCGTTGCCAAAAATCTTGGCTAAGCATATGTAATTAGGGACTCCGTCATCTTTGGAGCTGTTACCCCCCTGCCCGGCGCTGATTTGCAATATCCATGTCTTAAACACCACCGGCCCGGACCTCTCCTCCGCTTCCCACCATCTCTCACGGCTTGAGCTGGAGATTAGGAAACAAGAGAGGGGTTTGGGGCCTCGCTGTCAGCCGGGAGATAGGGCCGGGTTTGCTCTGAGGAGAGAATTATTCTGGGTATGAATTATGTCATTTTCCTCTCCGGAAGCGGCGCATGCTCCCGGGTGTCACAGCTGGCGGGGCAGAGGGGGAGACTCCCTGCCCGGCACGTCCCGGCTCCCCAACTTCTCCGGGTCCTCACACCACGAGGAGAACAACGGGAGCAGCCAGAGGGGGAAGCAAAATGAGCAGTGGCTTCTCTTCCCTGTCCCCTCTCCCCTCCATCCTGCCCGGGAAGGATGCGGCCACAATTGTGCCGGGGCCGTGCGGGCTCAGCTGTGCCTGGGGCGCGGGAGATGTGGGGCGGATCAAAGGCCCCCGAGCCCCTCTCCCAACCCCCCGGGGGAGCTCCCGGGCTCTGAGGCACGTGGAGCATCCCAAGAATCAGAGCAAATGGTGGGGACCTGCGTCCCCCTGCCCTTAGCGGGGTAGTTAAAGATAGAAATGGGGAGAAAGAGCTCTCGGATGGGACGGCAGCACCCGCCCGGCATGAGCCGAGCCAGGTTGGGGCGCAGCGCCCCGCAAACCCCACCGAGGAGCCACCAGCGGCCCCCAGCCCCAGGCCCCATCCCAGCCCCTGGTGCTGCTGTGAAAGGGATCATTTAGGGCCGCGCTGGCACCCTTGGCAGGCGCCGGGGCGGGCGGCCGGGCCAGCTGCTGCCGCTGGCGCCAGAGCCGGCGGCGCGGGCTGCGGGGCAGGTGGACGGCTGGCTCGGCCGCCTCGCTCCCCACAAAGGCGCCCCTTTCTCCGGGCAGAATCGGATCTGAATGAATCCGCCTGATTTATTTGGCGTCGTTTCCTCAAACGGTTTCCCCCCCCCGCCTCCCGCGAGCCGTGTCCGTGCTGCCTCTCCCCCTCCTGCCGCTGGCACAGCGCTGGTGCTCACAGAGTGGCAGCGGGCGAGGGTCCCTCTGTGGGATCCCCCCTGCAGATGCCTGGGGAAGGGGACACCTGAGTGTTTTTGGGGAAAGGCCAAATGCAAGTGCAAATGGTTTGCCAGCACCCGGGGAAGACACTGGGCACAGCGAGTGTGCAAGGAGCAAACTGCTCATGGGACTTGCTCTGAGGCTCACGTTTACCCCAGAGTGCTTCAAAAACGTGCTGTGACCTCCCCACATCCTCCTCGTGTGCCATGCCGAGCGCTGGGCGTGCAGAGAGAGAAGCACAGCTCCATCCCTGTGGGATCACATCCTGCCCACCCAGCACCCTGACCCCGGCAGCACCCGGGGGCCTCGGGCTCTGCAGGAGAGCTTGGGCCCAGACATGAAAAGGGCTCTACACTTTCCCTTCCTGGTGTTATCCCAGCACAATGTCAATTAAAAACCGCTCTGCTTAGGGATGCAAATGCTGCCTGGCGTGCCGATGCAGACCGAGGGAGTCGCCCGACTCTGTCAGTGAGGGCCCAGATCTGCTCATTTCACTATCTCGCCCCGTCGGAAATCTTAATTAAATTCTGCCTTTGATTTGGGCGTGCTCCTGCACCCCGTGCAGCTCCTGCCAGGGCGTGCAAGCCTCCTCCAGCACCCACTCCCTCCTCCAGCTCAGGGCAGCACCCCACACCTACACATCGTGGGGGTGGTGGTAGGAGAAACCCACCGAGTTGGTGGGTCCCTGCGCCCACGTGAAACACACTGGCAATTTTTGTCAGCTCCTGAGGGCTGGGGACTGGTGGGGGTCTGGTGGACATGCCTTTTCCTTCATGGGTTTTCCACTTGGGTTGGCATCCACCCGGCCGGCCGCATGTGGCTGCCTGTCCGTGCTTCAAAATTAAAAAAAAAACCACGTAAGTAATCAGCCCCAAGGAGTTGCCTGGGCTCGGTGCTGCTGTTTGCACACCCTGATGGCAGATGAAAAGCCATCCACGCTTATCGGAGACACCTTCCCTCCCCTCCAGCGTCCCCCCAGACCGGCTGACTTTTACCAGGGCAGCCCCCCCTGCTCGAGACACGCTGCCTGCGGAGGGGGTTTCCAGCCCCTCTGGAAAAGCAGCCGGAGGGGGAAGCAGGGCGGGTGCCTGACAGCTCACAGATGGGGCAGAGCAGCAAAGTAGGACAGCTTGGGGAGGCAGCTCTGCCTCTGCAGCCCCATTGTCCCCTTTTCTTCGCGGAGCCCCAGCGCGGGAGGACGCGCGGTGCTCAGCATCACGCCGGCGGGTTTCCATGGCATTTCCCTGCCAACCCCAGCCAGCGCCTGCCCCGCTCCCGGCCCCTCCGTGCCTGCTGCTGCCTGAGCACCACACGTTCGGCACGGCCGAGCCTCCCTCCCTCCCTCCAGCCTTTCCTCTGAGCTGGAGGATGAAGCAGCCGTTGGGGAAGGAAGCGGCCGGGAGGAATTCATTGACCTGGAGTCAGCTGCTCCAAGGATGTGTTTCACCTGCCCGGTGCAATCTGGGACTTTCCTACCTGGCTAACTTGGACCAAGCACAGGATCAGCTCGTTTGCTGCTAATTTGCTATTTTGTTCCTGCTGCTATGGCAAATATTTGTGTGTGGTATGTGTGGAGAAGTTCCTCCTTTGTTCCGCAGCCTCTCCCTTTGCCAGTCCCTGCAGCAAAGGCAGTCTGGGCTGACTGTTGATGCAAAGTGGTTTGGCAAGGAAGATCCTGTCTCTCCCCAAAATCTCCATCAGTGATGGGTTCACGACAGCACAAGGCTCCACTTCCCACCTCTTCTCCTCCAAATGGGCCAAGAGAAGAGGGGCTGAGCAGGGAAGGGAAAAGTCTGCTCTGTAGGAACTCACAGCCAAGTTTGCAGAAGATTTCGGGCATGCATTTCTGCAGACTCCACTGTAGCAGAGCCAGAGGAGCTCCTGCTTCCCAAGGCATGGGAACAAATAGTTCAAAGACTCTGCGCTGGAAGCCTCGATGACCTGAGAAACCCCCGAGTCTCAGCTCAGGGCACCTGGGCTTGCTGGAGGCACTGCCCTGTCCCGAGGACTTGTCCTTCCTGCAGCCAGTGTGCTGGGAGCAAAGACCTTATGGAAAATCAGGGGCTTTTAGTGGATGCTGAGCTGCCCCACAGCTCCTGGGGGCACCCTCAGCCATGGGCAGAGCCTGCTGCAGTGCAGGGAGGGGTCGGAGGGATGGCAGGGGCTGCTGGGAGCATTTGCACACCCTGGTCCACCCTGTGCTCCCCACAGAGCTCTGAAACGAGGGCAAGCACCATGCCAAATCCAGCCCTGGAGACAGAAACCGAAATTCATTTGCTTTGTTAATTAGCTAATTACACAGGAGATAAACAACAGAGAGCATCTCCCGGGCCTTTCAGTGTGTTGGATACCTCCAGGTCCAAGCCCACCCATGCCACAGCAGATCGATTTTGGGGTGCCCTGTGCAAGGGGCAGCTCCTCAACTCAAATCTCAACTGGTTCCCACCCGCCAGAGGCAGTAAAGGAATTTGGCCTCCAGTGCCACGTGTATTATGATTCCTTCCCACCACTGCAGCCAGGTTCCCCTCATGGAACCACATCTGTGAGTTTTGCAAACACCCACACCCCCCCAGCACGGGGACGTGTGGGTCCAAGGAGTCTGGGATGCACCACCCCAGAGCCACAGGTGCTTCCACATCCACCTGCCGCCCCGTCCCGCGGCGCCGAGACACGGCAAAGGGCGGCTTCTTCCCCGCACCCTCCCGCTGCTGGGATGTGCCCGGGCGTATCCCCATCACCTCAGTGGAGCCACCCAAAACTCGCTCTCCCGGAGTTCAAATGTGCAGAGATGTCCCGGGGCACACGGAGAGGGGACTGTGCTGCCTGTTCGGACACGTCGCCCGCGCGTGGGGTCTTCGTGTCTCCATCGGGAGCACCAGGAACCTTGGCGAGCTGGAAAGGAAGGATCCCGGCTGGGCTGATCCCAGACAACCCCCCCCAGCACGGCCAGGCCTCCCCCTCCTGCCAAAACGACCCCACAGAGGTGTGTGGGCAGGGGGTGTTTGGTGCCGGAGGTCCCCGAGCCGGGCTGAGCACCGCATTTCCGCAGACAGGCTGGTTTCATGGTGTGGGCAGGATTCCAGCTGGGGCCCGGCCAAAACCAACCCATTCGTTACAGTCCAGATCTCAGACTGGGCTTTACAGCACCCGCAGTCCCAGGGCAGAGGGGTGGGTGCCCAGGCCTGGCTGACCCACAGCTCCTTCCTCCCTTGCCGCCCATCGCCCGTGTCCCTCTGGAGCCAACTCCAGAGCCATGGTGCTACAGCTCTGGGTTGCACTGATTTAGCCAGGGAGACAATTCCCTGCTCCTAAAGGCCAGGATCCTCCTGGGAAAGCTTCGTGGTCCAGGCACAGCGGGTGCTCCTGCTCCCATGGGGAGCCAAACCCCATCCCGGCATGGTGGCAGCAGGGAGAGAGCAGGAAAGGTTCGGGCTGGAACTTGCGGGATGAGGAGTAGGGAAAGACACCTCAAACCCTCCCTCCGCTGGGATCCTTATGGTTAACGCTAAACATCTTTGGCAGAGACGTGCCTGTTGCTCAAGCGACTCCCCGGCCGCGCGGAGGCTCCGGGGGGCCGGCGGCGAGCCGGGGGCGTGCGGGAAGGCAGCTTAAATTACCCCAACGGCCTCTCCATAGCCAAGACTTTGGAAAGACTCCCTGGGAAGGGTCTCTGCCGGGTTTGACCTGTCAGCGGCACTCCGGAGCGCGGACGCTCTCGGTTTGGGGTTTTCCCGCAGAAGCCCCGCAGCCGCGGGAGGAGGATGCGGTGCTGGGGGGCAGCGGAACCGGCGGCTGCGGAGGCACGAGCAGCTCCCGGCTCGCTGCCCCGGTGCTGGGATGGCTCCAGCTGGAGCGTGAGCAGCTCGGCGCCCCGTGGCCACGCCGGCGTGCGGGCAGCCGGCCCCGGGGAGGGAGCGCGCTCCGGCCGGGAGGGGGGAATGCGGCACAGCTGGACGCAGCGGTGGGATTGGGGATGGAGGCACCGGCACCGCCAGCTGCCGCCCCACGGAGCAGGGCTGCTGCAACAGCTCGGCTCCCCCTCTTTTCCTCGCTGCAGTTGCGGATTTTGTGCGTGGAAAGGCAAGAAGTGGCCCCCAAAAGTTTAATTTCCTCCCCCCCCCCCCCCTTCTCGCAGCAGCGCGAGTTGAATTTAATGTTGTTAGTCAGGCAGTGCCTGGCTGGCTGTGCCGCTCTGCAAGCTGATGGGGAAACCAATTGAGGGCAAAATTGCTGCAAACAATTGTCCTTTTGTCCCTTTCCCTGGGGTCTGTCTGCCAAGGTTAGTGGAGCTGAATAAAACTCACTTGAGCTGCAACTCACACAACATACCAAGGGCTCCTTTCGGGGCTCAGCGGGGCGAGAGGAGGGGGAGCGTGGAGGAAGGGAGGATGGGGAGCAGGAGGGGAAGGAGAGGGGAGGATGCTCCACTGGGCACTAGGATGTGGAGGTGGGACAGGGAACACCCTCCTGGCCCCAGCTTGGACCCAGCAGCCTGTGGCCAACCACCACCAGTGACTGAGCCACTGGGACTGGGGCTGCACTGGTGCCAAACGGTGACTCTGCTCACCCTCTCACCACCCCAAAACGGGCAGTGCTGCCTGCCTGGGGAGCCCAATGGGGCCATGGCTCCTCTCCCATCACCCCCTGCCCAGTGCCAACCCCAGAGCAGTTTGGCCAGTCCCTCCTTTGCGCTAAGGATTGTCCCTCCATGCCCACGGGCAAACCCCTGTAAAACACACGGAAACCAATGCCTTCTCCAAATAAATAATAGCACACTTGTTTGATTTCCTGAGCACAATAATTAAAAGCCTGAGGGCAGGAGGCATTGTCTGAGCGCCCCTGGGACCCAGCTCCCTCAGCTGACTCTTTACATTCCCCCAGTTATTCTTTGCATCCTTTTTTTAGCTTCTCCGTTGGCGAATGAAAAATAAAAGCACTTTTTTTCCATCAATCTGGCTTTGTTACTGGAAGCTGATGCCTGAAAAGAACTTCTGTGGGTTTTTTTTTTCATGAGTAATGAGCACCTCTGTTCTCACTACCCGAACATGTATGTGTTTTCCCATGGGGATGCCCCTGGCTTCCTCTCCCCCCACTCCCCAAGGTCTGTCCCAGAAGATTTCTCCTGCTATCTGTGCGATGTGTTAGGGTACAACTGGAGCCACTTTTCCCTTTCCCTGCCATGTCATTTGTCTTTAAGTATTTCCTCACCTGGCAGGTGGTGCAGCATGGCCCTGGTGGGATGGTACCAGCAGGCTTGAGGCCCAGGTGATGGGCTGCTGGACTTCTGGGCCAGTGGATCTTTCCCAGCCTCGTGGGATACAGCCAGGGAAAAGGTGGCATCTCAAGAGGGTAGGAGCAGAGGCTCAACCTCACCAGCACCTGAGCCATTTCTTGGTGCTCCTCTGCAGTGGGGAGCCCTGATGTGGAGACCTTTCAGTCAGAGGGGCCACGGGTGCACAGCCACCTCTGGGCCGTGGTGGGAAGCTGCAATGTGCAAAAAAAATAAAGTAAGATGACACCAAAGCAAGGCTGGCTGCTTCCCTATTATCATTCCTGGGTTTGTTTGCAAAGCTGCACTGGGCAAAATCCCATTTCTGGGACCGTCTGGGAGCTGGTTTTCTAGGAACCAGCTGTGGGAAGGACGAGGCACAGGCAGGCTGGTGGCGGCTGTGCTGCCCCGACGGGAGCGTTTCCCTGCCAACACGGGGCACGTTTCAGTTCCTCCTGGGATCGGCTGCTCCGAGCTGAGTGGGGCTGTTCCCCACCTGTCTGTGCTGGCAGACCTGGGAATGGCACATTCCCACCCATGGGATGGGGTCCCGTGGGGTGGAGAGGCTGGGTCGAGAGGGGAGCGGGGCTGCTGCAGCTCCCAGGATGAGCGTTCCCACAGGGGACACCACTCTGGGTATTTTTATTCCCCCCGAAGGCCCCGATTTGCCAATGGGTGTGAAATCTCTCGCCTGCCTGTGAAGAGCAGCTGGGATGGCCACCCCCCAATCTGTCTCTCTGATGCCCCAACATCCACATCCATGTGGTTACCAGCTCTGTCCTGACTACCCCTGGGACACCCATGAGCCAGAGGAGATCAAGTCCTCATGCCAGGCATTTTCTCAGAGCTGTACACCCAGTCACCCCAAAAAAAATCCTGTGGCATCCCCAGGACAAGCCACCAAGAGGGACATCAGGGCAGGAGCACAAGGAAAGGTCAGGGTGTCCCATCACCTGGCCACCACCTTGGAGGCATTTCGCCTTTCCATTTTTAGTTTTGCTGATGAGGAAAACCAACAAACCCCCCCAAAGGAGCTGTGGGGAGGGGGAAATGCCTGAAAATGAATCAGCCAAACCCAGGCACCGCAGTTTGCAGCCTGCAGTGCTGGGAAGAGCTCAGCGTGCACTGCCCCGTCAGCTCCAGCGTGGCAATTAGGTACATCTGCCAGGAAAACACCCCCAAAACACCAGCTGAGGGATGGTTAACCAGGCACAGGGTTTGGTGCTTGGTTTGGTGAGCTGGAAACCAGAGGGGTCAGTGGCAGCTGGAGGCAGAGCAATATCCAAGCAGAGGTTTGCCAGCGCTGCCCAACTTGGCCACAGAGCTGGGCTCCCATCAGCTCAGATGAGATTCTGACCCAGAGTGGTTTTAGTTTACAGTTGTGAAAAGCAAAAAGAAAAAATAAAAAAGCCCAGCTATTTTTCTTATCCCTTTTTGGCGAGTTTTGTCCTGAAAAACCTTGGAGTGCAGTAGCATTGTTGTCTCTTTCCAACCCGGAGGCTGCCTGGTGATTTGAACCATCAATGAAAGCTGCTGCCCTGGCCACAGCAAAATGAGGCGCTTTCAGCAGCCTGAACGTGTCGTTGGGAAGTTGCCATCAAACGCTGGTTAAAAAAACACAGCAGAGAAAAAAACCCCAAAACAAAGGCAAGAGTACAAACAGACAGGGCTTGGGATCAGACCGAAGGCAAAAATAAAAAAAAAAAAAAGGGCGAGTTATGAACTATATTTACTCTGCCCAAGATCCTTCGCTGCCTTCGCTTCTGTGTGTGGTTATTTATTCACCAAGGGCCAAATCACAGGAAGCGCTCGGAGCCGGCAGCTCCCGGCAAGTCACCGGAGCTGCCGTGGCATTCCTGCCTCCTGCAGCCCTCGGGGACCTTCTCCCAGCACGACCTGACACCAGCACCGTGGCTGGAGAGCACGGCATTCCCGGTGGCTGCAGCCTGGCAAGACCCACGGCTGATCCCCCACCTCCAGGTGACGGTTCCCAGATTTTTCTGGGTGTCTTTTGAGCATCACAAGCTGCCACCACCAGCAGCATTTTGGCAGAGCAGACTGGGGGCTGGATAACTGGAAACGGCTCCAACACCAATACCATGAGCCCAAATTTTGCATGTCCAGCCAGAGGAGATGGGGAGGGAATGGTTGGGCACCCAAAACTGAGTCCAGCCCGTTTCAATTTTGCAAGGCAAGTGCAGAGGAGGTCAGACCCACCACAGCAGCCTGGACCACTGCTCAACCAGCGTGACCAGGCTGCTCCCAAAAGCAAGATGAGAGCAAAGGCTCATTGGTTACCTCCACATTACTTTTATTTTTATTTTTAGTATTTTATTTTCCTGCTGATATGCCTCCTACCCGGGCATGGGGATTTCCTAGGGAGTCCCGGGTGGGTCCCTGACCCTGCTTTCACCCCATTCAGGGGCAGCAGGTGGGGAATGACTTGAAATGCAAAATCTCCCTTGTTTTCAGATGCTCTTTACACCTCAATCAGGCCGGCAGTGAAAGCGTGGGCAGCCCTGCTGAGAACTTCACACCCAGGTGTGCAACCCTCTGCCACCACCACCAGCATCACCACCAGCCCTGCAAAGCCCCACGGTGCCCCCCAGCCCAGAGCTGGGCAGTGGGACCAGCCAGAGGCTGCAGGAAGGTTCCCCTTTGAGTCTCTGCTGCTTTCCAGGAGCATCAGCCCCAGCGAGGGGTTTCTGCCGGCGGGGAGCCCTGTGGCTGTCAGGGCTCAGCACTCCCACGTGCCTCCACACAGGGTTATTTTTCTAACATTTCTCTTTTTTTCCACTCATCCGGTACGGTTGTTGTGACACTGCAGTCAGCAAATATCATTGAGCAGTAGGAAACGTGAGGTTTTACTGCTTCAGTGAGATTCGGCTGATTAAAAGAGGAAGAGAGAAACCCTCTTTGAGAGAGTGTGAGGCCCTCATGTGCCGCTCCAGACCTCCCCACACCCCTCGAATGCTCAGACCCCCAGATCTGGGTCTGGCCCAGCTGAAGCCACACTTGGTGTGTGGGGACTCACTCACAAACATCCCGGGGTGTCACTGCCTTCCTGTCATCCAGGTGGAAGGCAGGATGGGATCCCCTCACTGCCAGCAGGACCTGGGTTGGATGCTGCGCCTGGGACCCCCAAAATCTGGATAAACCCCATGGGCTTGCTCTCGCTGGTGCTGGTGGCCACCACCAGCACAGCCCAGGGAGCCATTTGCTGCTCCTTTATCTGATGGGACATTTTGAGGGAACAATGTCCCCCTCGGCAGCGCCGGGGTGAACAATGGGCGCGGGGCGGCGGGCGGCTCGGCGGCCGGGCTGCGGGACCCCGGGCGCCCTGGCCCGCAGGAAATCCTTTTATTTTTCACTTGTGCACTGAAACAAACACAAGCTCCTGTTTATTTCCTGGTCGATTGTATTTTGGAGGATGGAGGTGGCTTCCCCACGCCGGCAGCTTAACTCCTCCCGCGCCGGCTGGGACTGTCCCCCCTCCCCAAGCGAGGTCGCCCCTCGTGCGGTGGTCGCCACGTGGTGGGACCTCCCCTACCCCCCTTCTCTGCTGATTTATGTATAATTTGAAAACCTGGGGGTCATAAATAACACGTGCTGGCGTGGGAGGTCTGGGAAGCAGGAAGCCAGCCCGTCCCCTCTCATGGCCGAGGCTGGGGAGTCTGGAGCAATGTCAGGAGGGGATGGGATGGAGCTGCTGCTGAAGGAGTGGTGCAACATCCCTGAGGCTGCTCCACACCAACAGCCCAAAGCAGCCACTGCCAGAATCCCATGGGATGTCCAACTCTGGAGGAGGAGGGAAGTGGGGCCCCGATGTGGCGCTGGCTCAGCACAGAGCTGCTGGGCAGCATCTGTCCCTCCTCTCTCCATCCCTCTGTACCTCTCCATGCCACCCCCAAGCCCAGAAGACCCCCCTCCCTCAGGTCAGGGGCTCTCATTGCCCCTCGTCCCCGGCTGCCAAGTCCTCTCCTGCGAGGGGGAGGCTCCCACGGTGAGCCGAAGGTTTGCCGACCTCAGGCTTTTCTCACAGCTTCCCCATCACATCCTCTCCCGCTCCCACGTCTGCCGTTCACAGGCGCTGCTCTCTTGGCTCCCGGCCCCGGGGCCTGTGCCTGGGTGGAAACAGCATCCAGATGGAGCTATTTTTTCACATTTTTGGGGGGGAGGGGAGGAAGGTTTGGGAAAAAGCTGCCGGGACCAGGAAAGCAGAGGGAAGGAGTGGGTTTGCAGAGGGGCTGGTTAGCACGGCCCCGTTTCTGTGGGGTGCTCCTGGGAATGGAGGGCTTGGCAGGGAAACTGAGGCACGGAGCATCCCACCAGGGCAGTGTCCTGGCTGACAGTGAAATCTAGCTCCTGCCCCAGGAATTCAATCCCTTAACTCCCTCCCTGGGTGCAATTAGGGGGACAGCACAGTCCAGATCACACCTCCATCAGCTGCCCAGACAGGCAGAGCCCAAACTCCTCTCCCACTCATCCAGAGCCTGGAGGGGGAGGAGAAGCCCCCCCACCCCTCCAGCCTTAAACCACATCCATAGAAAACTTTTGAAACCCCACCATTGTGCGAGAGGATAAACATTTATTGAATATTTCCTGTTTGGCACAAATTCTCTGTGAGTCCTCTTGCAGTCCTTTTTTTTTTTTTTTCTTCTCGTGTCTGTCTTTAAACGAGAATTATTTGAGTTGAATGTAAAGGAAAAGTATCCCCCGAGTGTGGAGCCCCTGGGAGCGGGGAGCGAAGGAAACCCCACGTGTGTGCCATGCCTGCTTGCTGTTAGCTATTAATTTCTGTCTCCCGAGGTCTGACATGAGCAATGCATTATGCAAAGGTTGTGGGAATATTTCAGACGCTGCATCCCGGGAGAACTACAATTTCAGTTTTACAGGGTTTAGGGTTCTTGGTTTTTTTTCCCCGTGTTTCTGTCAAATGTGTTATTTCACTGAGATGTAACAGTGGTTATGACTTACACAGAGAAGGGGAGGATGAGGTGGGTCTGGCTGGGGCGGTCAAGGGATCACTGCCTGGCCCCTTGTGTCCACAGAGCCCTCTGAGGTGGGCACTCATAGGGTGGAGGAGCAGAACTTGGACCCCACTTGCAGTGGGTACAGGAAAAACCTGTGGGGCTGGAGGGGGGGCTGAAAGTGGGGCTGGAGACGTCTGAAAGTGGGGCTGTGAGCCCTGGGCAGCCAGTGCTGAGGCAGCAGCTGTGGCAAGAGGCTGGTGGTGCATTGGGGATGGCAATGCCAGGGGACACACTGGGTTTTGGGCCAACACCCAGCACGCCCTGGGATGGAGAAAGCCTTTCAAAACGTGAGTTTTTCCATGAGATGAGTATTGCAACAGGGACCAGCCACTGGGACTCTTCTGCTCACTACTGCTCCTCGACATGTGCCACCACAGCACCTCCAGGGCTGGAGCTGGAGAAGGTGGGGGCTACATGGGGACACCACTGGGAGCCCAGAGGGAGAGAGGGGGCTCAGGTTGGCATGAAGCTGAACAGGCCTTGGTCTGGAGGCAGTCTAATTCTGGCCCAGGCACAATCCAAAGGGATTTATTTTTAGGCTCCGGGCTATCGCTGCTTTGGGGAATTGAATGGAAAATGTATATTTAGCTTCTTTGGTGATATGCTTAGAAAAATGAGCTCCTGTCAGTGCTGTGGGTGGTGATTTGTGCCAGCCCTGCCCTCGCCAGCACCACTGGGCCCCTGGGCAGCCAAGCAAAGCCGAGAGACATCGTCCACCGCATGGATGGTGCCTGTGACCCCGGATCACTCGGGTAGCTTCCTTCTTTTTTTGTTTCTCAAAAGGCCCTTGCCATACATCCTGCAGACTTTGCCCTCGCTGTGCAAACGCAGGTGTTGGAGGGCAGCACTAGCAGCCTCCATATCTCCCACATTTGTTGTTCCCGTGGGGAATCCCACCTGCATCCCACCCAGGACCAGCGCCATCCCCTCCAGGTGGACACAGTCACGTCGGTCCTGCTGATGGGACCTGATCTGTGTTGTGCCTGTGGGAAGTGCTGAGGCCCCTCTGGTGTGAAAGACACACACGAACACATGGGAGGGAGGTGGTATTTCCTCCCTGAAATGCAGGTGAGAGCCAGAAGGGCAGCACGTTATGGAACCTTTCACACTATAAATACACAAGATACACAGGAACCCGGGGCCCGGGGCTATTTTTGCCTGCAGGAAACAGGGATGAGAAGCAGAGCATCCCTCCCTCCCCAGCACGTTGCTGGCAGTGGGACGTGCCCAGGGCCAGGGCTGCTGGGCTGGGGCTCTGAAAGAGGTTCCATGTTCCCTCTGCCAGGATGCTGCAAGTGTCTCATCTCCAGAGGATGGGAGTGGCTGGGATAGAGCCTGGGCTGGGTAACCCCGGAATCACTGTACCCCACAGTGGCTCATGCTCCACAACACCGTCTGGTTGGGCAGCTAATGGAATAGACATGTTGCCTTCTCCAGGACTGAAATCAGCTCTGCATCCCTCAGGGATCTCTGCTGACTGATGTCCCACTCCCCTTGTACACAGGAAACAGTGTTGGCTTTCCTGGCACCAGGTCAGGCCCATGAAGCACTGGGGCTGCCTCCTCCTCTGATGGAGTCTCAGACAGGTCTCTCCATCCACAGTCTGTCCCAGCTGCCTCCTTGCTCGGCTGTCTCTTGGCTGATATCACTTCCCTGGAAGAAGCCAAAGGTAAAAGTTGCACGAAACCAGCAATGGCAAACCCCCAGCAGCAGCATCACTAATTGCACAGATGTTATCACCCCCTCAGCAGTGCCTGTCTGTCTCTGCATCCTCTCACCTCTAGCAAACGGGGCACAGAAACATTTCTTGGTCCAAAAAAACTTGAGGCAGAGTCCTGTCTCTGCCAGATACTCGCTCGGCGCCTACATGTGTGCGTGTTGCACGTCTGTGCCTGTGGCTTTGAGTGTGTTTGTGCCCTTGCAGAAAGCACATTTTGCAACAGACAAATGGAAATGAAATATTTCAAGAATGCCTCTTAAATCAAGTAATCTTGGGGAATTTGACAGCCAAGGTCACCAATAACGTTTAGTTTTTGTTTGCTCAGTGTGGAGCCGGGGCTGGGCTCTGCCTGGGCAGGATCCCAGGAGGGTGGCTGGTCCCCAGCGCCTTGAGGAAAGCTCTTGGGATCTATGTCCAAGAGCAGAAACAGCTTCAGGACATGGCTGGAACCTGCACTTTCCAACTCAAGAGGAGCCCTGCCTGGGGAGCACCTCTCCTCTGAGTCCTGGCATGACCTGCCGGGGCACGCTCCGGCTCCAGCATTCCCCAAAAGAAAAGAAGGAGGAAGAAAAAAAAGTCAGCTCCTCGTGATGCAGCCCCGTAATTACCTGTTATTCTCATATCGAGGTAATTAACAATTAGGCAGCTGTCTGAATCACATGCAGAGCAACAATTATTCTGTTATTAATGGATTCTATTTAACAGGTCCTATTTTCCCAGATGTTTGGTCTTTTTTTTTCCCCTCCTTGTGCTCCCATGAATTATCCTCGCAATTAAACCTGCACCAGAAAGAGGGAGGAGTAGTCCTAATATTTACTGAACCTTGCAAAGCATCACATTTCTCAGCTTATGAACCTGTCACAAGTCATCGGGGGGCTCTGGCGGTGATGGGGAGCCCGTAACCCAACACCCTGCGCTGTCACCTGCACAGACCCGCTGGCTCTGCCCTGCTGCTGCCAGGAGTTTATTCATTTCACGGGCACCGCTGCAGATAAAAGCCATTATTTACAGTCAGTTACATATTTCCGTTGGCAAACCTCCTCCCTCAAGAGCAGGTTTGAAAACATCCCGCTCAGCAAACCGAAGCCACACAGACTGAAGCCAACGCGCTCTCGTGGGAGAGGAGGGTCCCCCCCCATGCCCACCCGGTGTCCCCGGGGGCTGTGCTGGGTGTCCCCCCGGGATGGCTGTGGTTTGGGGTCTGAGGGCAGCCCGGCTGGGCCCCTCATCTTCACATTCCTAAAGGAACTTTGCAGGAGACACCCCGGGCTGTCCCCAGGGAGTGCTGTGGGGTGGGATGAGCTCCCCTTCCCCAGGCACCGTGTGTTGCTCCCACAGCTCCAGGCCCATGCAGAGAGACATGTTAATACCCCCTCAACACTGAGGACAGCCCAGGTCCAACCTTTGAGTCATCTTCCATGGGTGCAGAGGTGGTTTTGGCCACACTGCTCAGGACTCTGCAGGGACAGGGCACCCTGGGTGGGCAGCAGGGATGAGGATGGAGGGTAGCAGGCACATGGGGCTAATCCCTCCCCAGGGAAAGTTTAATTCTGATTTTCCCACCTTTTGAGTTTGGCTCATGCTCCAAAGCGGGAGAATTTGACTTCCTCCCAAACCCCTGAGTCTGGGGTTTCTTTGGAGGGGGGGGAATTTTGTTGAGTTGTTTCCTCAGTTCATGAGTATGGACCCGTCCAGCTCTGGAATTTGTGCTATCAACAGACAGCCAAGGCTGAGCCCTCGCAGCCACCCTGCACAGGGCCAGGCACCTGCTCCGCTCCCATTTGTTTTTTTCCAGGCACGGAGTTTAGGGATTTCACTGGAAAACAGGAACTTTGCTGGACAGCAGCTGCTCCGAGGCGGTGAATCAGCTCGTCCCGCTGACGCCCAGCGGAGCCGTGCCAGCGCCACGCTCCCATGCCCAGTGCCCACACGTCTGGGGTCCCGCCGTGGCAGCACTGCCCCCAGCCCTCTGGGCAGCCCCTGCAGTGCAGGGACTTGGCTGGTGGCTGCGACCACCCGCGTGGCAGCAGCGAGGGGTCTGTGGCTGGTGCCCCGGCCCCGCCACCTGCCCAGAGGTCAGCGGCCACGACCAGGCGCGGACGGCTAATGCCTTTTGTCCCAGCCTGACTTTTCCCCTCCCAGCAGGATTAGGATGGGATGACCGAGCAAGGAGGCCCCTAATCCCATTACAGACCCTGGCGCAGCCCCGTCGGGCAGCCCTGGGAACCGGCCTCGGCACTGGGAAGGCGATGGGTGAGGAAGCAGCCTGTGCTGCCGCCATCCCACTCAGCCCCATCTCCAGCAGTTTTCCCAAAACCACTTTGCTCTGTGCTTGCAGAGCACTGAGCACAACGCCTTGGTGTGTACGGGCAGCAGGAGGCACACGGGCACCCCCGACCTCTGTCAGTAGGGCTCACATCCACACACCCAGCAGCATTTGGAGCAGGTGGCCCCAAGCCCTTTTGGCCCATTTGGCCCATTTGGCTCACTTGGCTCATTTCTCCACGGGGGTTGCAGCTGAGCGGGCAGCAAACCTTCTCCCGCCTGGAGAGAGAGTTGTTTTTCTCCCCCGACAGTTGCGAGGAGCCGTGTTTGTCTTTCTGTCCCTTCCTGTTTACTCGCCGCCATCAGGACGCGCTTTGATGTGTTTATGCTGCTGGACATCCGTGGGAGCATCGTCCCGTGCAGCTCCCTGTTCCACGGGGCAGGACTGTGGCTCCATCCACAGGAACTTGGCAGAGCCCACGTGTCACAGGGGCACGGCCCCGGCGAGGTGCCAGAGCAGGAGGGAGCAACACACCACCACCCTCGGCAGCTCCTACGCTCCAAAGTCCAGGCGACAGCACGAGCCCAGCCCGGCCGTGCCACGAGTTGCTCCGACAGGCACAAGCTCCTGCCAGAAGTGGGGAGCTGGTGGTGGTGTGGGGGCCCCACCAGGCAGCATTGCCATGTGCTGGGGCAGGGGGTTGACCCCACCCATCCGGCGGGTCCAGGTGTGCACGGATCCCCCCCTTGCACCCCCTCCCACTTCCCCCCTGGCTGTGAGTGTCCCCGCCCCGTGCAGGAGCCGCTGCATTTGAAAGGTCACCGGGCTTTGAAGTCACCGGCTCAGGGCGGCAGAGGAGGGATCACACCTTGCTGGCACCTCCTGGCCGGCCGGTTCCCAGCCCGCCACCCGCGCCGGCCCGTGCCACGGGCAGAGGTGCTGCCGGGGGGTGGTACGGCACACGGCCCGGCCCGTGCCACCAGCCCCGTGCCTGCACCGTCCCTGTGCCACAGCCAGGACCCCCAGAACCCCCATCCTGCTGAGAGAGGCAGTGGGCAGCAGCCCTCGCCAAGCAGGAGTGACCTGTCCCCATGAAGGGAACCCCCACAGGGGGGACAAAGGATTGTGGTGTCACAGGGGTTTTTGGTTTATTTATTTTTCGGCCTAAACATAGAGAAAAAAAGTTGATTTAGGAAAGCCAGTAGGTGCAATCTTCTTGGACTTCAGCAAAGTTTTTTATACTGTCTCTCACAGTATCCTGCATAGGGCCAGGAGCTGCGCTCGATGGGTCCCTTCCAACTCAGCATATTCTATGGGTATATGAAACCCTACAATGATCTTCCTGGAAAGAAATCGCTCACCTACAGCTCTGCATGGGCAGAGTCTGGGGAATGGGCTCTGGGGCTCCTCTAAACTCTTTGGCACTGGCTGTGGCACCACCAAAGCCCCCGAGCACAGCCCATGTGGTGGGAGCCACCAGTGTCCCAGCATGAGGGATGCACTGGGCAGGAAGGGAGTTTTCCTGGGGCTCCTGGGTGCACCCAAACCTGGTTCAAGGGAGTCTCCCCTTCCTCCCTCCCTCCCTCCCTCCCTCCTTTCCTCCCTGCCAGGCACGGAGCCTTCTGGGATGGGGCACCCCACGATAACGCAGGCGGCTCCAGGAGGCAGCCGGTGCCCTCCAGCCTCTCCTCTCGCAGCGGAAACGGCATCTTTGAGCCGATTTCTCCTGGTTCCCTTCTTCGTGTGCCTGGCTTTGATTCGCGGCCGAGCCCTGTGATAATGTGGCTGCCTGGGAAGGAAGGGAGTAGAAGGAACTGGCTATTATGTTTGGCCCCTCTCCAGGAGGTGTTTTTGCTGGGAGGCACCAAGGTCAGAGCTGGGTGGGAAGCATTCCCCAACAGCAGCCCTCACACATGTGCCTGGCCGTGGCGGGGGGGACAAAGGAGCTCCTGCCCCACCCCGGCACAGGGCAGCCATCCGGGGTCCCACGGCCCAACACACCCTGCACCAGCACAGAAGGTGTGCAGTCCCCTCTGCATGTTTTCCAGGGGGAAAGGGCTGCTTTGAAGCCGCTCTGGAAAGTGAAACATCTCCAAATCTTCCCGTTTCCATGCGGAAGGAAAGAGGGGGCGGTGGGTGGGAGCGCCCGTGAACGCAGCAACAGCAAAGGCCGGGGGTGCGGAAAGTGCTTTTTTACCCTCTTTTTGTAATCGCTTAAGAATTCCAACTGGCTTCATCCCGGCGCAGGAGCTCCCAAGTCCCGAATCCCACAGCTGTGAGAACAGACCTGGCACTGAACTGCCCCTGAAACTACCTGCTGGCGTCGGTGGCATCCCAGGACCCTGCAACCCGGCCCCCCAGGCCAGCGCTGCGAGAAGGGGCACGCCCGGGTCTCCGGGAGCGACGTCTCCCAGAAAACCTGCCCGAAACCCGCGCGGGGCGAGTGTCCGCATGGCATGACGTCTTTCTTGAGCGTGTGCCCTGGGAGAGGCGAATCCCAGCAGTGGGGAGCCGGGTGAAACTGCGGGGATGCCAGCGTGACTTGGATGAGCTTGGCATCGCACGGCGGTCCAGAAATCCAGTATCAGGTTCATGCCCGGGCTTGTGCACAGAGACTCACGCTTGGGTTTTCGCTGCTGTGAGCGATGATTTTCGATTATTTAATGGAGATATCAGGAGAGGTTTAATCCTGGCCCCTCCACGCACTGCGGTGAGCAATTTGTTTAGTGAGATGATGCAAAGTGCCTCGGCAGGAAAAGGAGGAATGGAATAAAAAGCAAAGAAATGGAGGGGTTTGAAAGGAGATGCACATGAAACAGGATGTAAACGCATCCTGCGTGTCCTCAGGGCTGGGGCAAGGCTGGGCTGGGGTCTGCACTTTGAGACAGTTGGGGTCACCACCTCCCACGTGGGTGAGAGTTGGTGGGTGCAGAGCTACCCCCACCCCTGAGCTTGGTGTCTGTGACACCCTGAGGAATCACCCCAGTGAGAGACAGCACACAGGGTCTGCAGCATCCAGGTGCAGGCAAGGACAAGAACAGCATGGAGGGAACAGGGACATGCACCAAAGGACAGGGGGACTGCATCTCCAGCAGCCCATCCCGTAAGGACAAGCACATTGTCACTCACAGCCCCATAAACCACATGAGCCTCTGTTTACACAACAGAGAATGTTTCAGTTGTTTTATGGAGGTGGAAAGGAACAGCACAGGGGCTGGCAAGGCCAGGGCCGGGCTGAGCGACGCCTGCCCAGCACCTGCTGTCCCCTCACAGCCCATAAAGATATTTTATTTTAAATGTGACACAGATTTTACAGCGCAATAGAGCAGCAGCACCTTTCACCCAGGTACAAATCTGCTCCTCCGGGACGTCTCCCTGCCTGTCGCTAATCCCTGGGTGGGAGTTCCTGAGCTGACTTTACACTCCGAGAAACGATGGCCAAGAGCAACCCTGCAATTAAAACCAGTTTCAGCAGCCCGTGAGGAGGAAAACCCCGCAGGTGCCAAGCCTGGTGCAGCAGCCGTGCCAGGGCAGGGACACACATGGCACTGACTTCCACCCAGGGCAGTGAGGACTGAGTGTCCTCTGTCCCATCCCAACCCTGGACACCCTGATGGGACCAAATCCCGCTGCCAGAAGGAAAGCTGTCCTCTATGGCCAGGTGCTGCCAGAGGTGCTGCCATCACGCTGCCAGGGGGATGGCACAGTTGGCGTGATTTATCTTGTGGCCATCCAGGCACAATCCTCCAGTCAGCTATTGAAGAAAAATAAGATTAAAAAAAAAAAAATCAGGATTTAGACCATTCTTGCAAATCCAGCCTCATTTCCCTGGTGCCCGGGAGAATCACAGCTTAATCCCATTATGGAGCAGCTTTGGGATAGTTTTACCTCGTGGACTCCAGGACCGGCGCGTTTTTATCTGCTCAGACTTTCCAGGATGCTCTACCCACTTTGATTCATGCTTAATTACTAAAAATTAGGCTCTTTCAGAGCGGGGGGGGGGGGGGGGGGGGTGCATGTACCAGCGTGAGGAGGGCTAACCCCCCATGCTGCTCCAAAACCCGGGCGGCAGAGCAATGCCAAGCCAAGCACGGCGGGGAAAGCAGGAGAGATCCAGTTTGATGTCTGCCTTATCAGTCTTATTTTTATTGCACTGAAGGTATAAGAGCAAAATATTGATTGTGATGATAAAGAGATGAAAGTGTCAAGAAGGAATAGGCACACAAGTTACTCAGGCGATTGGAAGCCGCGTTGGTTGTATTTAACAGGCATTTGCCATTAAAAAAAAACGCCTGTTTTTATTTAAATAGCCTCGGGCAAATTTCTCACTAAACCAACTTTCCCACGCCAGCCCAGTGCTCTAACTCTGGTTTTTGGCAAATTTTTTCCTGAGCTGTCAAGGCAAAATATATATAAGAATGCTGGTCTCACTTAGGTTTTTTTCCAGCCCCTGGAGACATGAAAATAATTTACAGATGTGCATTACCTGTTTATATTTGTATTAAGTTTTGCTTAACGGACATAATTTTCTTAGCTTGCAGTAACAAAAAAATATTCCCAGAGTTTCACTCATTTAATTTTAACTTATTAAAACTTTTAAACATGTGTGGAGGTTTCATGTTTTTAAATCACTAATCACATGGACAGTTGCCAAGGTTTCTATTAAAGCCTTTCACAAACGCTATTTTTAAAAGGACCTAAAATCCCATTATTTTTAACCCCTGAAGACCACTCAGAATAAAAAAGTTTCTTTGGATTTATGTCTTATCCACCTCTTATTGCAAAAAGATTTATGCTGAGCGCTGACTTCTGCCTTCCTCCCTTTTTAACTTTTCTTGGTAGGAGTCTCTGGAGGAGGCGTCCGGGAGAAGGAAACTTGAGGAGTTTCCCTGCAAGGATTTTGCTCCAGATCACCCAGTACCAGGAGAAGGATGGAACCAGATTAAGGCGGGATATCTCACAGCAGCGCCTGGCTGGAGGAGTCATCCTCGTGCCGAGACACTCATGGAAAACCACAGAGGACCCTTTTACCTCCCCCATGGCAAAGCCTTCCCCCAGGCAGAGCCCCAGCACTGCAGGGTCACAGAGCCCCCGGGGTGATGGCAATAAATAGATGTATTTGACCTTCTGTGCTCAGGGGATGAGGCGACGCGGCTGCGCAGCCGCACGCCTGGGTCTGTCTGTGTTTATCCACAGCCGTGTCCCTGGACACACAGACCCTCCCAACCACGGAGGAAAACCAGGGCCAGGGCTCGCTCATGGCTTCCCACGTGCTCTTTCAGCCCCAGGCCCATGGGGGTCCAGCACTCCAAGAGCAGCCAGTGCCTGGGATGCACAGTTATCCTTCCACTTGGTTCTGCCACCACATCCCGCCGCGCTGTGTGTCCACCAGCATCAACACCTCTCCATCCCCACATGACACAGGCATGGCAGGGACCCCAACAGCCCCATGTCCCCAGGCATGCCCATGATAATCTAGTGGGGCAGGAGGGTCTCTCCCCGGTTTCAGGGATCAAGCCCAGAGCACAGCTGAGCTGAACATGTGGTGCTTTCTGCACATGAGGAACAAGCCCGGGCAAAGCTACGGCCGGTATTTCCAGGCAGGTAGAGCTGAGATGCTCCCTGGGCTCTGACGGGGAGGGAGAAAGGGAGAAGATGGAGAAAGGCAGCAAAGTCTCCATCTCCAAGGATGCCCCAAGGGTGGAAGCCTCAGGCTGTCCTCGCTGCTGCCTCATCTCCAGGTGAGGCTGAAAATGGTGCCACAGTCGTGGTGGCACAGCCAGGGTGGGGGCAGGGGCCACATCCTGCTGTCCAGCTGCTGCCACCCTACTCATGTCTGCAGGGAGGATAAAACAGGGGGACATTCACCTCCTGGAAGTGTCCAAAGCTGGGTTGGACAGGGCTTTGAGCAACCTGGTCTAGTGAAAGGTGTCCCTGCCCATGGCAGGGAACTGGATGAGCTTTAAGGTGCATTCCAGCTCAAACCATTCCATAATTCCATTATTCCCTGCCAAGGGTAGAAAATGACAGTAGAAGAAGGAACATTACAGCCCCATGTCCTTTGGCATCTCTTATTTGTTCTTGAAACACATCAAAGGCCCAGCCTTGTCCCTTCTCTACTGTGACATGAGTAGAGAGAGGAGTGAGCCAAGTGACACGTCTGGAGTGAGCCAAGCAGCATCTCCCTGGGACAACTTCAGGTTTCAAACAGGTCTCGAGCTTCCAGTGGCACCCAAATCCCAAGTGGCACCATGCTCCACACAGAACCCCCACTTCCCAGCCTGGATCAGGGCACTGTTTTAGAGCCCAAGTGAGGAGGAGCAGGGAAGGAGGGAGCTGCGGGAGCGAGGTACCGCTGCAGGGCTCGTGCCTTTGATCTGCTGAGCAGACTCTGCCCTTCGGTTTGTTTAATTGTTTCACACTTGCTCTGGAAATAGTTTACAGCAGGAAGCAGTGGGATAACAGCGGGGCTGGCATGGGATGGGATGAGCCTGGGGGGCTGGCGGAGAGGTGCCCTGTGATGAGAGACACAGATGACCACCATGTCACCTCCTTCCCGTTAACCCCTTGCTGACCCTCCCTCCTCTTCCTCTTTCCCAAGCTTTCAGCCAAAGGCTGTCAGCCATCCCTCCACATCCCCCTGTTTGGGAGCTGTAAAAGAGCCATGGCCTCCTGCAGCTCAGAGGGGCTCGGTGGGAGACCCAGGAGTCCAGTGGGATGTCGATACCCCTGTGCCTGGTTCAGCTGGTACTCCAGCATTAATTCTCCATGCTCCAAGTTTTTGCTCTCCACTGTTGCAGGCACCACAGCCTCGCTGAGCAGGGTTGGCTCCCACAACCCTGTGAGGAAGCATCAGTCACACAGGCTGTTTCTGTTGGCAATGCTCTCTGGGCAGAGCCCTGAGCACCCTCCTGCAGCCACAGCTTGCGGGTAACACCCACAAACAGGTTAAGGGCTTCAACCTGTCCTGGGCTCAGGGCCTGGCTGGATTTCAGGTGGGACGTTCCCATGCCCTGGGACAAGTTGCTTGGTTTGCCATCTTGACTGCAGCACAGAGACAGTTGAGGCAAGAGCAGGGCTCTGGGGGCACAGGGATGAGGGCACAGAGACGCCCCCTTGGCACTGCTGCACACACAGGATGCCTGCACACATCTGGGGGTTGTGGGGCTGCCTCTGGGTTTGGCTTCCCTGCTTCTCCCAGTGTGTTTGTTTATTTGTGGATGCGGCACATGGGGCTGGCCAGGCTCTGCCTGCGAGTTCACGAGTTCACAGCACAAAACAAACAACATCCGACCCAGCTCCGTGCGCGCTGCCTGCACGGATCGGGAAGGTGGGTGGGAAATGGCTCTGTGTACCTGTGTGCACCTGCGTCCTGCTGTGGGTCAGAAGGTGAATCCCACCCCCTGCTTCCCAGTGCAGGACCCTGTGACCCCCAGGGGATGCTCAGCCCAAGCCCTGGTCCCCTGGTACAAACAAACACCCCCATTCCCGTGTGTCCCATGCTTTGGGAGCCCAGAGCCCCTGCTCGGACACGCTGTGGAGACCTGGGTGCTCCTGTGGTCACTGAGTGGGCACTCTGGCCCCAGGGGCTGTGCAGGGGCTGGGGGGGCTGTACTGGGGGGCTGTACTGGGGGGGCTGTGCTGGGCTTCACCGGGACCATGGGGGAACCGCATTGGAATTATGGGGACGGCTGCATCGAGGGTGGGATGAGAGCTGAACTGGGGATGTCCAGGGGCTGCACTGGAACTGTGTGGAGGCTGCTTGGGGGGATCTGCATAGAGGTGTCCGAGGCTGCGCTGGGGCTCTGCTCATTGGAATGCTGTGCTGGGGCTGCGCCGCGGGCTTGAAGGGATTACACGGGGGGGTTGCACCGTGGGTGTCCAGAGTTGCCCGGGGGAGCCTGCACCGGGGGTATCCCTTGGCGGCATCGGGGGCGTCTGGTGGCCGCATACAGGGGGCTGCACCGGAGGTGCCCGGTGCCTGCATGGAAGGAAGGGGCTACCCCCAGGCTGCCCACGGGGGGCTGCGCGGACCCCCCAGCCCCGCTCCCGTCCCACTCAGCGACCCTCGGTGGCGGGAAGGGGGGGTCCCAGTGGCGGCCCCCGGGGCTGGGCAGGGAGGAGCGTCTCGCCCGTGCCGTCCCATCCCCTCCCGTCCCGCCGCGCCCGGCCCGCCCCGCACCGTCCCGTCCCGCCCCCCGCCGCCCGGCCCGGCCCGCCGGGGCTGAGCAGCCGCGGGAGGCGCCGCGTTCGGAGTCTCTGCGCTCGGGCGCGCTGTGTTTGGGGCTCCCGGCGGGGCGGCGCGGACCCGCACCCGCACCGGCTCGGCTCGGCTCGGCTCGGCCGAGGCCCCGCGGATCTATGCGGCTGTGAGCGGCGGGAGCAGAGCGGGATGGAGCGGCTCCTGGCGCCCGGCCTCCTGGTGCTCCTGCTGCCCGCCCTGACGCGAGGTGAGGGCCGCCGCCGAGGCGGGCCCCGCACCGGCCGCCCCGCAGGAAGTTTGCCGGGAGCGGGGCCGGGCGCGGCGGGAGCCCCGGGCACGGCGGGGCACGGCGGGCACCGGAGCACGGCGCCGCCGGGGGGTCCGGGCCGGGAGGATCCCGTGGGAACCGGGACTTGGCTGCTACCGCGGGTTCGGAGCGCCGCGCTCTCGGTGGGGGGGGTCCGGGACGCGGGTCCTCGTGGGAACCGGGGCTCGGTGCCGCGGGATGCGCGGGGACCGCGCTCGGCTCTTGCGGGAGCACCGGAGCTCGGCGGGAGAAGCGGGGCCGGCACCGTGGAGGGACGGAGGGGCTGAGCCCCGCGGGGGTGGCCGGAGCTCGGCGGCGCCGGGGGAGCCGCGGCCGGAACCGTGGAGGGGGGAGCGGGGCTGAGCCTCGCGGCGGCGGCCGGGGCTCGGTGCCCCGAAGGAGGCGCCCGGGGCCACCGCGAACCGGAGCTCGGTGCCGGGGGCTGCCGCGGGGAGCGGCGCTCGCTGCCGTCGGGGGAGCGGAGCTCGGTACCGGGGGGCGCCGGAGAACCGGAGCTCGGCCCGGCGGAGGGGCGCGCGGAGTTTAGGGCGCTCCCGCTGTTGTTCTGCGAGAGCTTTTGACCGTTTTGCAAATTTTTCTCGGTTTCCTGTTTCTTGAAAGTCAGTCGAGGCCCCCCGGGGCCCCCCCCCCCCGGAGCTCCCCCCTCCCGGGGCGGGACCGGGAGCTTCGCCGCAAAGCGCTGCGAGACCGTCGGGGGTGGCGGGTTTGGGGCCGGGAAGAAGAGCCCCAAAAGCGGACGGCGCTGCGGGACAGAGGGGCCGGAGCCCTGCGGTGCTCCCCACGTCCCGGGGCCGAGCTAGCAGCCTGCTCCGGAGAGCCCTGGGAGGGTTTTGGGGAGTGGAGGCAGCGGGGCTGCCCTCGTCCCACAGCGTGGCTGGCAGCCCTCGGAGGCAAAGTTTGCAGGAAGTTGTGCCTGACCGGAGTGGTCCCCAACACCCCACGGGGACACGTGGGGCTGGGACCAGAGCCCCAGCGGGGTGTTCCCGGGGTGCCTGGGCTCGGTGCCCATCCAGGGCACGATTTTGGTTGTGGTGGTGACAGTGCAAAGCTGAAAGGGCTCAATGTGAAACTGCCCCGGCTGCACACGCGTGTCACAGAACCAGTTACCGTGAAGAGCGAGCGGGGCAGAGAAGGGGAAGAGCGAGCCGGGGTGGAAATCGGAAGCGATTCTGGTACTTTCAGCGAGTTGCTGTGGTAACTCTGCAGAATTTGACTCTGAGGGCCAGACAATGAAACCTGTACTCACAGCAAGTTATGACGGGCGACTCATTTCGTTACCGAGTTCGTGGTAACTCATGGGCCCTGGGGCAGATGGTTTTTCCCAAATGGCATTTGTCACTCAAGGGCCTAATCTGGGGTTTCTCTCTGTCAGTCCTCCTGCTGGAGGAGCAGGCACAGCCTACCCTCGAGCCCACCCTGAGTTTATTTTTAGGCGAGCCTCTCAGAGTTGAGGCCACGCGGTCCCCGCCTGCCCCCATCGCCCTGCGGGTGGGGGCTGCTGGGTGCTGTACCCCCTCCTCGCCAGGCTGCACAGGTGCAGGGGGCTCTGGGGGTCTCAGCAAGCCTGTCCCCAGTCTGGGTGACTGCTGCCACCCGGGACCCGTGCTGTGGCTAATGCTGTCCCTCTGTTTGCAGGTTTACGGTGCTCGCAGCTCGCTGAATCCTGCCTCAACGGGGGCAAGTGTGAAACTTTTCCCAACGGGACGGAGGTGTGCCAGTAAGTATGGAGGAGCCAGAGGATTTTCATCTCCCCCGACCAAAGTATTGACATGCATGTTGACTTTGCTTTGAAGGCTCTGGATTTAATAGGGCAAGATGCGTTTTCTTTCCTTGAGTGGCAAGAATAACCTGCTTGTGTAGGAGTCACCGCGAGTTTGGCAGGATCGGGCTTTGTTCCTAGCTGGGTGGAAAAACATGGGCAAAGGGCCATGTTTTGCTGGTGTTAACCTATGCAGACTGCCCTGCTGATGGAGCAGGAGGTAGGGCCAGCCCGCGGCGCTTGTTGGACCGTCGGGCGTGGAGGGAGGCTGTCTGTCTGTCTGTCTTCCAACTACTCCCTCCTGGCCCTGAAGCATTGCCTTTCAGCCCCTTGCAGTTTGTGGGGTAACCAGTACGTCTCCAATAAACACTCAAGAGAGGTTTCATGGCGTGGCTCTGGCTGCTGGAGCTGCCCCAATGATGTCCACGTCCATCCCCAGGGGAGCAGGGCCACCTCCTCCTGCAGCCCTGCCAGTGCTGGTGCCAAGCTCTGGTCTAGCCTGGTGTTCCTGGCGGGACCTGGCACCCAGGCCGGGGCTTTCTCCAAGCTGATTGTGGGGAAACGGATGTGTAAAGCGTTGGGACTCTTTGAAGGACCAACCGACCCACCGCAGCGATGGCCGATTCACTCCAGGCTCCCAGGGAACAATAACCAAGAGAAATGAATAAGACTCCAGCTCCCTTTTTAAAACTATTCCATAAAAGAAATGTGAATGGGCAAGGCTCTGTTTTCCGGCCAGATTTCCCCTCTGCCTGTTGAACGTGGCCTGAGCTGAGAGCAGGCGGGGAGACGTTCCCACCCACCCCAAATTTCCAAATAGGAAGTCCTCGGCGGAGGAACCTGAAGGCATTTCCAATCCCAACCTGTTGAATGGCAGTTTCCCTTGACAATGTGCGTTGCTTTTTTTTGCAAATCCGCCTGGGTGCCGTTACTCTGCCCAGTAGCCGGGCACCTCCCGCCCCCTTCTCCAAGCTGAGCCCCCCAACCCTTTGGTGCAAATAAATCAGCAAATCAATCAGGCACATGAGCAATTTAATGGACAAAGGCTGGGTCCCTTTGTGAGCCACTAATGAATGCACGCCACTTTTTTTTGCACAGAAGCCCTTACCAACGCTTGACGCTCTAAATCTTGTTTTCTTTCATTCAAAGAGCGACAGCTGGGATTCGGTCGAAATTCGGCAGCTATTGTTAAGGGAGGCAGATTAATGCTGTGTGACTAATCATGTATGGCTTCCCAGAATGCCCAACCCTCCACCCCCTCCCCAACCTTACACCCCTCCTTTTCCTTGTGGTCATTCTTTCCTTTTTTTCTTAAGTCTCTGCAACTCCTGATTTACATTTCATGTGCAGATGGTGATGGAATCTAATTAGATCTGATGTGTGCGAGCTCTATTTGGAGAAGCCGCCGAAGTGGGCTTGGGGTGGGTTTTTTTTTAAGAGAAAAAGTTAACTTTATACAACTTCTTGCTTGCTGGCTGTGAATAACTGCCTCTCTCTTGGCTGCAGATGCCGTGATGGCTTCGTGAGTGCGTGTGAGTTATTTTTGCAGGAGCCCAAGGTGTGTGTGCTCGGTGTGTTAAAGCTCTTGTCCTGTGCAGGGCGATGGGGGTAGATATTAGAGGAGGTGCAACTTCCCAAGTTATCTGATAGCAACTTGCAAAACCCTGGTTTTTCACTTGTTTGAATATCTCTTTACGAGGAGTTTTGCTTCCAAGCTCCTTAAACAAAGCAGAGCCAAGAGCACAGATACCAGACGCAGAAAAGCTTGGCACTGCCCTTTGGCGCCTGCGTGAAATGCACCATTTTGGCTGCTGGCCACATCTCTGCTCGGCCTGGCACTTAACAAAGTTTGGCCATAAAGCCCCATTGTGCTGCCCCCACAAATCCAATTAGAAAGTGGAGTGAAATAAATAGCGTATGAGGGAGACGCTACTCCAGTGGACGAGTGTCCTGGTGCTTGTGGCGGGACAGAGCTCGTTGGGTTACGTGGAGACGACTCCGATAACTCCAAACCCGGGTTATCAGCCCTGTTACGGAAAGGGGATCGCCGGTGCGAGACAAGGAGCTTTCTCTGCCTTTATTATTTTGCAGGGGTGGTTTGTAAAGCTCCAGGTGCCTTATCTGGCTTGTCCCTTTGCCAGGCAGTGCGGGGCACGCAGGGCTTTGACTGAATGGAGGGGGCTGAGCGTTGGATCGGCTGGAGGGCTCGCGACAGAAGCGCCCTAATTAAGCTGCTTTGGAGCTGTTTTCCATCTTGGCAGGGTTGTCCGGGTCTTCCAGTGCTGGAAGAGTAACAGCAGCAGAGTTTCCTGTGTCTTGCACAAACCCCAGCTGAAGGCACGAGGTGTTTCTCTCCCAGAGCTGGAGCTTTAAAAGGTCCGGTCTGGAGCTGGTGGCTGCTGCGGGGTTTGACATGAGGTTTCGTGGCACTGGGGAGCTGTGGCATTCCAGAAAAGGCACTAGCCTTTGGCTAAGGCATTTTCCCAGACGAAATGAGAAGGTTTTTCCAAGAGGCAGTTTTGACTTCTAGTGATAGCTCCTAATTAGACTGTTGGATAACTCTAGTTTTGACTGGCATCCCTGCAAATGAGTCGGGCCGATTTTAGCTCGCTGTGCCATGTGACATTTATTCCCAGGACCTCCCTTGCTCCGCTAGTTAAAAGCAGATGGAATGAAAGAGGGCTGAGTTTCCAGCCTCTCACCATTAAAGTCAGAGGAGCTGTGCCTGGGTTGTCATCCTCTTGCCCAGAGAAGCAAACGAGACGGCAAAGGGAAGGAATAAGTTAAATTAATCACTAGGTTTGTGCTGAAAAGGGGGAAAAGTCGGTTTGCTAAAGTACTTCCTCTGTTTATGAATCAGTGTGGTGTTGTAGTTCAGCCAGGGCAATGGCTCCTGAGCTGGTGCCCGTTGCCACCACCAGCTTCCACGGGCAGCGGGCCAGAAACACGGGAAGAAATATTCAGAGGGGGACCATAGCGGGAAGAGATGATTATTTTAGCTCAAAACTCTTTCAGGAGACAACCAGGAAGGCAGAGGAGTGATGTGAGCCCCGCAAGTCTCTGTACCCTTCAAGTTATTCAACTGCTCAGTCATTGTTATCTCATTGTAAAGGGCGGAAGTTTCCTTCTGGTTTGGTTTTTCTCATGTGCTTTAACCCAACGTTATTTCCATGAAATAATAACAAAGAAAAAATGCAGTCTCGGTGCTGGAGAGGAAGAGGGTGGAGTGTTGAACAATCAACCAGAGGAAGCCCTTAAAGAACTAGAGGAGCAGTGATTCAGCCATGTTGAGAACTCTTGGTGGCTCTTTCAAGTCTGATCTCATTCTCGGAAAGAACAAGGTGGAAATGGGTAAGAGGGGAGATTAAAAATACAAAAGTGTCACCTGTTGTGAATTCCAGTGGAAGAGAAACTTAGCTGAGAAGCCCAGCTGGTGAGGTCATTGGGACAGCAGCAGGGGTTTTAGCTCCTTTCTAAAAGGATCTGTTTACACCTCTCCTCTCTGCAAGGTGTCTCGATGGTTATCAGTTGTCTCAGGTGGTTCTACTCTCTCCTGTTCACTTGCCTTGGGATTTTATTGCTTGAGCTGAGGTTTTTCGCTTGATTTTTCTCATGGCTTGGATGGTTGGGATGGGCAGAGGGTTGTACTGCGTGGCCAGTGTGGGTGATGTTCGAGAGATGTCTCAGTGGCTCCCTCAGCAGCACAGAGATGAGCAGGAGAGATGGGGTGCTGCCTGCTGGGATAAATTTGCTCAGGGATGCAGGGGGGATGCAGCACTCACAGTGGCCATCATCACCAGAGATCAGAGGGGCTGCTTCCTGCTGTTTACTCACAGCTGTTAGATGTGTGACCCCAGAGCAGCTTGGCTTGGAAGGGACATTTAAAGGTCACCTGGTCCAGCCCCCCTGCAATGAGCAGGGTCATCTTCAATCTTCATGATGTGATGCAGTGCACGGGGCTCTGCTCCATGGGCAGCTTCTGGGGGTCTCACTTTGTTGTGTGGGGTATGTTTTAATCCACCAAAATCTGTTCTACCTGAACCCCCCGACTCGCTGTCTTCCTCCCTGCTGGCAGCCACAGCACCTCCATTTGTTCCAGCTGATTCTGCATCCCTGGCCTCACCTCCAAGGCTGTTATGGTTTAATGTATGTAGCATGAGGGTGACACGTATAAGTCACTGCAAGACCAGGCTATGCACCAATTAAGGGCTCGGACAACATAATCAGGAAGCAGTTAGCAAGTTTTAAAATAACATTGTTTGGAAATTAACCTGCTTTTTCCAGGCCTGGAGGTGTGGTGAGCCTCGTTTTTGCTCGTGTTGGTAAGGTGTCCCAAGTGGTAACGGCGTGTGTACATGAGTGGAATGTGAAATTTATAGAGCATCAGCGTGTTTAACGAGGGAGTAGCCTCGGGGTGCAGTCAGGGAGAGCTGGTACACTCTGGATCTGGATGGAGACTTCTCTGTGGTTAACATGCTGCCAAACTCCAGGTGAAGGTTTTAGACCACGTATTGGGGCTGTGGAGTGGAAGAGCCTCTGGGATACAGCTTAACTCCCCCTTGGAAATCAGACCTGCAGTGGGATCTCAGTTGAATCCTGCCTCCATCCCAGCAGCCGAAAAGGTGTTCAGGGTCCACCTGCTGCACTCAAGCTGTGTCCAGTCATCCCTGAGGACTGCCCAGCTCCTGCTGCCACCTGGGATGAGGCAGCACCATGGGGACTTGGGCTGCTCACTCACTGCTCCCCAGGCTGGTCCTGGGCTGTTCCCGCAGCTCTTTGCTTTGGGGTCCAGGGTTAGAAAGTCCATCAGGCCAGAGAGGTGATGGTTTGGGGTGATTCCAGATGCTTCTTGAATGGTGTTTTCATCTCATTACAAGCCCTTGGCACATGGTGCTGAGCCCCAGTGCCTGAAGGATGGTGCTGCAGCCACCCAGCTCAGCAGCTGTGCCCAAATCCTACCAATCCCTGATGCTGTCTTGCTGCATGGTATCCTTAAAAGTTCAGATTTGCTGTGGGGAGAAGGCATCCCAGCTTTCCCAGACCATCTGTCCTGGAAGGGCACCATCCTGCAGTGCTGGGCTCCTTGGGGTTGGCCTGGAGAGGTGCTGGCAGCAGCAGGTTGGTGTTATTCCCATCTCAAAGCCATTGGTGTTGTGTTGGGTGCTCACCAGCCCCGGGCTGTGCTCGCACTTTGGTGTGGGGTAAAACTGCAGCTACTGGCATCAGCCAAAGATCTGGAATAAGCATAGAAATGCTGCTCTGGTGTTGAGGGGGAATGTTGCATCCTTGATTGCTGAGTATCTGGATGTGGAGGCACCCAGGAGCAGAGAGGTGTGAGGGTCAGGCTGTGCCTTGGCACCCCTGGCATTCTCAGTGTCCGATCAGGGTCGCAGAGTTGGGAGCTGAAGGGCTTTGGAAGCCCCAGTTGGATCTCCATATCACAACTCTCTTTGCACATCTGTTGTGTGCGGTGTTGGGAAGTCTTGGCAGCACCCTGCTGGGTCTCAGTGACACCAAACCCCATGGCAGCTCCCATCTGCCTGCCTGCAGAGCCCCAGGACAGTTAGAGATGCCCAGCTGGTAACACCCCAGTGTTTAACACCTGGCTCCTGCTGGTGGAGCAGCTCAGTGCTGCTTCCAGGTGACCATCTGGCCAGGGGTGAAGGTGCCTGTTCACACCTGCACACCCATGTGTGGACTCTGCCTTCCTCAGAGTGTGGCAGCACCCAGACCTGTTGCAGCATCTCTGTCTACAGCTCTAGTGCTTGTCCTGTGGGTCAGATCCTCTCCTCTCACCCCCTCATGCTGGCAGGCACCCCATGGGCAGGGGTCTGCCTTATGGGATGGGGTTGGGGTTCCCACATACCTCCAGCAAGGTGTGCTTAGTGCCTCAGTTTCCCTCCATTTGCAGTTGGTTGCCTGAACATCAAAACCTGTCTCAGTGCAAGAAGGAGCAGCACAACCTGCCAGCTGCATCCTGGTTCAGGGAGGTGAATTAGGTGAGAATTGTGGAATGGTTTGGGTTGGAAGGGACCTTAAAGACCATCTTGTTCCAACTCCCTGCCGTGGGCAGGGACATTTTTCACTAGGCCAGGCTACTCTAAGCCCCATCCAACCTGGCCTTGGACACTTCCAGCGATGGGGCAGCCACAGCTTCTCTGGGCAACCTGCTGCTGATGGTGGTTCCCACTGGTAAATGCAGTGCTTGGTGTGAGAGAGACAGGAGTAAGGCCTGTGTGAGGCATTGGGGATGGGGGAGAGATGTTTGGCTGGGCCATATGGGGAGCTCTGCCCCCCAAAACAGAATATTTGCAGCTGGAAGGGACCTACAATGGTCATCAACTGATGGGGCAGCAGCCGTGCCCACTACTTTTCATGCAGTGGGGTTTGTGCCGTGTCCAGCGTTGGTGTCTGTTGGGAATCATAGAATCACAGAACATCCCGAGTTGGAAAGGACCCCCAAGGATCATTGAGTCCAGCTCCTGGCCCTGCTCAGAACAGCCCCAACCTTCCCCCATGTGCCCTGGGACAGGGTGGTGGTGAGAAGCTCTCGGTGCGCGCTCGGGGTGTGCCTCCCTCGCACAGCAGTAATTAATGTCTGCTTTAAGCTTTCACCCGTCACGTCCTCCCCTTCCCCCCATGGCAGCCTGGAGTTAATATTGGAAAAGCCAGTTAAACAGTTAATGTTTAGGCCCTGGTTATTAGGCTCTTGCACATTTCCAGCAAAGGGAGCCGAGCTGCATTTTAATGGGAAACTTTCATGCTCGGTCAAGTTGCAAAAATTTATTTGCGCAGGAGTCATTTTCTTTTAACAAGTTTTCACCCTAATTCCCTTCCCCAAAATCTGAATTTAATGGTATTTATATGGGAAATGGATTTATTAAGTTTTAATGATGCTATAACGTTGCCCTTATTTAATAGAAGGGGCACCCTGCAGGCAAGTGGCCCGGTGGTGGTGGGGTGGGAGGGCTGGGTGCTGGAGGGGCACCCATGGGCTGGGCAGCCTGTTGCTTTGAGCTTGATCTAAAGTCAGTGTAGCTGAGATTGGCAGTGCCAGGTTTGCTTGGACCTCCTGAGCTGTGCAGGATCAGTCCCTGGCTGTTGGAAGGGCTGAGCCTTGCGTCCAGCTGCCAATTCCTCCTCATCCTCCACTGTGGCTCCTGGTGTGATGTGGCACTACCTGTGTCCACCACAGCTGTCCCCAGGAGAAGCACGGAAAGGAGCCTTTGGCATTGGGGCTCTTGGCTTTGTCAGCTGCTCTGTCCCATGTCCCCTTGCTGAGAGAGCTGGTGTCAGCAGGGTGATGGGAACCCCAAGGACCACATTCTCCCCGAGTGTTGAGTATTTGTGAGTGTCCAATGGTTTATTTTAAGATGGAAATTTTCTGCTGTTGATGACCAGCCACGGAGGAGATCATGGACCAGTGTTCCCACCCCACCAGTGCATCCTTGCACGGGGGATCGGAAGGACACCCTCCCAAAGGCACTCATGGGTGGTTAACCCATTGGATGGCTCCTCTTGAGCAGGTGGAGGAATGTGGCTGCCCACAGTGGGATGTGCCACGCCATCAGCTCCCAGTTCCCGCCCTCACACCCACTGCCCGACTTTGGGGCGGGCTGGGAGAGTGACCCCGCGGGGGAGCAGCCCGGGAGGAGGGGGGGAGCCTCTCCCTGGCCCCCAGCCCCTATTAAAATGTTAGACACAGACCTCCAAGTCAAAAGGCAGGGCGACAGACGGCCCTTTCACAGGGCCTGCTGCTCCCCACAAAAGGGGGGTTTCCAGGGGAGGGGGGCAGGAATGCAGGCTGCGGCCGGAGGGCAGAGCCGCCACCATTGTCCCTGCTCCCTCGGCGAGGGCGTCATGTTGACACAGGGATTTCTGCCGGCAAAAGGTGTCGGAGGCAGAGTCTTCCCTCCCTCCCTCCCTTGCCGTTTCCTTGGTTAAACTCAGCGGCCAACAGAAATCCCGGGATACAGATCCCGGGAGCTGATACCCGTCTGCTCGGTGGTGCTTTACATCCCTCAGCACATGGTTTCCAAGTGGGCAAGGGTTTTGTTGCTCTTAACAATTTTTGGGAGCTTTGCTTGCAAGGGGAAACCAGCAGCTTTGTGGCCATGAGCTTGGGGGGGAGCTGGATCCGTCACTGTCTGGCCATTGCCACCTTTGCCCACTCCCCATCTCACTGAAACATCCCCGGCAGGAATTCCTCTGGCTTTCGGTTGGGTTTGTGCCGCAGGGGCATCCGTGTGCTCTGCTAAACCCCCCTCTCCTCTTTGTTTATAAATATTGGAGCTAAATTTAGCTTGTTTAAACTTTTGGTGGCTGTTCAGATCCTAATTGTAGGTTTTATGTTCAGGATTAGAAGAGTGGGATGGTGGGGTCACGCGTGGGAGTTTTCCATATTTGGCTCTCAGGCTGCGCGGTGTTTAACCAAGACTTGGTTTGAGGGGGAAAGGGGAAAAAAAAGAGAGTTCATCATTTCCTTAGAGAGGTGTGACACCAGTGCCAGAGCTCTGGGAGCACAGCACTGTAAATTCACTCTGCACAGGCAGCAAGTGTGGACAGCACTGGGTCCAAAGCGGGGAAAAATGGGCATTTACCCCAAAAGGGATAGGGAAGGGAGAGTGGCCCTGGGCACCAGCAGTGCTGGGCTGGCGGGCAGCCTGGGGAGGTGGAAGTTCCTCACCTCCCCCAAGTTCTGACTTTTCCTTCTGCTGGCTCAAAGAAGGAAGCGTTTTTAAAGGGGAAAAGTTTACAAATGAGAAACCAGAGCAAGGAGCAGTTGCAGGGAGTGCTCTGAGATGCCAGAGGTGCCGGCAGCACCGCAGAGGAGGAAAAGAGTTGGGTGCCATACTGGTGTTTGATGGGCACACTGGGCACCGTTGGCACTTGTTGGAGGACCTGCCCCAGGAAAGCCACCCCTGTCCCGTGGATGGGTGGTGGGATCATGTGCTGGCCTCAGCCCGGGCTGTGTTCCCTGGGGATCCTCTGCTGGAAGCACATCCTTCATGGTGGCCCCATAAATGGGCTCCTCCAAGAGAAGGAGCAGGGGCCGGGATGAGCGGAGTGAGCCGAGCTCCCACAAACAATGGGGCCGTGCAGCTTTACACCGGGAGAGGATATAAAAAACATCAACTGGGGAAAACAAATATTTCATAGCAGCCATTGTTGAGGGTGGGAATGAGGCGAGTTTTGTCTTGGGCTCTTCCTTCGACATCTTTCATGTTTATTGTGAATGAAGCTCCATTGAAAGGCAGCTCCTTCCCAGGTAGCCAGTTACCACCCGGTGAATAGCCTGGCCACTCTGCTTAGTAATGGGATTATATTGTTTTTCATTACAATGGGAACTTTGATTCCCAAACTATCCTGACTAATGTCTGTTTAAGGAACAAAGCCATTTTTTTCCCTCTCCCTTCAAGCTCGTAGGAGGAACTGGGCTGTAGCACGTTTTTCCCCGCTCCTGTCCATGAGCATATCCAGGTTTGGGAATTCCTTTAGTTTCTCTCCAGATGAAAGTCTGGATCTTAAAATCTCAATTAGATGGCTTGGGCTAGGTCAAAAATGAAATGGAACAAGAAAAAAAAAAACACATCAAAGACTTGGGATTGCAGTTTGCTTTTTTAATTAAACAAGAGTGGAGATCTGCTCCTGCTTTATTAACCTGATGTCACTTGGAGTAACCTGCTGCTTTGCCAACCACCTCCCTGTGTGAAACTCTGCTTTTTTCCCAGGCTGGTGTCCCAGAGTGTTTAATAAAGCAGGGCCTGGATGGGACTTCTTAAAAAACCACCAGTTTGGTCTCGTGCTGGGTTTTGGTGCTGGGAGCTGCGTCGCGGCCGCTGGAGGTTTCTGTGGGGCCGTGCCGGCGCCGGGGCAGCTTTGGGGTGCATCACCCAGTCGGGGTGCCCCACATGGGTGAGGGGAGCTGGGCAGCTCTGCCTTCATGCCTTGGCTCTCCTGGGAGCTGTGGCAAAGCCTTTGGTTTCTTAACGGCCGCGTGTGCCAGAAACCACAGAGCGAAGCTGCAGGTGAGGCGCGGTGAGCCCGGCCGTGCCTGCTGCTGGAGGGGGCTCGAGCAGCCCCCAGCCCCTGCCTGCCAGGGCAGAGGGAGCATCCACAGCCCCACATGCCCAAGGGAGGTCAGGGCAGAGTCCAAAATGTTCCTTGTCTCCCTGCTCCCATTTCCTTCTGCTGGCTCCAGGTGTATCATGCCACCCGAGCAGAGCGGCGGTGCCAGGCCAGGAGTTGTGTGAGAGGTGGGAGCAGAGAGCAGGGTGCTGAGCTCTGCTTCTCCAGCAGGACCGTTTTCCAGACCATTCCCTGGTTCCATAGTATGCTCCTGTGCTGAGCAGGGTGTTTCCAAGGCAGGCTGATGCTGCTGGGAAGCCCTCCTGTAGACAGTAGTACACACCTGTTGCTCTGTGCAGCATGGGAGGGGTTCTTGGGGAGGCAATGGAATAAGAATGAATGGAATAAGATGGAGTAAGAAGCCTGTCTGTTCTCTCAGGGACATGGAGACATATCCCCAAGCACTGGCCCTTTCTCTGCTCGGATTGGAGCCAGGGCAGATCAGGGATCCCTGGGCTGGCAGTGAGCAAACGTGTCTTACGGGGAAGGGTGTAACTTCAGGAGAAAGCTGGGCTGTTGCTTCCAGGCTGTGCCCGGCAGGAAGCCACTGGCACAACTGGAAAGGTGACTCCTGTGTGTGGCTGGCTGATGGAAAAGCAGGCTTCCCTATCACCCAGGGTCTGCAGCTGCTGGGGTGCAGGGGAAGGTGTGGAGCAGGCAGTTGTGGTTCCCTGTCAGCCCGAGGATGACGGTTACCCCGAGAGGTTTGGGGACAGCGGGGTAGGGTTGTCCCACTGCAGCTGGGAGCAGCCTGCTGGGGCTGTGGGCTGTCGTGCAGCTAAGGGAGGCTCTCCTGCGGGTTGTTTCTCCTTCCCTCAGCTGTTGCCAGCAAACATGAGAAATCTGAGTGTCCCGATCACGTTTGGCCACTTGATTCACTCCGCTGGGTCCAGACCACGCTGGCACAGGCATCTGCTGGTCATGCCATGCATTTGTTGGTGCAGAGGGTTCTGGAGGTTCCCCTTGGTGGGGACCCTCTGCACCATGTAAGGTCGTGGTCATGGTTCCTGAACCTTCTCTGCGTTGGAGTGGCTCTCACAGGGACTAGTGGCTCACCTGAGGTTCTGTTCTGAGCCACAGGTACCATGGAGCACAGATCATGGAGCAGAGATTCCCCCAACCCAGCCTGTCAGGGTGGGGCTGCCCCCCATGGTGGGAGACCCCACACCCACCACCTGGGTGTGCTGCTGCCCCATTAGTCTCGAGTACCCCTAAAATGGGGCTTGAGGAAAGACCCGAGCCTCCCCTGCTCAGCTTTCCCACGCTGCTCATACTTTGGGGAAAACAACCACGGCCGTTTATGCTTCCAGCAGATGAGGGTGAGGAAGAGGTTATGTGATAGCAGAGCAGATAAGAGGCAGCCTGGATGCGGGGCCAGGGGGCCAGAATGGGGCTCCCCACTAGCGCCTCCCACAATGTGGGGCTGGCCCCTGATGGGATTGGGATAGGAGACAGCTCTTGCATGTCCAGTGGCCGTGCTCCAGCTTACACCTGGTTTCCATTTTGCTTGATGGCTTATTTTGTGCGTTGTAAGCCTGAGGTGGGTTTTACCTCCAGCCCTGCCACAGTCTCAGGGTCCCTTGGGAGGACGCGCTGGGACCGGACAGGAGAGCAGTGGGTGGTGTGAGCTGCGGGGTGGTGCAGGCTGAGCCCCCACATCCAGGGCATCCCCCGTGCACCCAGCACCTCCGAAACACCCCCCGGCCCCCAGGCTGTGCTTGTGCAGGGCTGACACATCCCAAATTTGAACAAAGCCCCCGTGCCGCCATGCGGGAGCCGTGCTGGGGCGGGGTGGGCTGCGGGAGCGCATGGGTGTCATCTGTGCCGGCCGTGGCAGATGGCAGCTTAGCACAGAAAGGAAAACATTAGTCTTGGGTCAGAGGTCACAGAAACATCTGCCTCGGGATGCTTTCAGTGCCCGCATTGCTGCGGAGGGACAAAACCTGTTGCTGGTGGGTTGGAGGAAAAGCCTTGTGCGCCGCGAGAGGGGACGGAGCGAACAAAGGGCTGGTGGAGCGCGGAGCCACACACAGGGAGCGCCCAGCACGACAGCCGTGGGGTGGGGGGGACTGGGATGGGCACCCCAGCTCTGCCAGCACTGCAGTGGGATGAGGGGGTGCTGGGAGTCACCACAGCCGGGCAAGCAGGCAGGTAGAGCAGAGCTGGGACAGTGGCTTGGCAGCAGAGCTCATAGGTTCTGATACACTCCTGCAACTCATTCATGCTTTTGATTATCCGATCTGCCCAGCTCTCCTGGAGCCTTGCTGGAATAGCTGCAGCGTTGGACCACTGGTTGTAACTCCTTAAGGATGTGCAGCAGACACAACAAATGCACGTGCTCGTGCTGAGCAGAGCCAGATTTGGCCTGGGCTCGGTGCTGGGAGCAGGGTGGGAATTTGGGGCCGCTGTTCCCGTTCCCAGGCTGTCCCCCGGGACTTGCTGTCTGACCTTGGACGAGGCCTTCTCCATCACCCTTCACACTGGCCATGAATCATGCTGGAGATTTATGGGTCGGCAGCGCGGTGCATTATTAATGTGCCTCCCCCTCACGCGGGTGCTCACTCTGGGCCAGCATGGAGGGGGAAGACACATCCCAGCCCAGAGCTGTGGGAATCCAGCCCCCAGCCTCTGCCTGACCTGCCCTGAAACAAAAAGCCACCAGGATGGACGGCGGCCCCAGACTTTCGGGGGTTGTAAATCAGTGTGTTCACCCCTGCAAGGACCATGTGCAACATCCCGTCCACAGGGATGGGGACTGACTGCTGTCCCCTGTCCTGTCTGGTGCTTGTCCCTTGGTGGAAAACACCCCAGAAGTGTAGGGTTGTGAGTCAGTCTGCCGTGACTTGTTCCATGTGCTGAAATGGTGCTGGGAGAGGGATCGTCATGGGCTG
The DNA here is from genome assembly GCF_003984885.1 of Neopelma chrysocephalum. NCBI lineage: Eukaryota > Metazoa > Chordata > Aves > Passeriformes > Pipridae > Neopelma > Neopelma chrysocephalum. The sequence goes on from NW_020897735.1 coordinate 7,726,672, forward strand.
GAGCAGGGCTTGGCCATCCCCAGGATCGGGATTCCGTCACCCTCCGTCGGGGTGGAGTGTTTGATGCCTCTTCAGCAGGTTAATGAGTCAACGGAAACGGTTCTCAGCTGCGCTCGGGGGAGGGAGAAACACCGGTATTTTTAGCCATTCCTGTCTGGTTTGGGAACAGGGTGTACGTCACACGTGGAGCTGGGAGTGTGACCACACTGGCCTCTCTGGGGGTTTCACAGAAGCTCCTCAGGACCCCGGGGAGCTTGGCCACATTTCACCGCCTCAAAGCTACTTTCTAATGGCCCTTCTGAGCTGTTTTGATCCTGGAGCACCCGCCCTGTCCTCTGCCAACACATATATTTATAATTAAAGCGTAGCTTTAATGTCTCGTATGCTAATCTCCATAAGCTGCTTGGGGTTTGGTTTGGGTAGCCCTTGCTTGGGAAATGCCAAAGGAAAAACCACAGGGTGATGTTCACCTGGCTGAGCCTGCGGGGACCTTGCATCCTCCACGTCTGCTCAGCTGGAAGCCCTGACACCACCACCCCCTGGTGTGTTTTTTTACAGAAAATAAAGCTAAGCTCCCTGGGCTGAGCTTTAGGAGAGGTTTTTAGTCCCTGGAGAAGTAGGTGGATGCATGATGAGGTTGCAGCACAACTGGGAGCTGAACCTGACTCTGCTGAATCCGGCCTTTCCAGACCTGGGAAAGTTGAAAAATAACTACATCTTGGACTGTCCTGGTTCTTCACCTGGTTTTTGATCTCTTGCTTTGCATGTGAGACTTGTCTCCAGGCTTCCCTCCGCAGCCAGGACTCTAAAGCCGCTGTTGTCGCTGGGCTTTGAAATGCAGCTCCAGAGTCTGTGAGTGAGCTCTGGGACTTGTGAGGGAAGGGAACGGTGGAATTCATCCTGTGGCTTTGTCCACAGCCAGGAATGTGCTCTTCCCTGCCTCATCTCAGACTTGCTGTTGCAGACATGGGCAGGAATAGCACTGGTCTGTGCAGGAGCATCTACAGATGATGTGGCAGCAGTGTGGAAGTGCGAGGGAGGAGGATGTCCTGGGCACTGCCTTGGAAAAGAAACTGAGATGATTTAGAAATGTGGAAGGATTTGAGAGGGCTCCCTGAGCTGGGGGCTGGTGTGTGCAGTGGGTATGTGAGGCTGAAATTGTGATTCAGGAATCACCAGGCATCCCCAGAGGGTCTGTGTGGCACAGCCCCGCTCTGTGCAACGCCAACTCCTCCTGAGTGGGTTATAGCAGTGACTGCTGGATTTTAAGGGTGCCCGTGCTGTATTGCTTGTTTTCTGAAGAGTTGCTGGAAATACCCCCTTTTCTGGGAGGAGGAATGTGGAGCATGAGCATACCCTGGTCCTCCTTGGTCCATGTGTGCCCATCGCTCAGCTCTGCCCTTCCACGTCGAACCCTTCCCTGCCGTGTGCCGCACCCTCCTCACTTCTGGAGCTGATTGCGGCCATAAATCAGCTCTTAAGGCAAACAAATAGAAATTAATTTAAAAATAATCTACCAACTCCATGCATCTTGAGGGGTTTCCTGAAGCAAAAGCCTGGAAAGCACCTGGGCAGCCCAGCCAGGCGTGGGTTAGTCCCCAACCCAGGCACTGCCAGTGACCCCAACCCCCCTGTGCCTTCAGGCAGGGACTTCCCTGCCCCTCAGAATTCTTCCTCCAATCGCTAATTAACCTCCTGGCTAATAGCCATGCCCAAATTTGGGCTGGGCTCTGCTCCGACGTCCCATCCCTGAGCTCAAACCACCCGCTCGCCTGCGCTGAAATTGGAAACGGTCCGAAAACTAATTGGGTGGGAGGGTGTTGGGCTGCGTGCCCCTCTCCCTGACCTCACGGCGCAGGAACCCCAATCCCAGAGATAGCCCTGCTGGCCGCCTGCCTTGTCCCGGGATGCAGAGCATCACCACCTCCTGGTCCCAAAGCATCGTCTCCAGCTCCCGGCTGCCCACGGCGGCACCACCGTGGCCGTTCCCGCGCTGCCATCGCAGCTCTTTGTCCAGCATCCAATTATTTTTTTTTCTTTTTTTTTGACTAAGAAAGAAATTTTTTTTCCGTTTTTTTCTCCCATTGGAGAATCCCGTGACGCTCCCCCCTGTCCGCCAGCCGCCGCGAGAGAGCCCGGAGGATTGTTTTAAGAAAAAAAGCGTGTGTGGTGCGGGGAGGCGGGGGGAGTTAGGGGGGAGAAAGCGGAGATTTTAACAGATGACTGCACACCCGAGCGGTTTGCCGGCGTCGTGCCTGTGCCGCTCGCCCGGGCCCCGCACAAAGAGCCCTCTCAGGCAGCCACGGCCCCAACCTCCGCATTCCCCCGCTCGGGGCCGTGGCTCAGCCACCCAGAAGCGCCGTCGCCCCGCGGTCGAGGCGCCCCGGGCTCGGAGCCGCCGGCGAGCCGGGCATCGTCCGCGGGCGCCGGCAGCTGCTCTGCCTCATTAGGATGCACACCTGCTCCCCGCCGCCCTTTGTGTGCCGAGCAGATGCCCTGATTTATTATTATACACATTTTCTTTTTCATTTGGCCTGGATAATGCCGTCTCATTAACTCAAAATGTCTCCGAATCCTGACAAATTCTCACACAATCCCCAACAATGAAATCAGAATTGGGTTAAAAAAAAAAAAGAAAAAAAAAAGAAAAAGAGAGGGGGGGAAAAAAAAGAAAAAGTAGGGAAGAAGAGAGGGGGAGAGCAGGGCCAAAACGTGGTCGTGCTGCCGGCACGGCGCGGCAAAGAGTGGTGGCTCCAGGCTGGGGCGCCTGAGGGTGGGGGTTTGCTGGCTGTGCTTCACTGGAGGAGCCCCACATTCATGTTTTGGGGGTTGCAGGTCAATGCTGTGCCCTGCAGCGCTCCCGAGGACCCCCCTGCTCGCCCCCCTGCCACGTGAGCCTTGGAGGCCGCGCACGAGGCTCGGGAATGCAACATCCCAGCAGCTCTGATGGCAACAGGTGCCAGCACGTGGTGCCCTGAGCCCCAGCCCACCAAAGCACAGCGGGGACCACAGTCCCCCAGTGCCCAGGTGCTGTCACCTTCCCTACCCATCACCTCCAGCAGGGGTTACCTTACCCGTGCCTCATGGCCATGCATGCAGGATCCCAGATTTATTTCTGCTCTCAAGGTCTCTGCTAGCAGAGCATGAGCTGAGCCTGGTGTGCCCTGTGCTGCCGTGGTGGCATAGCCCTCGTGGTGTGGGACAGTTCCTCCCGTGCCATGCTTGCCACAGCTGCCTGGCACAGCCCAGCCAGGGCAGAACATCCCTTGTGGAAGCAGTGTAAAGTGAGCAGGGCTGGCTGGGGACAAAACCTGTGGTAGCATCAGTGTGTTGCAGATGTGATACAAGAGGTGCTGTGTGAGTGGGTTTGTGTCTCGTTCCTGGGATCTTTTGATGTCAGGTGTACAGCTTTGCTCTGTCTTCCCTTTCCCAAGGGACACCTTCCCCTCTCTGTGTGGTCCTGCCAGCCCCTCTGGGATGGCTGGTGGGATTTGCCCTTGGGGCATGTCCCTGTTGCCAGGCCCAGTCCTGCACCAGGCAGTTGCTGCAGCCCTGTTGGCCAACACTGACAGATGGTGGAGCTGGTGGTGTCATCGGGGGGTCTTTTCTCAGGGCCCCTACACAGAGGGACGCAGCAGCCAGGGCAGCTCATCCCTCCTTACGCGGGATTTGGCTTTGGAGAAGCTCTCAGCTGGTTGTGAGGAGCAGGATCATGTCCCACCTGTTGCCAGCCAATGCTGAGTCCCTGTTTGATCACGTTTGAGTCATTTAGGATGGAGGGAGGATAAAAATGGGTACAGGGATGTCCCCTTGCTGCCTGGCCCCATGGATTCACCTCTCTACTGGGGTCTGTGGGTGCGGGTGTGGGGACGCTCCTCCTGGTTCCACTATGTGTCCCCTGTGCTTCGGCTTCCTCTTCGGTGAGGAGAGGGGAGGCAGAACTCTCCCTGCCATGAGACACAGGGCATCAGCGCCGCGGCTGCGGTTGTGCAAGTTTGTGCAGGCCCCTGGATGGGGGACGCCTTTGTTGCCAGCACCTCTTTCATCTTCCTCTTCCCAGCCCAGAGCAGCCAGGGCAGAGCCCCGCCACCGCCAAGCCCGGCGTGCCGGGATGCGGCGCGGGGTTGGGCCGGTCCCTGGGCCTCGCGCGGGTGCCCCCCCGTCCCCCCTCGGGGCGATCCCGCTGACGGTGCGTCTCGCCCCCCTGCCAGGTGTAGCGGTGCCTACGTGGGCGAGCGGTGCCAGCTGCCCAACCCCTGCCTGAGCTCCCCCTGCAAGAACGCCGGCACCTGCACCGCGGTGGTGCGTGGCAGCACCGTGGATTACACCTGCGCCTGCCGCCTGGGCTTCACCGACGAGCTGTGCCTGACGCCCCGCGACAACGTCTGCCTCAGCAACCCCTGCCGGAACGGGGGCACCTGCGACCTGCTGACGCTCAGCGAGTACAAGTGCCGCTGCCCGCCCGGGTGGTCAGGTGAGGGATGTCGCTGTGTGGTGGGGGGATGCGGCCGGGGGCAGAGGGACGGCCTGTGGTAGCTCCTGGAATAGCCCCATGGATGGAGAGATGCCTGTGGTTTTGGCTTCCTTCAGTTCTGGGGGAGAGATAGGGAGGGTGCTCTGCAAACTCAGGTTGGAGTTTAGGAGGGTCCAGGCTGGGGGAGCTGCGACCCTCCTGCACGGTGTTAATGGGGGGGCTGAGGTGAGGGGGATTAGTTACAACCAGTCCCAGATCCGGTCTGCAACCCGGCGCAGGTCGCTGCCACAAAGACCCTGAGCTGCAACTTGCATCCTCATCCTCCCTCCTTGCCCTCCCCAGGCAAAACCTGCCAGCAGGCCGACCCCTGCGCCTCCAACCCCTGCGCCAACGGGGGCCAGTGCGTGCCCTTCGAAGCCCACTACATCTGCCGCTGCACCGCCGGCTTCCACGGCGCCAACTGCAAGCAGGACGTCAACGAGTGCAACATCTCCCCGCCCGTCTGCAAGAACGGGGGCAGCTGCACCAACGAGGTGGGCACCTACCAGTGCTCCTGCAAGCCGGCGTACACCGGGCAGAACTGCGAGCACCTCTACGTGCCCTGCAACCCCTCGCCCTGCCAGAACGGGGGCACCTGCCGCCAGATCGGGGACACCACCTACGACTGCACCTGCCTGCCAGGTAGGGACTGCCTCCCAGGGGGGGAGGAAAGGGGTTGGGGAACCCTCTTGCAGCTCCTCTGTCCGCCTTAAACAGGCAGTGCCCAATCTTCCCATGAGTTATGACTCTGGGAGGGACAAAACTCGTCGTGCCACGTGCCTTTGGGAAGACGCTGGGCAGCAGTGCCCGAGGAGGAGAGGTCATCTGGGGGCTTTTTATGCTTGGTGCTTCACCAAAATAGCTCTTCCAAAGCAACTGTTTGAGCAGAGGCCCCTGTGCGGATGCTCATATTCCAGAATAAGAGTGCCTTTTTCCGCTTTAGCTTAATCCACTTCCAGAGTGGAATAATTAGCCCGGAATAGCTATTTTGGAAAGTTTCCGAGTGCAAATGGAGTTGGGGAAGGAAGACCCTCTCCGTGCTCGCTGCTGCTCCCTCTGGCAAGTGCCAGAGCAGCCCAGCAGGATTACAGCCTCTGGCATGAAGGGCTCTTGTGGGGGGGCCAGATGGGGCTGTCCTGGGAGCTCAACACCCTGGAAGGGGTGGTGGCACCCTGGAAGGGAGCTTGGCACCCTTCGAGTCGGAGGGAAGAACAGCAGCTGTGAAAGGGCCCCTGACCCCAGCAAGCCCTTTCACTTCTGCCCTCAGACAGTGGTTTGCAGCGCAGTCAGGGCAGGGAGCGGAAGGAGCTGAGCAACCCCATGCTCCCCCAGTCCCTGGGTCAGCTGGAGAAATGAAACAGTGGAGTTTCAGCCCACACCAGGCTGTGTTTGCCAGGGCAAGTGCCATTTCTCACCCAAGCCAGCCACACTGGCCACCCGTGGCAGATGTGGAGGGGACACATCTGCCCTCTCCTTGGGAAGGAAGCTGTGGGCAGCTGCCTGAGGAGCCTCTTGTGGGATTGCTTTGATCCTCTGGTCACCTGCAGAGTGAAGGGTGGGCACCTTCTCTGCTCTCCACCCTGGGCAGGGCTTGGCATTGCCACAGGGAGCTCCAGCCTTCCTCCCTGTAGCTCCTGCCCCATCTCTGCTGGGGACACAGCATCCGGGTGGGGATGGGCACAGATGTTCCCGCATCCTGGCAGCCCAGCCTGGTGCTGGGGGGAGATACATGATCCCTGTGAGCAGCGTGGGGGATCTTGTCTTGATCTCTGACACGGGCTCAGAGGTTCAATCCCCTTCCCGAATCTTTTGGCTGCAGTAACTCAGGGATCTCATTAACCATCCAGAACACCCAGGGCCCTGCAGGATCTCCTGCTCACCCAGGCTGGAGCAAAGCTCCTGTCCTTAGGGACAGTGAGGTGTGGCGCTGACTGGGCCAGCAGTGCCAGGAAGGAAGCCTTTCTTTCCAGGATGAGCTCCCAGGGGCGATGTTCCGTCAGAGCAGCTGCGAGCCCTGTCCCCTCGGAGCAGCACTGCCACAGGGATGGGCAGGTGGAGGTGGCAGGAGGAGCAGCCCAGGCCCTGCCCCACCATTCTGCTGACAAGGCACTTTCCCTGAGCAGCCCAAGCGTGGGGCACGTCGGGGGGGGGTGAGGCATGGCCCTGGGGCAGCATCCCTGCTCCCGGGAGGATCGGCTCTTCCACACCCAGCTGCGGCTCCGTGGGCCGCTGCCAGGAGATTTGCATCCTGCAGGAGCTGGTTCACCTCCCGTGGGGTGGCACAGCCCCTGCTCCGGCGGGATGGCACCTCCACCATCCCACAGGGCTCGCTGCAGGAACTGTGCAGCCACGGGCAGAGGCAGGAGGGACGGGGGGCTGTTCCTCATGATAAGGGGTGATTGATACGCTGGTATGTGGTGCAGCAGACCCGGAACAATGACCCCTTTTCATTCCTGGAGAGGCCTGGCCGTGCGGGGTTTCTTCAAGTTAAACTAATCTGGGCTGTTTTATCGTGCCATCGCTGTAGAATGTAACCCTGAGTTTAAAGTAATTGCAGCACTAATTACTCATTGGGATGGTTCAAAATGAGTTAATCCTGGTATCTAGGACGTTGCCAGTTACTGCTGCTCGGTCTCAGCCCAGCTGCTTAAAAATGAGGTGCAAATCAATGTTGTGTGCTCTGGGCTCCTACCAGCAATCATAAAAACCTGTGGCTGCTCCCCATGTGATGGGGCTGAGGAGAGAAAAACATGGAGAGGGCGAAGGGAGAGCCCTCAGCTGGGCCAGGGTCTGAGATCCCACAGAGGATGAGTCTGAGCACCCGTTCCTTACCTGTGGAGGTAACATTTTGAGCTGTCTGCACAGGGAGCAGCCTGGCCTGGAGCTGCAGAATATCCTGGGGAGTCTGGGGGAACTGGATGGACACTGTGGGGAACTGATGTGGGCTGGCATTGCCATCCTGACCCCCAGCTCTTGGGCAGCAGCTGGGTCAGGGGCTTTGGGGGCCATACAGTGAATGCAGCTCTTTAAACAAATGTTGGTCAGAGGGGGACGGGTGGCTTGGCAGGTGCCCTGAGAAGGGCCTGGCTGCTTTGTTTCTAGTGGAGAGGCTGGGGGAGGCAGGGTTTCCATGAGTGCTGTGCTATCAGGTGGGCATGATAACAAACCCAAGCAGCCAGGCTCCCCACGCAAGAGGTGGGCTGGGATGAGCCCAGTGCCCTGTGGGGAGGTGGCTCACCCTGACAGGGACTTGGATCCCCCTCCAGGGCAAGCACTGCTGCTGAGGCTCTTTACAAGTGAAATTAAAAGCTGGTGATTCAGCACTGGGTGCCACCAGCCTTCGTGGGAGCAGCCCTGGTTCATTCCAGCTATGCCGTGGAGTCAGATCCTTTGCTGCCCAGGGCAAGTGTCTCCAGACCTGGGGGCTTTGGCACAGGGATACCTTGTCTGCCCTCATCAGCAGAGGAAGCTGCTGCCTTCCAGGCTCCAGCAGAACCAGCCCCTGGCAGAGGTGGGATAGAGATGGGGATGAAACCAGGCGGCTGCTTCAAAGATGAGTTGGGAGCACCTGGCACACGCTCAGCACCTGATAATGAGCAACCTGCCATTGGCAGGGGGTGGTGGGGGCTGAGGTGGTGGCACAGCCAGTTGGTCAGTTGGCATCACAGCAGACATCTCCTCTGTGCAGGGTTCACGGGTCAGAACTGTGAGGAAAACATCAATGACTGCCCAGGCAACAACTGCAAGAATGGGGGCACCTGTGTGGATGGTGTCAACACCTACAACTGCCAGTGCCCACCCGAGTGGACAGGTAATGCAGGGATGTGAGGGTGGCACGGGGCTGGGCTGGGAGGACAGGTCCTGCCCTGGGGGGTGCCAGGGGCTGGGTGGGCAGAACTGTCCTGCTTACAGAGCCTGCGGGAGGGGGGCAGCGCCGGCCTCACGCAGGTGCCCTGTCCCCTGGCAGGTCAGTACTGCACTGAGGACGTGGACGAGTGCCAGCTGATGCCCAACGCCTGCCAGAACGGTGGCACCTGCCACAACAACCACGGCGGCTACAACTGTGTCTGTGTCAACGGCTGGACGGGCGAGGACTGCAGCGAGAACATCGACGACTGCGCCATGGCCGCCTGCTTCCACGGGGCCACCTGCCACGACCGGGTGGCCTCCTTCTACTGCGAGTGCCCCCACGGCCGCACGGGTGAGCCCCTCCTTGTCCCCTGCCCGCAGTGCAGGGTGGCAGCTCCCTGCATGTCCCCTGGCTCCTTGCTGCAGTCTTGCTTCACAAAGACTTGTGTGCCCATCGCCCCTGACGTGCGCCTGCCTTTCGCTGCCCAGGTTTGCTGTGCCACCTGGACGACGCCTGCATCAGCAACCCCTGCAACGAGGGCTCCAACTGCGACACCAACCCCGTCAATGGCAAAGCCATCTGCACGTGTCCCTCGGGGTACATGGGGCCAGCCTGCAACCAGGACGTGGATGAGTGTTCTCTGGGTGAGTGCTGGGGCTGAGCTCGTGTGGAGCGGCTGGGGAAGGTGCTGGTGCAGCCAGGAGCACGTCCTGTGAGCTGTGCTTGTGTGTTGCAGGAGCCAACCCATGTGAGCATGCAGGGAAGTGCATCAACACCCAAGGGTCCTTCCAGTGCCAGTGTCTGCAGGGCTACTCGGGCCCTCGCTGCGAGATCGATGTCAATGAGTGTCTCTCCAACCCCTGCCAGAACGATGCCACCTGCCTGGACCAGATCGGGGAGTTCCAGTGCATCTGCATGCCCGGTGGGTGGGCAGCTCTGCAGACCCCTGCAGACTGGCCGTGGTGCTGTGGGTGGGCAGCGGGAGGGTTCTGGGTGTCCCTGAGCTTCAGCTCAGTGCTGGGTCGGGTGAGAAGCTCCTGAGTGCCTGGGGGCTGCACTGAAGAGAAAGAGCTTGGTAAAGACTGTGTGGTCTCCCACAGTGGTGGGGGGCACAGGAGGTGAGAGTTGGGCACCATCAGCCCTGCACTGGACTCCTCTTGCCAACCTTGCTGTCCTGGATTGAGCCAAGGCATGGAGATCTGGGTTGGACAACCATGGAGCACATTGTGCTTCAGGTCCCACCACCTGTAGAACAGCTTCTGAGCTGCCTTTTAAAGATGGACCAGATGTGCCTAGGTGTAACCCACCCATCCTGCATGTTGTGCCCACCCCGTGCTGTGGTGCTGACGGTGCTGGGTCTCTCTGCAGGTTATGAGGGGGTTTACTGTGAGATCAACACTGATGAGTGTGCCAGCAGCCCCTGCCTGCACAACGGCAACTGCCTCGACAAGATCAACGAGTTCCACTGCGAGTGCCCCACTGGTACGTGGCATAAATCCCACTGCCATCGTGGCAGAAACAAAGCCAGGATGCATCCTGGCTTGAGCCAAGAAGGAGCCAAAAATGGGCTCCTTAAATTCCAGAGCCTTCTGAAATGGGGAGAGGTTCTTTCGGAGGGAGGTTTCTCCATTGCAGTGAGGGGCTGGCCCCACTCTGGCAATGCTGCTCCAACTCCAACTCTGGCCCATGGGAGAGGGGAAGGAGGATTAAACCCCATGGCTTTGCACTTGAAAAGGCCCCTCTTTGGGAAGGAGGGCCGGGGGCCGGGGGGGGCTGCACCAGCGGCTTTGAATGCGGTGTCAAAGTCACGGGGTGGAGCGGAGAATGGGGAGACGGTTAATCTGTGAAAGGAGGTTTTGAAGTTCAGAGACTTTGCTCCTCTAGAGATGTAAATAAGATGCTCTCAATGGTGGGTCGCAGCCCCACATTCAGGGCCCCCAGCAGCCGTCCCCATGGAAACCCGGCGCCCCGGCCGGGATGCGGGGGGCCCGGCGGGAGCTGCCCGGCGGCGGGGGAGGCTGGGGCGGCTCCGGCCGCTGCGCAGGGACGTGACTTCTCCCTCCATTCCTTCTCCCTCCATTCCTTCTCCCTCCATTCCT